>NC_142503.1:135656250-135993333 GCF_057876585.1 Rhinolophus sinicus
GAGTTGCCATTCAAGTCCAAAGGCAATCTGCTGGCAAAATTTCCTCTTCTTTGGGGGAGGTCAGTTTTTTTTTCTATTAAGATCTTCAACTGATTAAATGAGGGCCACCCACATTCTGGAGGGTAAATCTGCTTTACTCAACATCTGTAGACTTAAATGTTGATCTCATCTAAAAACACACCTTCACAGAAACATCTAGAACAATGTTTGAGCAAATATCTGGGTACTGTGGTCTAGCCAAATTGACACATAAAATTAACCCTCACAAGTGTCATTGGTACAGGTGAATTAATAAGGGAGGTTTGGACCCTTTTGGTTTCTAGAGAGTACCTCTCCTGATCCCAATTTTGGATCTACTCCCAAGTGTATCAACTCCCAAAGATTCTCTAGCATCTGTGTCGGGACACCAGCTCAATAAAGACAGTTTCTGAACTGACAAAGCGAAGTTTTAGAAGAGGCACAACTGTGCTCTTTGTGTTTTCCAGGATTCCCACCTGCCACAAGCCCCATAGGTCCCACATTCCAGGGTGCAGTGGTGATGTTCCAGGAAGAGGTGTGGCTGACAGACCTGCCCCCTTGAGAGTTTCCCACCTTGGAAGAATAAGGAAAGAACTGTTTAGCTTGTCAAGGAAATTCCCTGAGGGAGACATTAACTTTGAAACTTCACAATTTCAACAAGGAAGTTATAAAGGCCGACATCTAAGAACTGAAACTCTTCTCCCACATTGTTATTAAAAAAGAAAAGAAAAGAAAAGAAAAAAAGACTCACGTAAGTAGCTTCCCTGTGATACACTTGTGCTTGTGTGAAGAAATAGGACTATGTATGATAGTTTCATCATGCCAACTGTGTTTTAATATCAAGTCATAATTTCCCCATGGTATTATATCTGACTTTTTAATTCACCAAACCCCTCCCTTTTGCTTGTTAAGAAAAATAAAAAAGACATGTCATCTGGTTCTCTGTCCACATATCCCCTTACTCAAGAGGATAAGCAAGAAGGATAACTAAGAATCCACAGGGTACATGGAACTTTCTGAAGACATTCAATCTAATGCCACACCCCCTTTTTGGTTTGTTTGTTTGTTTGTTTGTATTCTGATAACTCAAAGAGGCGCAGCATATTTAATACAGGGAAGAGCAAGTTTTCAGTGACAAGAATCATTATGTAGACTAGGTGATTTTTAGCTTCACTGTAGACAGAACAAGAGACAATAAGCTTAGACTTAGCATAAGTAATTGGAGTTATAGAGCTCTATGTGACACTGAACGAACTACAACCTAAAAGTGGTATCTGAGAGAAACTGTGGACTTGACTTCCTGAAAAAAGATCAGAGTCATAACAGACTAGGATTTTCCACACAAGTATTGGTGGTTAAACATCTTATCAGTGTGTCTCAGCAAGGATTTTCGCCTCACATATCAGAGAAGCCAGTTGCCCCAGGCCTATAACTGTCCAGAGGCCCCAAACTCTTTCCTTCTTCCTATTGACTCTCTCAGTTGAAAGCATACTCAGGACTTTGGGAAAACACAAATGGTTTGGATTACCTGCTCTGAATTGTGCCCCTGCCCCAAGAGTTAGCACCTCTAGTGTTAATTAGATTTCCTTTCTATAGTGTACACTATACCAAACAAACACAGACTCATCTGTGTTGACATACACCATAGACCTAAACATGCCAACTTAAAAATATATACAAATGGCAAAGCATTCTAAACAACATTCTATAACTTTTTTCTTTATGTGTAAAAACATACTGATTTTCTTTTTTCCAAAAAAAAGTGATAAATTGCTCTTCTGGAGAGCTGTGATATTCTTATCGTATTAGCCAGTTATTTAGAAGTTGAGACAACCTAAAGTTTAAAGATTCTTCATCAACAAATGCCAGCTTTCCTTCAGGACCTAGCTGACTCGTGACAACCTGGTCCACTGTAGATACTAGCAAATCTATCTTCTCTAGAGGTAGAACTGAGCAGAAACAAACAGACAAACACACAAAACTGATAAGATTTAAGGGAATGGAAAGGTAAGAGATGTATGAAAAGGAAGGGAAACTGTTTATATCACCACTTTTTTCATCCTATGATTTATCACCAAAAAAAAAAGTCAAAGGACAAAATTTTTCACCCACCCCACGTCTCTACCATCTCAGCTTTTCTTTCTCTTCTTCCCTTAATTAAGCACCTCCTATCTGTTTTTATACATGATTGTCATCTCTCATCTCCACACAATTCTCAAGTTGTAGAAGCAAACTTGGTCCCTTCAGAAGTGTATAAATTCAATGTAGAATGATTAAGTGTGACATAGACCACATCTGACTGGGATGATGTAATGTTTCTCTGCCTGAAGTCAGGATAGGATGCTCTAAGCATAAATATTCTGTCAGGGTCTTCATTTGTGTATAATTTAAACTGAGTTTGATTAAGTGATATTTCCAAATCCTAGCATTAAAAAAAAAAATTATACTCATTTGGAAGAAATTGGAAAGATTAATTACCTTGTAGGTATGAGGAAAAGGACATTTTTTCCTGCCAGTGGAGGATCTGATTTTTGTTTCTGACATCATGGATCAGAAATCAATGCTAAGGAGACAGTGATCTGAATTGTGTCCTCCCCTCCCCCCGCAAAATTCGTATGTTGTAGGCCTCACCCCGAAAGTGACTGTTTGTAGATATGGCCTTAAGGAAGGTAATAAGGTTAAGTGAGCTCCTAGGGTGAGGTCCTAATCCTCTAGAATTGGTGTCCTCATAAAAAGAAGAACACAACAGAGACCTCGCTCTCTCTGCATGCACACAAAGAGGTCATGTGAGCACACAGCAAATGGAGGCCACCTACAATCCAAGAGAAGGGGCCTCAGAATGAAATCTGTCTTGCTGGCACCTTGATGTTGGAATTCCCAGCCTCCAGAACTGTGGAAAATAATTTCTGTTGTTTAAGCTACCAAGTGTGTTGACTTTTGTTATGGCAGCCTTGGCAAACTAAGACAGAGACCAAGTTCCAGATTGGAAAGAGCAGAAGATGGCCCAGGCCGAGAAGCCCAGTGAGTAATTTGAAAAGCTAGAATGTTCCATGGTTTAGGAAACACAAGGGAAGCACCAGTGCACATAGAAACATGGGGTGCAATTACAGTGAGCTCTGAAAACCAACCCTAGGGATGAGCTAGTGCATAGCTTCGTGCTTTAGATTTGAATCCCTGGCCTTCAGCAACTTTTTCTGAGCTTCAGTTTTCTCCTTTGTGCAATGAGGATAAAGATAGTAACTACTTATTGTGAAGAATAAATAAAATATGTAGGTAAAGAACTCAGCACAGTACTTGCCTCTTAGGAAGCATCGACTTAAATTATCCAAAGCAAGAAAGAGCAGATAGGCCAAGGTTGCACTTAACAGCTAACATGGCCAGAGAACAGAAACAGAGCACCCCACAAAGTAACAATTCAACATGGGGGCCTAGGAACAACATCTGCAAAGGCAGAACAACTACGAGGAACCGCAACACTATAAAGTATGACCATTGGACCCAGGTGAGGGGCTGACCACTTGCTATCTGTTCTGGGCTTTGCTGATGTGGAAAGATGTACATGCCATCATTCTAGCAGAAAACGGCCCACTGAAAGAGTGCAAAAGCCAGAATAATTATGGTTAAGCAATCACAGCAAAGGATGGTAAACAATCCCTGGGTAGCAAGAGAGGGACAGTACCAGATCCCAGGCCTGAATTGCAAGGGGAGGGAGTGGTTGCTGGATCCCAGTGAGACCTGTAGTGTAGGAAAGGGCCCCAGCAGGAGCTTTGGCCTTTTCTAGAAGAATACAGCTTAATAACCTGAAGCCTGGCAGGAAGGGCTGTGGTGAATAAGAAGATCCATCTCACTTTCCTGCTCCCTTAGGACTTCTTGCCAGTCCCTCCCATCAGCCAAAGCCAACAGAAGCCAGAGGCAAGGAAGCCCAGTTGATTCAGTCCATATATGTCAGCCTTATAAGGCTCAGAGTGGAAAGAGTGGGGTATCACTCTTTGGGGGGCTCATAAAATAGAAGTATACAGTGCAATGAACAAAGAATAGGAGTGTGCTGTCCCTCAGAATAAGATAGGGAGTCTGAGGGCATTGTTCTTAGAGTTGAGACCAGGTATCTTTGTATCCCTTCCCAGTCTAACTACAGACTCATCATGTAGAAAGGACCTAAGAAATCCCCCTGTCTCCTCAGGGACACGAAGGCCCCTCCCTAGCTCCTTCATCACAACACACATCTCCTCCTCAAGTGTTTCAGTGTCTTTAGCACCTGGTTTCTACCTGGGGGCTGCTCTTTTCTCCTTCAGCTTTCTGGGAACTTAAATTTCTTTCTTGAAATTCTATTTCCAAGTGAGATCCAAGGACCCTATCCTAGTATACCTAGGGACAAGTTTGACTTGAAATGTTTTAGAGTCCTGTGCTATATGAACACAATTGGCGGGGGAGCGGGGGGTTAGGGGGAATTAAAATCTGCTTCGTCTTTAACCTGTGTCCTGAATGCTCTCTTTTGTTTTCTGTTAGTCACTGAAGAGTAATGGGACTTTGATCATTTTCATCTTGGAATGTATTGTGAAGATGTTGACTTTGGGATCTAGTCCCCTTGCCTCCACCCCACCGGATATACACTCATAAGTCTTAATGACATTAATGAATAGTTGTGTATGCACAGTGCGAGGATAAGACAGACAACTGAGGGGTCAGAGTGGCAATTTCTTTGCTAGGAGCAAGAGCAATAAACTTTGTCCAACAAAGGAGCCAGTGGAGTAGCAACGTAGGCTATTATTTTTTCTTTGTTCTATAGGGAGATGTTATAAGATCTCCTAATTAATAGGATCTTTTGTGCATCGCAACCAGAAGTGCTTTTCCCTTTCAAAAAGAAATCTAACAGCACAGCAAACATATGCATTTTTGGCTGCTTTTCAAGGCATATTTATTATCTAAGTGCTAGGGTGGAGGATGATTTTCTTGCCAACAGGATTCATAGGACACAGCACTTGAAAGCACATCAAGGAATGAGCCATTTCTATGACAAGCACAATCACTGCCTGTAACTCCAACTTAGTTGGTGCTGTCAACGCTGACCGCATAAACCACAGACTAACTGAAGAACGTCAGGCACCTAGGATTAAAAACAGTCTCCCAGTATTATGAGGTGCTGGGGCCAATCCCCAGAGCCACTTGAGTTTAGAGAAAATAGCAGTTGGTCAGACAGAGACCATTTCCGACTTCCCCCACCATTTTGACACCGGGATCTTCCTGGTGCTGAACCCTCCCATATCCTGTTGCTAGGAAAGGAATAACCTATTCACCAGAGGGACGAAGCTACTCCACAGACCCTTTGCAAAATAGCATTTCTGGAAGAAATCCAATGACCTATGAAACTAAAGCAGGGAATCTGCCAGGTAATTAAGACACAGGCAGGTTTTCTTTGGTGCCTCCCCCACTCCCATACCCATCCCCCTTCAGTCTCTCCCAACTTCCAAAGTCAGAAATTCTCCTTCCCTCGGAGGCAGCCTGTGAAGATGACGTTGGAATAAAAGGTAGTTACAGGGTTCATGTAAGGTGACAAAGCTGGCACACACTAAACACTTAGCATTATACAGCCACCCCTTAAGAGTGCTCCAAATCCATCAGTCATCATGGAAAAATTAGAAGCTTTACTGGATTCCTGCCTCTCCAAACAGATCTTCTGAACTTCTTAATGGACTCCATAATTCAGTATTTGAGAAGAGAGCTTCAGACCAGCAAGACTGTTTCTATAACACACTGTCAGGCAACTTGGAACAGGCAGAAGAGAACAAGTCAAAACAATCAGCTATTTCATTAAGGGGATAAGATTAATCTTGAATGATGCCCAAGTCTGACTCACATCGTCAAATATTATATATGATCTCTATGAGCAGGCCATTTTCCCAATTCACTGAAACATCTGCACATTTCAATGGCTAAGCTTTCCCCTATCCACTGCCCTCTAGCTGTTTTTGTTGTGGATTATGTAATTTAGTGAGTGATGCAATCAGAAGAAGAATGCTTTCTACCTGTGCTTTGTACATGGTGTCTGATGATTACTGCAACAGGCTAGATGGCACAGAATCTTGGATTTCAACACCCTAAATTGCTCTGTGACCTTGGGTCTGTGACTTCCCCCTCCCCGCCCCCCTTGGCATCTGCTGTAAAAATGGGGAGGAGCAAATATTCTTGTCTCTTTCATCACTAGATTTTAAAATACTTTGCAACTACCATGGAAATAAGCACCATTTCAAGAGGCCAATGCCTGGGAAAACCAGGCTAAGAATCTTGGAAAGTGGGCAGTAGGCATAATTTAAAACAAAAAGTGTTTTGCCTTTTTTCTTTACCTTTTGTGTTTAACTATGTGAGAAGCTGTGTGTTTAAAGACGGGTCTCTGAGTATAATTTAGATTATCATTCAGTGATGTGAAGAAGAGAAAGGAATTAGAGAAGTCCAGGAAGTAAAAAGTTTACATTCAATATTCGGTGTAAAAATGTTCACACTTCACCCTAAAATATATTCCACAAGGATCAATAATTTAAATGTAAAAAAGATGCCATAGAAACACTTGAAGGAGATGGGTATTTTTAGAACCTTGGTGCCTTTCTAAGGATGTCATAAAACCCTAATACCAGAAAGGAAAAACTGATGGATATATTATATAAAATTGTAAAACTTCTTTAGAGGAATAAATAAAAGATACGCACAAAGTCAATGGATCAGAGAAGAACTGGAGGCAATGTTTCATTTCACATATCAGAAAGAGGCAACTGTCCTTAACATATTACACAAGGTGCTCTTTAAAAATCAATATGAAAATCATGAATACAAAAGTGAACAAAGGAAATGAAAAGGCAACTCAGAAAAAAGATTCAAAAGACCAATAAATGTATGGAAAGATGTTCCTCCATGTTCATAACTGAATAAATATAAACTAAAATAATGTAGATATACCTTTTTTATTTTTTTTTACCTATCAGACTGACAAATATTTAAGTGCTTCTTAAATCCCCTGATTAGTGGAGGTGTGAAGAAATGGGCATTCCACATTCAAATGGTTAAAGTGAAAACTGATTTAAAAAATTGGCAAGTTGGCAACCTATATTAAAATTTTACTTGTGAATTCAAAGTGATTTTCCTTTTAGGAATTTATTTGGCAGATGTTCTCCCAAAAGTGTACAAAGACTCTTCACTTGAGCATTATTTGTCATAACAGAAATCTGGAAACAGCCATATAGTGTAAAACTCTAGTTAACCCATGTGGATTGACAATACAAGTTGTCTAAGACATTAAGAAAATAAGTTCTAGGACAGTAAACACAGTATATACTCCCATTTGAGGTTAAAAAAGGATCTATTATATTTAGAAATACGTGTGTGTGCGTGTGTTTTGCTTAAATCAACTTCGTGTTGTATCAGAATCTGGGCTGAAGTTTCAACATTAATAATAGTAAGTTATGTCTATTATAGTAACTATAGCCATGTTGCCCCATATTCTAAATATCCATTCAGGACTTACCAAAAGGTAAACAACACCCTAAACTGTGATTCTTATCTCATCACCTACCTTCAATCTCTATCAAAGAGGATGTTAGAGGATGATCAGAGTGAGGAAGAAAAGGAAAGCTTAGATAAGTGTCGTTGGCTTAATAGCATTATACTTCCATGGGTTCTCTTCCTCATGAGGGAGGCTGAATGGAGTGCCAAGAGAGAAGGAAAGAAAGAATGGCTGGTCCCACCAGAGGGAGAAAATGCATCTTGCTCCCATCTCATTGCTTGCCAATCTGCGAAAATTCAGAAGGCTCCTTCCATGCTGCTTTTGCAACAGAATGTAGTAAGGGAGCTCTTGCGTGAATTTAATCCGTGTTCCCTAGAACTTGGGGGGCATAGAATGAGGTGCTGTCTCTTGCCTGGAAAAGGATAAAGGCCAGAAGTTGCCAAGTTTTCCCATGAGCTAAGTGATCACCCTGGAAGATAGCCAAGCTAGTGCCATCTTGAAAGGATCTTATCCCAGAGCTCTGCCTACTGCTGCAAGACAACTGCAGCAGAAATATTCTGAGAGAAGAGAGGAGTCATAAGACTGCACTGGAGGAAGAGTCATGAGAAGCTGTGCTGATAGAGTGTCTCCCATCACAGAGAACAGCTGAGAGAACAGAGAGCAGAGTCCCTTATTGAGCAGAGGGAGTCTCTGAAAAACCCACAGAACCATCCCATGTAAGACAAAACCAGCATTAGGTATCCACCATCCGGAGGGCATAGGTCTCTGATAACATAGCAGCCATTGATCAAGGCCTTGTCCTTGGACCTTCCATCTGGCCTCCGCAGCCCAGTCCTGGAGGAACCAGGGGTAGCAGGGTTCAGTTCTGGATCCAGTGGAGTGGGAAAGCCAGATGGAGGAGAGTGAAAAGCCACAACCCACACTGCTCTTCCTCCCTGCAGGTTTCTGAACCAGGATCACGCCCTATGCTTGGGGAAACGGGAGAAATTTCAAACTAGACATAGAAGGAACTTTTGATTCTGATCAGATAGACCTTTTAAATACATTTGTAAATATCAGGTTTGTGCAAAAGTAATTGCGGCTTTTGCAATTATTTTTAACCTTTTAAACCGCAATTACTTTTGTACCAACCTAATAAATAGATGTGTTTGGAAAAGGTACAGGGTCTGCCCAAGATACCGTCCAAAGGCTGTGCAGGGAGATCTACAGAGTTTGAAGGGCTTGGGTTAGAGAAAGAACAAAGTTCCTTTTCTGATTTCTAGCCCCATTTAGTCTCACCCATTGATATATCAGTGCTACGTGCATTATACATTCCTAAAAAGATAGACAAGAAGCTCTTAGCTGTGCTTCCTCCCACCGTGTGAGAGTAGGGTGTCACATAGGTGGGCGGGGAGGGGTGGCTTTTATTCATTCAGACATTTTGCATCTTTTTACAATAAATAAAAATCTCTTTTAAAATGTATCATAAATCACTCTTAAATATGGAGCTGATACATACTTTGTAGCCAGATAAATTTTTGAAAACTTTTTGCCTGGGGCATGTATACCGTGGTATCTTTCTCAGAATTCTCTCCTTCACCTTTAACACAGTTAACTACTGCCTACTTGGCCCAATCATCTAAGACTGGGTGGAGTTCCCTGGCTACCTAGTTGGCCCCATAGTGCACCAGCACCTCCTGGCATCTATCCATCAACGTGTGCTAGAGTACAAATAGCCCTGAGAGAGAGGCTCCAGTCTCAGAACTATGTACACCCCCAGGTGCGTTCCTTAAGCCTTTAAAGACACTGTCAGGGCTCCTGACACATATATAAAGTATCACATGGATCCCCAGTGTCAACAAGCTCACGTCTAGAGAGTTCCATGTTGTTAGCTGGGATGCTCGTTCATCCACCTATTGAGCCTTCATTCAGTGCATTCTGATGCCTGGTATTATGATTGACTATTATATACCATGTCACGAGGTAGAAAGTAAGTTGCTGAAACGCCGAGAAAAGGAAAGAGAAATTTACCCCGATGGCCCCTGTTGCCTAAGAATTATTTTGTTTATGTTGCTATAGTCCTTTCATGTCAAGTCAATGGTGTATTTGCTATGTATCCCCTCACAATCACTCATGACTGTGGCAAGGTGGTTTCTTTCCTTCAGATTAAACAGTCTAAGAGTGGGCTGCTTACCTGATGGCTCCAACAAAGGGACTGAAAAAATCCAGGAAACACTGTGCTTCAAGGCCTAAGCCACAGTGAAGGACCTCATATCTTTGAGGGACAATAACAAAAATGACAGCCCCTCTCAGTTTGCAAATCTTTGTCCTCCCTCTCCATGGAGGGAAAGTTTATGTATCTTACTATATTAACTCTTCTAAAAACTGAGTAGAGAACTATATCTTCTACCTGATTAGAGAGCTACTAAGGTCTGACAATTAAGTTTGCGAACTTGTTGCACCGATGTTACTAAACTTTTTTGGTATCAGAGGGATTATTCATTATGAATTTGTACCAACTGGACAAACAGTGAACCAAGTTTACTATTTGGAAGGCTGAAAAGGCTGTGTGAAAAAGTTAGACGACATGAACTTAGCCCCAACAATTCATGGCTCTTGCATCACGACAATGCACCAGCTCACACGGCACTGTCTGTGAGGGAGTTTTTAGCCAGTAAACAAAAAACTGTGTTGGGACACCCTCCCTATTCACCTGAGCTGGCCCCCAATGACTTCTTTGTTTACCCAAAGATAAAGGAAATATTGAAAGGAAGACATTTTGATGACATTGAGGACATCAAGCGTAATACAACAGCTCTGATGGCTATTCCAGAAAAAGAGTTCCTAAACTGCTTTGAAGGGTGGACTAGGTGCTGGCATCAGTGCATAGCTTCCCAAGGGGTGTACTTGGAAGGTGACTATAGTGATACTCAGCAATGAGGTATGGAGCACTTTTTCTAGGATGAGTTCATGAACTTAATTGTCCTACCTCGTATATCCTCCATGCCCAAGGAGAAACAACCAAGGACCTCTTTCTATGTGCACTGGGGAATGCTGAGGAGGCTGTGAAGAAAAGGGGCAGAGGTAGAAGCTATGTTGTCACCTTACCCAGCCCAAGCCCTGCCTGGCCTCTACATACTAGCACCATTCCAGGGTACCTGCTGTGTTGGCTCTTCCAGCAACTATCATTCAGTCCTGTGAATTCCAGGGCAAGACCCTCAGAAATCTAAGTCAAAGTGAGAACCAAGGGTGACAGGTGGAACACCTGGAAGTGAGCTGTGTAAGGAAAGAGGCAAAAATCAGGGATCATTTCTGGCAGTAGAATCCAGACTCATGGCCACGAGCCAGGATGACATAGGTACCTGAGGTCAAGGCAAGGCAGCAGGAGGGAAAATAGTGATGAGAGAGGGTAGAAGCAAGAGTATTCAAGAACTTGATTAAAAAAAAGAAAGGCAAAGGCAAAGAAGAAACTTGAAGCAGAGGGAATTTCTACTTAGGACTGGAAGCCTGCTTCCTCTTTCAGTGTGGTCTCACTCTACGTAAGAAACGTGATCTGGTGGGTCCCCATCGGCATCTGTGCTAGGGAAATGGCTAATGGGATAATTAACCTGGATTTGGGACCCTGCATATGAAGATAAAGGTAGATCCTAACATAGCTCTTTGTGGCTAGTTAAGTATACACCACCCCAGGACTGCTGGGAAAGAAAACTGCACAAGGCTGAACTATAACAAGTAATTAACAATGCAAAACAACATGCTCTGAAAGGTAAGGACAGGAAGCACTCCGTAATCCTATAAATAATTCCTGTTTATTGAGTGGTAAAAGCACAAGTTCCAGACATATATAAATAATATATTCGTATAAATAATTGAAAACACAAGGAAAATTACATAAGCAGGAACCAAATCTAAATTTGGCAAAGCCCCTGGCTTTAACAACCTTTATAAAGTATGCTTCTCACTAAGCCCCAGCACCTCATCCAGGAGAAAATCAAGATGAGAAGCATTTTACTGCATCGTATGGAACGGGCCTCAGCATTTCCTTTCTGATGTTCAGTTTCCACACCTGAAAAAAAAAAAAAAAAAAAAGTGTGAGTACCTGAGCTCTAAAATCCCTTCCAGCTCTGACATCATATTATCTCTTTAAAAATTAGAAGACTACTCATTACTTAGGATCCTGTTTTTATTTCTGTTGTTCAGGATAATAGCTTGTTTTAGGCTTGATTTTCTATCATTATTGCAAAATCCCCTATGTAAATCCTAATATCTCTGAACATCCCACACATCTCTGAATTTCACTTTTGTAATTTATGACTTGACCTACTCGTAAGCAGCACTTTCTCTAGTAACACTGGTAATCTTGATTTGGTGTGATTTAAGCTAAAAAATTACTATCTTGGGCCAAAAGAATACAGTAACTACAACCTGAGTTCACGAATAAGCTAATTGTTTCTCCCTCCTTGGAACATTAACTTGTCTGCTTCTTCCAGAGGAAGACTTTACATGGTGTCAAAAGCTCTGATGTAAATTAAATAGATGGGCTTCATTTGCTAAGTTGTGCAAAATGCAGAAGGCATAGGCATTTCCTGGTCTTCTTTCCTCTTGCAATGGTTACACTTGATTCTAGGGAGAAGTTATCGAGTAGTCATGAGTAGCCCTAACTAGAAAGGAAAAGTTTAGGTGCACTCTGATTTTGGCATAGCTTTTTCCCTCTCTGCGTCTGACTCTGTTTAGATGCAGAGGTAACAGTCAAATCATTTGCTGTCATTTATTGAACAGCAACCATGTGGCAGGCACATACAACATCTCTACTCTTAGGAAAATGTGGCCAAGTATATAGTATTATCTATGCTATTAGATACTAGTATCTATAGATATTTATAGACACTATAGTACTGTAGATACTATACTTTAGACATTAGTATCTGTACTATTAATGTTTGAGTCTAAAAGGTTAAGTAAGTTGTCTACGGTCACAAAAGAGACAAAAATAAGATGTAAACCTGGGTCTCATCTGACTCCAGTATTCTCACACTATATCTGAGATCCTTCTCAAGAAACACACTGCACTTGTCTTATTAGGGAGACCACTTCAGGGATGGTGTAGATGCCTGATCACTGCACTGTACACCTGAAGCTGAAGCTGAATAATAATGAATGTCAACTATAATTTAATATATATATAGTCACAAGAAGTGGAGTACAGCATAAGGAACAGAGACAGTGGAAATGTGACGGCTGTATGCGATGTCAGAGGGGTAGATTGGGGGAGAGGGGTTATCACTTTGTGAGGGGTATAAATGATAAATGTCTAACTATAGCAGTGTTTTGTACACATGAAACTAATAAAAATTAGTGGTTACCAGAGGGTAAGGGGGGTGGGGGGTGGGAGATGAGGGTAAGGGGGATCAAATATATGGTGATGGAAGGAGAACTGACTCTGGGTGGTGAACACACAATGGGATTTATAGATGATGTGATACAGAATTGTACACCTGAAATCTATGTAATTTCACTAACAATTGTCACCTCAATAGATTAAAAAAAAAATAATAAATAAATAAATAAATCTTAAAAAAAAAAAAAAAAGAGAGAGAGAAACACACTGTAGTGCTTAAGCTTATGGGCCCCAGAGACAGAATACCTGGGTTTGAACCCTTGATCTAGAATTTACTAGCTCTAAGGTTTTACACAAGTTTCTCAGCATCCTTGAGCCTTTGCTTTCTCACCTGTCTATAGTAATAGTATTTACTTCATAGGGTTAAATGATATAATGTTGCAATGACACAATAATGTAAGTACATGCACTTAGTGCATTCCCTGGCAAGTAATAAGCACTCAGTGCATGGCGGTGACTATGGTTGTTACTGTTGTTTATACTGTGTGCTCCCTCTAGAAGCAGAATTAATTCAAGTTCTGCAATGGAACAAGGGCCCTTGCCACAATAGCCACCAATAGCAGGTGCCCAATAAATGTTAATGATTTCTATGGTTTGCTGAATAAAGTATTCTCTGTGTGCTTTTTATTTACATTCCCTAGTTTGGACTGTCCTTTTCTCTCTTATATGTGTGTGCACACATACACATGTATGCATGTATATTCAATAATATATCTGTGCATGTGTGTGTGTAATACGAGTATGTGCAGGGTAACAGTTTATCATCATTCATTTATATTAATGACACCACAGTGCCACTGAAACGTTTTATTTTAAAGTTTATTATGTGGTATGAAATAGCATTTCTGCATCTGAAATTGATATTAAATAGTATCAATATGACACATATACTTTGAAGATTACCAAAGAATAGATTTTGGAGAAAAATATCACATAGAAAAAATGTGTGTGTGTGTCCCATACCATTCATTTACTATGCAGTTATGATGCTGCCAAGTTCATCAATTATATTTTGGGGAGATAATAATTATCCTTATAGTACTTTCATCTTATAGTTGATAAATATAGATGGTGGACAACAACTGTCCGTTTCCAAACTGTTCAGTCTAACAGAAAAAAATGAATACCCTGAAATCAAGTTGGTTTCCTATGCTATACATGTTCAAGGAGGCAGGCAAAAGCCATAAAATATAACCAAGACTAGCCACCGTCACTCCCTGAGCCAAAAATCACAGATGTTTGAGGCATTAGTGAACCCTGGATCGAAAGTTGGGGAAAGGTGTATCTCTCTTCCAAACCCATAAAGTAGACTACAATAACCTCCCTATGAGCATCACGCCATACTCTTTGAATAAAGAAGACAGTGAACCATGTGAAAATAATGACCTTTAGGACCTTTGCACTGACTCTTCCCACTTCCTAGAAATGCTCTACCTATAAATAGCCACATGACTAACTCTCTCACATCCTTTAGGTCTTTGTTTAAATGATACCTTCTCAATGAGGGCTACTCTGATCACGCTACTTAAAATGGCAACACTCTCACCTCAACATGCCTGATTCTCTTCATCCTGCTATACTGTTTAACTTTTCCACACTATTTAAATTTATTTATTATGTTTAGTATTTATTGTCAGTCACCCCACACTAAAATATAATTTCCGTGAGGGCAGGTATCTTTGTCCATTTTGTTCATGATTGTATCCCAAGACCCTAGAAAAGCACCTAGAACATAACAGGTGCTCAATACATATTTGTTGAATGAGGTTTCTGCAGGTGATATTGATAATAATAACCACAAAGAAGAGACATTGCTCAATACAGACGGGTATGTTCCTAATAAATACAATTTTTTCATCTTTAAACAATGGACAATTACAAAAACAAAATTCCTTTGGGAGCGAAGAAGAATGAAAAATAAATCTATGATCGGTCTCAAATTGCGTCACAATTCTCCAGCACTTTTTTAATGGCTTTTTCCATCTGCCTTATGCAGAACCTTAGCATGCCATGTTAAGGTGCTATAAGAGCATTTCACACCAAGAGCACACCAAGCACAGTGTAAAATAGTTGCTCCCCTACACCCAATATTTTAAGTTTATGTGAGGATGTTATTTCAGATCTAGCGCCTGCCTTTCTCTGTTATTGTCCCCAGGTTACGCTCATCCTTACCCAGTAGTACAGCAGTCCTACCCAACCACAATTAAGGATGGTGCCTCTGGTGTGATGAGGGTATTTCTATCTTGCTTGACCTTGTAACTGACATTATAAAAAGAGTAGAAATAAATTGTATTATAACTACCACAACTTCCCACCTTTATTGGTCCTTACCTAATGTTTTAGACTCCTTCCCCTTAAAGTTGACCAACAGGTACAAATCTATATATTTATCAGTTGCTATGTACATTTATAACTTAATAACTAGAGTAATAAATATGAAAGTTAAGTGCTTGATCACTTTTTTACAAACTATGCATGTTGTGGTTAAAATAAAATAAAAATAAATAAAAATAAAAAAACAAAATATGCATGTTGTGGACTTCGAAACATTTGAAGACTTCTGACTTAATATTTCTCTTGGAAATTAATTCTGTTGTCTTCACTGGAATGAATTCAATCCAGCTTGGGTTGGGATTGATGTTAAAATCAAAGTGACTTCAAAAAGTAAATCTAATTCAAGTGAGAGGAGGTAGATATATCCTTACCAAGCATGGATCTAAAATCACTAGAAATGCTGAATGGTTGTTATAATACAGAATCACTCATGTGTTGAACAGAGTCGAACAGAGTACTACTAGGACAAAAATTGTTTCAATCTCATGCAAAATAACAGGATTAAATGTGTCCTTGATGAATGATATACTTTTTTAATGTCTACAAAAAAAAAAAAAAACTCCACTCACATAAAACCATCCAATCCTAATTGGCCATTGTCACTGTGATTTCCGGATCTATGACTTCTTTGTCTCCAACTCCGTGCTCTGATTGCAACTGTCACTGAGTCACACAGCCTGCTCCAGGCATGGAGCCAAGTTGATTACAACAACTGCTTGTGTGACAGAGAAAGGTGGTTTTCAGGGCTCTAGCAAATGGCTTCTGACTCTGGGGCATAAATTTTGACTGTCATTCACAAGATGGAAAATAAATATCTGCCTACCCTAGTAAACCAACAACCTGGAAAATACATATGGACACGGAGTTCTATAACCAGGACACAATAGGAATGATCAGATTGATCACACTCTAGCCTTGTAATAAGCACACACAAGCACAATCACATTCCCCCAAAACACAATTTCTACGCACTCGATACATTTGCAATCTTATTTTTATTTTCCAGGGTTACCATTGTGACTTGCTCATTTTTGAATTCGAGGTGCCTAGCACATGTATACACACAAAAAATATTTATTGAAGTGAAGTGGAATGAATATAACAAGTCAATGAAAACATCAAATAATATGGTAGTCTACTAATATAGTTAAGACAATCAAAAATTGTTTATGTAAATAAGGTGTCCTAAACACTATGACAACTGGGAAGGATATTACTCTGTATTTATTTTCATGTTTCTGTTTCCCTTTCTGGTTTCCATCTAAAACATTACCTAGGACACTGAAACTCTTCAAACCCCTGGAAAGAAGTAAGCCTTTCACTATAATATACTTTTTGCACTGATTGATTGTATATCTTTGTTTCATTCATATAGTTCACCTGACAAACCATTATTAAACTGAATACATAGTTAGGCTCTTGTGGGAGAGAGAAAAATAGACTAAAAAATAATCATTGTAGCTACCATATAATGAATACTTCATAGGCTCCACTCCTATGCTAGTGCTTTACATGTATTATGTCAATCAAACAAATCTATGTGACTGTTACTATTGTTACACCCACCTCACAAAGGAAGAAAGTTAGGGAGGTTAAGTAATGTGCTCAAGGTCATCTATCTTATAAATATGGAGCCCAAGTTCAACCTCTGACTCTTAGACCCCAAAACCCAGTTCTTTCCTGTTCACACACAAGTAGAATCAAAGGAGAAGATACTTCTTTTTTTTTTTTTTTTTCCAACCAGCAATGGATGGCAAATAAGACACATGTGCCTAAAACAACTTAAATGACTCTAAGGGAATACAAAGGAAATATAAGATGGCCTAGGCAAAGGATCACTTTCTAGCAAAGTAAATCAACTTTATGTAAGCAAAGTAGAACTTGGGAAAGTCAATCCCAGGCCGGAAAGAATCTGCAATTTTTAGTCATCCCCACACTTCCTCTAGAATATTCATCTCCCAGCTCAGCCAGCTTTTTTGTGTTTTTGTTTTGCAGCTGGGTGTCCCCCAGGGCACTCTGCTTTCCATAGATTTCTGGCTTCAGTAGAAATGTATCCTCCTTTCCCCTTAGCGAAGTCAAAGCTGGAGATTTCCAAAAAGTATTCTATTAAGAACTGAAAGGGAAAATGAACAAGGAAGAGGAAGAAAAGAAAGAGGAGGAAGAATATTTAAAAAAAAAATTGTAGAGAGCAGTGAAAGGACATTTGAAATTATGGAAATTAATGTTTACGAATGCCTACTTTTCATGTTTTTATTTCATTGCTTTGTTTGATTTGTCCTTCACAAAGTCTACTCAGAAATCTGTCTTTTCAATTTAGTAAATTCAAAGATCTCAAGTTTCTTTCTTTGCCTTTGATTGGAGGTGGGGATAGGTGACAGCTAAGGTTTCTTTGTGCCTATTGTGCAGATGTTACCTTATTTCATTGTGAGAACATGCTGAAAGTGCTACTATTATCAGCTTTTTACAAAATAGGAAACTGAGGTTCAGAAAAAAATGAAATATCTATTCCAAGAGCCCTTAGCCAATCAGAGGCAGAGAAGAGCAGGGTTTCTGACAGGCTCCTTCTCTGGTAGTTCCACTTGCAACTTCCAGAACTCTCCCCTTTTTTGTCTTGAGGCATTTCCTTCTACCATTCAGTCATTTGCATTCTCTCCTCCACCCACAGCTTCTCCAGTAGTTGAAGAGAAAGTCAGCCTTAGGATAGTACACCGAAGACTGGGGTTTGGCGTTTACATGCAAAGACTCTCAGAATGCTTGGGTTCAAACCTTATGGATTATCCATGTACAACTGTGTGATCTTGGGCAAGTGCCTTAACCTTCCTTTTGAGATTTCCTCATCTGTAAAATGGGGATGAAAAATGGTGCTGCCACCTTACAGGGTGAGAATTAAATATGTAAAGGCACACCTAGGTGAAGTGACTAGAGCAGTGCCTGACACAGCCAAGCATTACATAATGTAAACTGCTGCCCTTAGGGAAGTTGTTGCGTGGGAAGAAATAAGAAATCAGGACTTTAACCCTCTTCCTAAAATATGACATATCAGTCAGTACCCACTGAGTACTCTGCAGCTGATGGGTCAGCTCCATGGTTTGGGACAATAATGATAAGCAGCAAGGAATACTCAGAAGAGAGGAACACGTTGGAATTTCCAGTGTCAATACAATCTATTATCTTGATCTTTGAAGTAACGGTTCATCTGGAAGAAAAGAAATCCTGTTGTTAAAAAGATAAACTGAAGCACATTACATTTTTATTTGAGCAAAAATTGAATCAGGCAGAGATAAACCAGAAGTGGTTAGGAATGGTTCATCAACAAGAGCTAGTGGACAAACTTTTAATACAGAAGAGGCAGAAGCAAAGCAAGGAACTCATCTGATGGGCTATAGCTTAAGCATTTGCCTTATTTGGAAAAGCCTTGTTGGCTATTTGTGATTGGTTGTCTCTAGGTTTCAATTTCTTCACCTTAAAGCACTGGTTTGCTCATGTATGCTACTAAGGCATTAAAGCCATCTCAGTCTAATGGCCAATTTGTTTAATTAATTTAACACTGTGTTGGCCAGTTTCTCAGTGTGTATATTTCTTTGAGCAAAAAAGGAACTATAGATAAACAATTATTTATCTTGGGGCTGGAACAACCGTCAGAGTTGATAGTTCAATGCTTTCACTACACTCAGCCACAGCCTGCCAATAATTTTTCATTCCAATACAGGTGTTTTGAAAACACACACAGAGGCAAATTGAAACATAGCTCCAAATGTGAAATATTACCCCAAATGGACTTATTCTCTTGAAGGAAAATGTTATTCTTTTATTAAAGAGATATCGCTCTATCTACGGGTATAGAAAGAAAAATTACATAATTTGGAGGACTGGGGCAGCGACATTCTATATTGATGCTCATTTAAAGAAAACTTAACTGAACGAACTATATAGCTTCATGTTAGGCCTGTTTTCAGACCTGAAGGATTTAAATGGGTCCTTTTGAGATAGATGTATTATTTGTGAGATAGACTGGTTAAGAATAGTCACCAAGTCTTTCACATGAATAATAATCCTTTAATCGAAATTAATATTCCTGCTATAATATATATTGAGTTCATATGAAGCCTAACTTCTATCTTACCTATAGAACTTTCTGGTTATTCTTAGAATATTTTGGATGGGGCCTGGGAACTTTCATTTTTAACAGGTTTCCTCAGGCAATTCCGATGCACGCCAAAATTCAGAAACCACTGACATACTTTTTAACGTTTGCCTAATAGTATATTATACAGACATGATACCATTTATTTAATCAATCTCCTTTTCTCGGGCATTTAGGTTTAATCTAAGTTTTCACCATTATCAATCATGCTGTGATGACCATCTTTATAACAACAGCTAACATTTATTGCATGACTCCTATGTGTCAGCCGCCATGCTACACATTTATTTCCTTAGGACACATTCTTAAGAGGTAAAATTACTAAGGTAAGTTTTATGTATTTCTGAGGTTTTTGATGTCCATTGCCACTCCAGAAGCTTTGCTCTATGTCCACTTTTGAGTAGGAAAACACTGATAGCTATGTTACATGAAGAGTAGCATTCAGCTCTCAGCTCAGTAAGCACCCACAAACAGGGCTTCATTCAAGAGACTTATGAAAGATACAACACAAAGTCCTGACTGATGCATCATATCTTAGCTGCTATTGTTGCTAAAAGTAGCACTCCTGAGTGGTTGCTTCCAGGAATGCCTATCCAGAATCCAGCCACAGAGATGGTATGCTGTTTCTGGGAACTGGCACATTTCACTTGCTGTCCCTTTTACAGCCCATCAAGGCATAGCCATCTCCGGTAGTCAAGGGAACACAGGGCAGTGTGGAAATGCTGGATCCAAGATCATTTTTTTATGGAATGCAGTATGAAAATGTTCTGATATCAGATAAAAAAGATACACGCACTGACCTATGTGCCCTGGTAATTAGAAAATTAAAGCAGGCCTACAAAAATGAATCAGGCCGGCATACTGAAGTCATCCAGTGAGCAAAAATGAAATACCTTTCCTTCCCATTCCTCTTTTCTTAGATTTTTGTGGAATGAAATGTGTGGAGACTTCTGAATAATATGAATTACATCTTCATACTATATCTCAGCCTTCTAATATGGGGAGAAAAAAATTGTTTGGAACAATGGCATTTTTCCATGTTAAAACCAGTGTGAGATGTTTTGGCTTCCTAAATAGAATTTTCAAAAATCACAGCAGTAATCCATTATAACGCTAGCACTGGGAGACAAAGCCATCTTGTTTTCAAAGAAATCTGGTTGATTTAATGAACATAATTAAATCACTTTGGATTAGTGTACAAATAGTGCATAAAGCAAAGTGAAACCACTTGCTCTCATGAAAGAGTAGAATTTTGCAACTGGAATAGAACTGTATTTCATTGGCTCCTCCAATCCTTTTAAGAACATAGTAAAAGTAGGAATTATAAATAATTTCAATAGAAACTGTCCCCACTCTTATTTTATTAATTAGGAAACTAAGGCACAGAGCAGTTAACTGAACTTCTGAAGGTCACATAGCTAGCAAACGGACAGTGTGATGTCTGACCATAAACCAAGACTCAACTTATATAGTGTCTGTTCCTTTGTTTTATTTTCCTCTTGGTATTCCCAAAAAAGTGCCCAAGAATTTGCAATCCTTACATATAAATGTTTCTCCTTTGAAACCAAGTAGAAAATGGGGCATCAAAACTACTAAATAAAGGTGTTTATTTATTCCTCTCCACTTACATGCCTCCTAGATGGTGAAAAAATCCTTGTCCTTTCAAAAGCCTTGTGTATGTTCAATGCGTGACCTTGTGACTGCGTGTCTATCAGAGCAATCAATTTCTCTTCATATGGATTTTAGAAAAGCTAATGTCAGAATCAATTGGCATGTGGGAAAGCAATGAAGGAGCAGAGAGAATGGGCTCTGGAGTTTTCTGTAAGGAGATTAGGGGGAGTGATTTAAAAGAAAAAGAAGAAGTTATTTAGAAGATGGGAGATCAGAAGACAAATTTGTCTGGTCTAAGCAGCAGTGTAGTGAGGACAAGTACTTCTGTGGCTATTGTTTTACTGTTGTAAGCAACCTGAGCACCTGAAATCGGGTCTGGCACATAGTAAATGCTTAGTAAATGTCTGTTGAATAAAAGAACATGAGTCTGGCACTCAGGAGACCTGCGATCCAGTGTTGGCTTTCTCACTAACCTTGGTCAACCCACTTTTCTGAACCTCATTTTCATCGTCTATTACATGAAAAGCTTGGACGAAATTATTTCTGTGATAGATACAGATACTTTTTTCTGCCAAGCTCCCACTTACTGGAGGCCCTTTTCAACTCCATCATCTGTATGATTACAATGGGACCACATTACCAATCACCAAATTCGTCAAATCTAACCCTGCTCATGGACACTGTTGATTGGTCCAGGCAGAGGCACTCCTGAGCTGAGCCAGTATGAGTTTTTTCCCAAGGAATTTCAGAACTGGAACCAAAAAGTTAATATCAGCCTCCTTCTGGTGGCTGAAACTGAGAATATACAAAGCCGCAACGGGTTGGTGGCCACCTTCACCAAATTCATTTGAGTAGTAGTAGTAGAAGTAGCTGAAAGATAGAAGAAAGAAGCAGATATAGAAGTCAAGAAGAAAGACAGGAACAACTTTTAAATCAATGATGCTCGTTGATCATGAGGTCCAATGCATTCCTGTCCTTTATACAATTAGATGTCTTAAAATCCTCACATTAAATTTCCCATTAAAACAATTAAATCAGTCACTTAGCCATTAAATTATCTATTATTTGAGATGAAAATAGTTATTATATCCAATATGCTATAATATCTCTTTCATTTCTAAAAGTTGAAAATTTTATGGATTATGAAGGCTTGTAGGGAGGCCAGGCACATTATACTTTGACAGAAAGCAATTTAACTGGAGCAGACTTGAAAACAGAAGATGTTCTGCTGATGGAAGGTTTCCTGGAGAGGGGATCAAAGAAATATTTTCACTTGGGACATCAGGAAGTTAAACGAAGTACTGTCTGAATATGAAGGTAAGGAGCAACAAGACACTGTGGACATTATTTCCACAATTTCAGGAAAGCTGAAAGGCAGAGTCCACTGTCGTTACTTAAAATTGTGATATTTTGTTCACCTCACCTTAGTGCCAGGCCTGAGACAGAGTTCCATTTACACAAAGGGAGGAAACAAGGATACTGGTAAGAAGTGAAACAGGAGAAAATTATAGAAGCTTTACAGACATCTTAAGTTAAATAAAGTAACTAAATGCTATGTTTAGAATTTGCCTTCCTGCATGTAATTCGTGTGTCCGAGATTTCCTTATTCTGTAGTACAATAATTGTACATTTTCACTCAATGACCCCAGTATGTGTCGTGTTGAGTGACTACTAGGGGAGAAGTACTGGAAAGGAATTATGAGCATATTTTCTTGTGACTCTAAGGTAAAGACCTTTGTAATAAAACACCATGATGCTTTGGATCTTGTGCTGTGGATTTGCCTGGCCACCCTATATTTTTACCTCGATGATGGTAAGAGGCACAAATCTCCTTCCTGCCGTATTCTCCATGCACTACTCTCATAGATGAAAGTCATATTCTTCTGTTACTATCGTGTCATTTGGTTTAAATGTGGATCTGAACTGGGATTGGTATCTAATACTGACCTGACAATAGCCATTTCTAACGGAGTCACTGAAGAGGCACCGAGAGGCCAGGTTACCTATTTTGACGCATACAGCAAAGAACTGACTCAGTGACTCCAGTGGCCTCCAAAGGGGTTGGAAGAATCCCAGGAAGCACACAGGAGGACGATCCATTGCAGTATGAGAACAAAGCCTTAGAACTTTTATATTTTCTATGTTTCTTCAAGAATTTTTTTAAGAGCATACTTGGTAAACATTTGCCTTCCAGCTTATCTTATACCTAAAAGCAAAAATCAGATGATGCGTGAGGAGTCACTCCTATTGTTCTTTGTAAGAGTCCACATCGCTACAGTTTTTGTGAATCTTAGAAGTACAGCAAAGGAAGATGCCAGGACAATGTCCCCAAGTTGGAAGCACTATGCCTTGATGTGGGTGTGATGGGGTGGTTGGGCCAAGGGCTTAGGGATCATGAGGAATACCGAAACCACAATGCTGTGCATTTCTTTGGTACTGGTATCAGCAAGCTCTGTGTAGTTGGCCATTCATTGGGTTGGTGCGTGAGAGAATCAAAAGGTAACTTACCCCATTTCTTTCTTTCTTCCTTTCCTATCTCTTTCCTTCTTTCTTTTTTTCTTCTCTTATCCTGAACTTCTTTCTTACCCCCTTGTCCATATCCTTCTTCTTTATAGTTCCTTTCCCCTCTGTTACTCTTTTAGTCAAACACTAGCCATGGAAGTTCAGTATTGTGACTGTGAGTGAGGCTCTGGAATCTCTGAGTTTAAATCAGGGCTCTGCTACTTTCTTGTTGTGAAATCTACTCAAGCAAGTTATTTAACCTTGCATGCTTTCATTTCCTCACCACTAAAATGGAGATACTAATGATACTCAATCTCGTGTGAGATAAGCACTAATATTCGTAAAGCATGTGGAACAGTTCCTGGCATGCAGTAAGCACCCAACAAATTAAGAAATGGTAGCTATTGATAACATCAACAAATGCTATCTTCATATCCTCCATCAGAGAAGAAAAATTTTATATAAAAGAGTCCAGCAACATGTGCCCATTTTTATTTATTGAGTTGATTATTGTATATTACTGGTCTGAGAGGAGAAAGTTAGGTATCTGTCTCATAACACTTTTAGGAATATTGCTGGTTTTATTTAACACCTCTGTTCTGGGGAAGCTGTGCTGGGGAAATACTATGGACAAATGTACATTTGTTGGTAGTAGAACATAAGTAGTTCCATTGAATTGCTCCCTGATGTATTGTTATTGCTAGCCTGAATGCAATGTATACAATGTTTCTGTGTGACTGGAGAAAAGGCAAATTTTAAAATTACGTAAATAAAAATAGAATATGAAATACAGAAAAGGTAATTTTGAAAAGCCTTTCTACCTAATACTTTATTTTTTTACCTATTATTTTTCTTAGAAAAGACAATGACCCATTGATAATAAATGAGTATTTATTTATTCATAAATGAGTGTTTAATAAATGAGTATTATCATAGAAGTTACGTCACAACAATATTCAGCAAAAGGTACAACTAAGGAAATGGAGGCAAAGGGAAATTAATAAGAAACAGATGGATTAGGAAATTCACTGAAGGAGAAATATAAATGAAATTAAACCAAGTGATTAGGGAAATGCAAAATAACACAATAATAAGATACCACATTGAGGGGGTATTGTACTGGCAAAATTAAGAGATTGTTAATATCTACTTTGAGTGAAGGTATAGAGAAAAGGGTACTCTCCTACACTATTGATGAGAAAATAATTGATTAAAAAAATTGGAACAGTGTTTTTGAAAGAAGATTGGGCATTTTCTTTCATTATTTAAAATATTCACTCTTTGACCTTGCAATTTCACTTACATAAATCTGAGAGAAATCGTCACCTTTATAAGCCCCAAAATGAGTGTACAAAGATGTTCCTTAAAGCATTGTGTCTAATAAAAACAAAAAACAAAATCTAGAAACAATCAATTATTGATGTCTATTTATAGAAAGAGATAAATTATAGTATTCCTACATTATAAAATACTATATAACGATATTTAAAAGATTGAACATTAATGTTGAAAATGTACATGGCATGTTAAAAAGGAAATAGAATAATACTCAAAACGTTTGTTTATTGTGTATGTGTGTGTGTGTGTGTGTATAAATATATAGAAAAGAATCTGAAATTATATATTCTAAAGTGTTAATAGTAGTCACCTTTGAGGCAAGTGGAATTGGAGTCCTCATTTTTACTCTGTGCCACTTTTCTATAAAGTTCTAAGTTTTTACAAGGAACATTGTGTTAACTTAAAAATGAAGCAAAAAGGCAGTTTAGTATTTTTGCCTTTGCATTTGGGGATTTACCAGGGTGATATATGAAAAGTCCGTGTAAACTTTCAACTCCAATATATCTGATTTGAGGTAACTGATTAAATCTTGAGATTTATTCATGTTGGTATTAATTATTTTGTGCCATTAAAATTATTGTTTTAAATTGCACACAATGACCCAGGTTTACATGAGCTTCTGTCAAATTTTGGGGAGGCAACAGGCAACTTTTATTTGTTGAGGGTACACTACTAGACATTTGGCTAAGATAAAAGAAATCTTAAAAAGCAAGGTCCCTGCTTTGTTAATTAGATATTCAGAACATACACTAGGAACCTAGGAACACCACTTTCTGGAGTCAAATGAACACAACAAAAGTCTGTCCAGTATAGAATTTTTACATGCATTCAGAAGAGACAAGAGAAATAGAAGGCCCAGTGAAAACTACACTAGGATGAATGAAATGAGAAGCAGTACAGGTGGCGTTGGGCTTGTGTGCTTACACAAAAAGCATCCGCAGTCAGTTCTTGAGTTGGGAATCAAAACAAGGTGTATTATGTAAAAGACCATTTTCTCAGAGTATTTAGGTACTAATTAGAAGATTGCTAAAATATACCAAAAAGGCCTGTACAATAAATAACTGCCAGAAACATAGCTGAAAACAAGCCATCTATGTAAACATCCATCAGGTCACTGTATGGTAACACACAGACATTCTTCCAGGGAAAATGAAGATAGATGGAAGGGTAACATATTTAAATAGGCTGAAGCTTGGGGAGTGGCTGTGAAAGTTTTATCCTCATGGGGTTTCATCTTCAGCATTTTGACCTTGTTGTCGTACAAAAGGGTACAAAAAAAGAACCAAATATTTATTATAACTCTCTTAGCTCCAATTGTCCCTTTGGAGGTTGAAGTTATAAAACCAGCAGCATTGTTTTTCTTCTATTCACTCTCCTTGAACACATGCATGATGCCATTTTCAAGGATGGTTTTTCATTTCATTGGTCTTGTTTATGTTTCACAATAATGTTTTATGGTAACCCAGCTACTGTTAATCCTCTATTTTATGTGGAGCAATATCAATTGCTCCCGTAGCACTTTATTCATAACTCTGATAGCACTTACCAGGTAATGGTAAGTTACCAATTTATATCTTCATTAGACATAAGTTCCTTGAAGTCAAGGACAGCTTTAATTTCACCTCTGTTACTGAATCTGGCCTATAAAATTTTTAATTAATTAATATTTCCAATATAGATATCTTCTATGAGTTTACTGAAGATAGATCCTTTGAGAGTTGGACCCAAACACCACTCTTTAATGAATTCTAATGATAGTTTTCTGAAGGTTCTCTCTATCCTTTACTGAGTACTTTCAGTTCTATAAAAGATCAATGTCAGAAGTGAAGGTTATAAAAAAGAATAAAAAAACCAAGAAATAATTATTGTTAGTATTCCATGAGTTACATTTCAAGTGATTTCCAAGAAAATGTGACAGTGTAGATATATGAAAAGTAAAGAAGAAACTGGGATCGTACATAAATAGAAATAGAATGTATGAATTTGAATGAAAGCTTGGCAAAAATCTTTGCTGTCATTTATACATTTGAATGGATAGGAGCTCCAGAGACATAAATTGAAAATATAAATTAAAAGTTGTCCTTTAGGACTAATAAATTGCCACTACTATATAAAAGAATGTTGATAAAGACCTATCAGACATCTTACTTTATAAGTTATTACACAATAATAATTTGATAATATGAATATTTGGGTTTTATAAAAACTTGGAAACAACAGACACCTATAGGCATTAAACAAATGCATAGTAAAGAAGAGTATCATGAAATATATCAAGAATAAGTACATTTCTAAGATGTACATTTGACCAAATGCTGTAAGATTTTAGAAACCAATTTTTTTCCCCAAATCAATTCTAAAATTCTTTATGGAAAATACCAGGAGATGTACTTAAAATAAGCAAGGACAATAAGGCAAGTAAAGAGAGACTGTTCAACATACTTGGCACAGCTTGGCAGGGACCCAAAAGGAAGATTGAGATAATCCAACAAAGAAAGGAAACTTGAAATAAACAAAGATTGGCGAAGACCCAGAAGACAATAAGAGTGTAAAGTGTTTTAGGGCTTCTTGATAGAGGCTTTAGAGCTGAGGGTGGCATTGTCTAGTGCGAAGGAAAGTCGGTGTCTTCTTAGGATTTTAAGTGTCTTCTTAGGATTTTAAAACTCGCGGAGAATGAAACATCTCCTTCTGGTGAGGTAAGAACTGGCCAGATGTCACTGGAACTGAAGTTTTCAGCATCTAATAATTTTTAAACACAGAACTTTTCAATATGGTGTATATTTTAGATTTTATCATACAAAGATATTAAAGCTATTGTCATAGCATTCCAAAATGGACATATTTGGGAATGCTAATAAGATTAGTCTCATTAGAGGAAACAAGAACAGTTATTTTCATTACTTCTCCTGGCACTTATCCATATAACATCTTGTATTTTCTAAATGTTTCCTTTTGATTTTCCACATCTTCCCATCTAGATTGCAAGTTTCCAGAAAGCAGGCCTCCCGGCAGCTAAAGTAGTCTCAAAGATCATGGTACTTACATGTACTTGGACCCATAGTCTTTTCTCTGGCTCCTGACCAGTGCTCAAATTGTTCCCTTATATAGACCATTGCAACAGTCTTTTTACTGGTCTTCAAAATCTTACAATACATCTAGGAATATATGGAAAACCAAAAGGAAACATTTAGGTAACACAAGATGTTATACAACACAGATAATAAAAATAACTACTATATTCTTCCTCTAACACTGGCATTTCTTTATAGTGTTCTTCCTACCTCTATCACCTACATGTCTGTATTCTCTGAATTATAACTGCTCAGCTGTATATTATACTGTGTTTCCCCGAAAATAAGACCTAGCCGGACCATCAGCTTCATTTGGAGCAAACATTAATATAAGACTATAATGTTTGCTCCAAATGACGCATAAGAGCTGATGGTCTGGCTAGGTCTTATTTTCGGGGAAACATGGTATATACCAGGGGTGCCAAAAAAATGTATACAAGTGGCCACTTTGGTCAGTGTTGCTCAAGCAGTAGTTTGCCGTAATCAGAAGTGTCTGTGCTGATGGTAACCACTTTGAGGACCGCTTGTAATTGCAGAAGTCAAACGTGACTATATCGATCTTTTGTTATCGGTATATATTATTACAATTTTAATACAGGTTTTCTTTCTTAAACTGTGTATACATTTCTTTGGCACTGTCTGTATGTATATATACACACATTGCCAACACAGGTAGAAGTCTGGAAGGGTCAATGTTGTATGTAAATGGAGGGTCTTAAGTTTTGTTTTGATTTGCAAATGTAGTAGAGCAAATAGAAGTTACAACAAAATGCAAAACTTTAAGACTCCCTCAGTGGGTAGTATAGAACTACCAGGCTTTCCACATGCCTAATAAAGTGTGATAAAGTCCTATTAAAGTGACGTTGCAGAGCGGAAAGAGGAGGGACCCTTCAGTAAGTCAGAAAGAGAGAGTTGGAAAAAAAGAAGGAATTTTCTTTAGGAAAGTAGGGAGATTTCTTAGAAAAGAGGGAAATGAGAAGGGGCGTGGAGGAAAGAAACAGCTCTTACTGGTCCAGCCCCCTGGCGGCAAGAGAGTCCAGGACCGCAAGGAGCTTAGAGCGCCTCTAGGTTTAAAGCAGAAAAGAGCAGAGCTGAGGTGCTGCACAGTGGTCTAAATCATGGACCAGAAAGAAGAGACTAAAAGGAAATAGGGAAAAAAAACCTCTTATAGGGGGCCGGGAAAAAAACTGGAAATGATGGTGGAACTACCTTACTTTTATACACTTGGAGGCGGGACAACCTGAAGAAAAATATACCTAGTCAAGGTATATTATACTGTAAGAGAGAAAGAGATTATTTACAGCAGGGCTTCTTTAACTTTCACGAGAAGATGAATCGCCTGGGGATCTTGTTAAAATGCAGGTTATAATTGAGTAGGGCTGGGGTGGAGCCCAAGAGTCTGCATTCTGAAAAGCTCCCAGGTAAAGCTTTGCTGCTTTTAACACTACACGTGAGCATTTAAAGTATTTTTAGAAGATAAATAAATCAATGAATTAGTGCTTCGCCATATAGATATCTTCTGTAGGTAAACACTTTAATTATGAAATTACCCTCCCTTTTACCCTTAGTTGATGGTAATAAAGACATAATCTGAGGCCAAAACAGTGTCCCAGTTCAAACCAATAATTACATATTTGAGAACATAATCATTGTTAGGTGTCTATATTAATAATAACTACCTCTGTTGTTTACAGCAACACATCTGTACATTAAGTGCCCAACAGAATTTTCTGTGATAATAGAAACGTTCTCTATCTGAACTATCCAATATGGTAGCCACTAACCACCTGTGGCTACTGAGCCCTGGAAATGTGGCTAGTAGAATCGAGGAGTAAATTTTTATCTTATTTAATTCATTTAAATTTAAATGGCCACAGATGCTGGCTAGCGGCTACCATGATGTCCAAAGCTGCTGGTAACACCAAAAGACAACCAGGTGTTTTTTGCCTCTTATTGGAAGTAGTCATCCTACCAAGGCTCTAGAATTAGCTACCAATTTACAAAAGAGACGCCAGAGGTTTCCAGATCACACTCTGATGGTATAAAGGAATTCATGTACCAGAGGCCCACAGAAGGCAGCTAGCTGATAACAGGCAAGGAATTGAATCTTCTCTTTATCTAAGAAGATGGATTCCTGCCAAGTCATCACCCACAGTAATAATGACTTGAAATGGAAAGAATATCCCACTAAGGACCCATCTTTGACAAGTTATATATATGAACACACACGAACACACAAACACATACGAGCTTTTGAAGGAAAAAATGTGAGTTTGAGCACTAGCCGCATCCTTATTAATGTGTGACTTCTGGCAAGTCAACCTCTCTGATCTGCAGTTCCTAAGTCTCTCTGTAAATTGGAGTTGATAATAATACCTAGCAAGCAAGGGTGTTAGGAAGGTAAGTTCCTGAGGGGTATCGTAAGTTTCATATTCCTATACAATGGTTAATTATTATTACTCACTAAGAGGGAAGTCAAATTCCATTTTTACAACAAAATCCAAGGAACCACTGAGACACTTTTGTTGTATACTGAATTTGTGTTGTATGCACATGGCCTTGGAAATCTTATGTGACAGATATTTCAGTACTTCATATTTGTTGTAACGGGATATAACCTTCAAAGAAAGAGCATGCCAAAACCACTTGGGAGAATGATGGTAAGGGAGGAGTGCTTTATTTAGTAGTGTGGGGCCTAGTAAGCAGCCTCCCTGCTAAGATTATACTGAAAATAAAGGAAATCGCAGACTGCTCATTTCCCTTGTACTTGTTGTAATCTTGTGGAAACTTCCTGTAAAAGGCAGTTATAGCATTAAAAGTAAACTGATTTCACACTCACCGGATACTACCAGACCAACAATTGAAGTCCTTTGGGAGAAAAATAAAATAGCTTATTTCTTTATACTTTGTATTGGTTTGGAAGAACATGGAAACCCTAGTGATGGAGAAACAGACTCATGCCAGAGGCAAGGAAACTATTTAGAAACATGGTTACCATTTAGTAATTCCACTGAGAGGCAAAGCTCATTAGCCAAGAGACTGGTTACACTAAAAAAAAAAAAAAAAAAAAAAAAAAAAGTCATTCATTAAACAAAGTACAGCATGAAAATAGTATCCCCTTTGATCTAGGCACATAGTAACTACAGTTTTAAAATACAAAATTTTAATAAGGTCTACTATGGGGTAATGTTAAAAGTAGTTTCAGAAGTGAAATATGAACATGTATTTTATATACAGTTGGCATGGCTCTCTTCTCTTTTGGCTTTGCAAGTATACATATATCTGCTGAGAGCTTATTAGTGCAAGGCACAGTGTGAAATGCTGAATTGCAGCAGTACTCAGGTCACAATGGGGGGCCAGAGGGGACTCCTGATTTACATCATTGTGTCAGTCAATACAGTTTCATTTTTATACATACACAAGGCTTTGGCATCATGTTTCACTTGAAAAGCTTCCATTAGTTAAAACCAGTGCTGAAGAGAACACCCAAAAATATAAAACGTTGCTTTTGCCTTCAACACACTTAACATGAAACTGGAAAAACAAACACATATTAATGAAAGTTAATTAGAAAAAATGGGGGGGGGGGAGAGAGAATTACTAGCACAGGCATCAAACAGTAAAGGGAAAAATAAAAGTATTTGAGAAGACAAATTCTGAGTTCATAAGAAAGATGATCACTATGGACCGAGGGGTCTGGAAAGAGGGAGAAAGCCTTGAATTGGGGCGCTGCATGCATGCCAGCTTCCAGTGCCTCCATGAGCTCAGGCCACCTTGCTGGTTTTGTTAACTCTGGTCTGATACCTACCTGGAACTCAGAACCAACTTGTACCTTCTTAACTTTAATGAAGTCCTGTAGTGGCAATTACCTGGCAACTGTGCTGTTGGCTCATGGATGCTTTAGATAATTAATCATCTATAACAGGTTGTTAAGTGACTATAACTAATTCCTAAGCTAAGGGCAATAGTACTGAGAGCTACCTGTGAGTACCAGCCGTTGTGACCAACCTCCTTCCCACAGACCCTCTTGAGATAATACAACCGAGCAAACACAAGGGTTCCTTGTACTCCTAACCCTGATGGGGCCACAGAATCCTTCTTGACTAGCGCTCAACCAACTGAATGGAGTTGGAACTTCAGGTGAAACTGTGATCTGTATTTTTCTTCTCACACAGCTTTTCAAGTCTTGTTGAGTCCATCTTTCTTAGCTGCACCAGTTCTCTGGCCTTAGCCAGTGTCTACCTTGGCCTATCATATACCTTGGCCCACCCTCTTTTGTGTTGGGCTTCAATTAGGGATGTGTTTAGAGATGTGATGACACAAGTAGGAAAGGGGGAGTAGACTGCGAAGGGCTAAGGGAACCCGGCATGCTTCTGAAAAAGCAGATTTGTTAGCCTTATTACAGATCTGCAGATCAATCTGGAGCAGGATCTAGGACTCTGCATTAAAGCAGTCCTTGCAGTGGATATCAGTTCCTCAAATAACGTCATTTCGCTAAACATCATTTTGTTATAACATTTATGACATGCCACAGGAACTTCACTCTTGTTCATATCACTTAGCCTATGATAAACTGATTTTGTTAGACGTTGTTTCACAAAGTCACAGAACCTGTGGACATTAAGCGAGGGCTACTTTAAAAAAAGAACTGTTTGGTGACTGTCTCTTGGTCATAGGACTGGGAACAATCTAAAAGCATTCATTCAGGCTGTTGATCATATCTTGCCCTTTCAGGTAAGCAGTATGTATGAAAGCAGCCAGCACAGTGCTCTGCACATGACAGCCGAGACGGTTTTCCTGTCTTCTCTCAAAGCCTGTTATTGATCATTTCCCTGATGCACTTGAACCTCAAACAGATACAAATCTTCAAAAGAAAATGATGGCTTACTAAGGGCCAGGTTATGTGTCTAGCAACAGTGGTATACACAGAAAAAAAAAAAAAAAGCCAGTTATTTATTGAATGAATGAACAAGGCTATTGAATGCTTTACATTAAACCTGCAGAGCAACTGGCACTGCTTTGTCGTGGAGATTATTATTATCTCCGGTTTACAAAATCAGTGAGCGCGAGGACTCACTGAGCTCTTAATCTGTTTTAAGTGCTTAATGTGTATCATTACCTCATTAATCAGTACAGGAGCTATATGAGTTAGGTTCTATTATTCCCATTTTACACAGGCACAGAGTTTAAGTAGCTTGTCTAGAACACACATTATAACGGATGGGACTTGATTCAAATCTGAGCAGCTGAAGCGGTTAGCAGTAGTACTGGAAGGAGTGCAGGCCAGCACCAACGCTGCCAGTTATAGGTTCTTCACAGAAACAAGATAAAAAATAAAACAAAACAAAAAAACAACTCAGATTCAGAGGTAACAGAGGTCCGATCTGATTATCCCAGATCCCCTCTTCCTGTCACCAGCATTGCCCCATCCTCGTTTTGAATAAGGACAATGCTTTTGTGGAGGCAGGAATCAAGAAACCTCAGAAACCGACAGGATGCTTTTTTGGGCAGACTGACTGGTTTAGCTCCTTTATTCATTCGTCACACATTTATTAAGCACCTACTATGCGCAGAACACTGTTAACCGGCTCCTGTGTACCAGCTCATGAGAGCACTCTGGAAACTTCCTGGAGACAGATGGAAAAAGAGGAATGCTGGCCTGTTTGGGAAGTTCCTCAGAAATTGTTCTATCCCTCAAGGTGGCAGGAGCAGCATCCTTCATTGCTAGGGTGCACAAACCTCAGAATGAAGAGCAAAGCATTACGCACAAAGCTAGACTGATTGCCTAGGAAGATGGGTCAGAAACTTGGGAGCATTGGGGATTCAGTCCCCCAGGCCAGATCTTGTATAGGCTGGCTTTCTAGGTAGCGAAGAGAGAATAGAATTTGCAGAGCTCAGAGTCCTCTGGTCCAGTTGACCCTATACGCCAACCTAAAAACCCCAGCAGGTTTCTGTGCAAAAACCTTTTGAGATGAATGCATACATTGTCCTCTCACAATGCAAACGTGACAGCTGCCTATTCAATACTCGTTCCGCCTCCGTTCAGAGCAGTTCGTGCCACAGAGGCATCTTCTGCGCTATAGTTATGCAACCTCACTCGCAGCAGGAGTTATTTCCTGTGCTTCAGGCTGCGCCAGATTCTTGTAACACGCCTACCCTGGGCTTCAATGGAAGTCGTTCTCCATTAACAACCACTCTAGCTTTCGGAGATGAATGCCCTGCACAGCATACCCCTTGCGCAGTAAAAATCCAAGGTATTACAACTAACTCTTTCTCTCTGTAACACACACACATACTCACTCATTCCCGATGTGCATGCAGTTAGGAGACTGCAGCAATGCAACCAGAGGGACAGCAGGCGGAGCTCTCTTTGTACAGTCCCTCCTTTAACCCGCACCAACTAAAGATGAACTCATGCCAGTTCCATTCTTTGCGCTGCAACACACACACACACACACACACACACACACACACACACACACACACGGCAGAACAGAGTGGCTTCCAATTTCCTCCTTGAGCACACTGTCATTCTAGCCTGCTCGTTCAAACAACCGGATATTCCAAAGCGAGTAACGGGGTGTACCGCGCCGCAACAATGCAACCTCCCAAGCAGCTCCCAGTGCAGCTCACACCCCCGCCCCCTTTCGCAGCGTGCCAAGAGTTTGGAGCGCGCGCACGCACACCGAGCACGGAGCTCAGCGTATCCCTCCGCCTCCCTCCTCCCTCTCCCCGCTCAGTGGCTCGACAACGATTTGGGAAATGAAGGGAGGAGGGAACTACTTTCCTGAAACTTGCTATGCTGCACACGACTTCGAGTTGCAGTGATTCGCCCGGAGCCCGCAGCTTTTGGTCCTCCTTTGCACACACTCTCCCAGCCCGGGTACCCCGCTCGGCAACCCCACCCCGCGCTCTCTTTGGCCCCCGGGGAAGCCGGCGGCCAGGAGAAGTCGCCAGGGACTACTTCGCCTCCTTCTCCCGCGGGCGCCCCCGGTTCGGGCAGCGGCGGCGGCGGCGGAAGGAGCGGGCGGCGTGAGCGCTTCCGCCGCCCCCCTCGCGGCTCCCCTCTGGCGGGCGTGAGGAGGTGAGGAGCTGGCCCGCCGAGCTTGTGGTGGGCACCGGCTGACGGGGAACCTGCAGCCGCTCTCCTCGCTCCGAAGCCGCTTCTCGGGACCCTGCTCCCCGGACGCTCCCGCTCTTCGCCTGCCCGGGTGGGGGCGATCGGGTCGCCTGCCTCACACACTCCCCGTCGCCCCCTCCTCCCCCTTGTGGAGTCGTCCCGGCTGGAGTGTCTGGAGGAATCCGCCGCCGCGAGGCCCCTCGCCCGATTCTGCTCGCTCCTGAGGACCGCCCCACTCGCTGCCGGGGGCTGAGCGGGCAGCCGGCGGCGAGGCGGGAGATGGTGGGGTGGGCTCTGGCAGGACCGTGCCGCCGCCGCCGCCCGGAGCCTGGGCTCGGCAACCCCCCGTCAGCCCCCACCAAGGGGATCTCAGCTTCCTCCTCACCGCATCCCTGAGGGAAGCGCCGCCTCTGCTCCCGGGTTCTCCGCCCGCCCTCCCGCTCCTTCCTGGCCGGACCCCGCCTCGCTCCACCCCAGTGGCCAGAGGAGCAGCTCTCCAGTCAGCCTTCGCAGTCCCCCTTCTTTTTCCCTTTCCACCCACCCTTCCCGGCCTCCTCGGATCCCTTGGCTGGGCGCTGAGGCGAGGGAAGAGGCTGGGGTCGCCACGGCAGAGGTTGTTGCCGCCACCCCCCTGTGGGGGTGGCTGGGGTTCCCGGCTGGGGGGGCACCGTTCCGGGTGAGGCATCCACCATGGTGAGGCCCCTGAGCCGCTGCCCCCGCGCCTCCCCGGCTGCCTCTGCCTCCTGCCCCTCGGTGCTGCTGCCGCTCCTCCGCCTGCTGTTGCTCCTCCATCTCCAGATCGGATCACGGTGAGGGAAAGATGAGCGAGGAGACGGCGACTTCTGACAACGAGTAAGCGCCTCATTGATCTTGATTACACCCCCCCCATCACCACCACCCCCCCAGCCTTCCTCCGCTGTCCCCCAGACCCCTCTGAGACTTGGGTGTTGGAAAGCTTGCAGCCCTGCAGAGTTCGGTGCATCTTGTTCTGCAGATAACATTTGATTTCTTTAGCCATTTTATTTAATGGCAGCACCCTACCCCCCGCTCCCCACCCCACCCCCTCTTTTCGTTGCTTTCTTCTGGGGAAGGGTATTGAGTGTTGCGGTGGGATGGCAGGTTTACGTCCAGGAGATGGAGTAATGTGGATGGATGGAGGCAGGGAAGAAATGACCCCTCTGCCTGGAAGACCTTTGGCCTGTCCTTTTTCCCTGTAGCACACCAATCAACATACCCTGAATATCCATCCTGCTGTCTTTATAGCTATTTCACTTGGAAACTAATGTGTGGGAGCACCTCCTGCAGCAAACTCTCTTGAATCTTAATTCGATGAGTCAGTGACTCTTTAATACCGATTAAGCCTCCATCCCCCTCCCCTCCTTTTTTAAACTTATGACCTGTAAGATTCTTGTAAAAAATAGGGCTGGAGAAACATTTTTAGAATTTAATAGGATTAAGGACACATGGAGTATGGGAGACGTTGAACTATTGTATTTTACCTTTGCCGACATTGGACATGTCTTTATCACGAGCATAGAAGGATTTTTGAATGCTAATTTTTATTCTTCAGCGATATTAAAACACACCATTTACATTGATTTAACAGTATTTACCTTGCTGAACATGTTGATGACTTCATCGATTAACTTCTAGACCATCCCGGTTAAAGTTTCTCTTTGGCCTGTCTTTTATGTGTTCCAAACGAAATACTTTGCCTCTTAAATATTTTGCTTTAACGTAACGGCTGCCTAGAGGAATAATGAATGGTACGCCGACAACTTTCTGTTGAGACGGGGATTTAATTGCATGCAGAATATTAGCCACCGTTTTCTTGTAATTAAGTTCAAGTTTTAGATCTTTAAAGGGTTGGGGAGAGTAAAGTGAGCGAGGGCTAGTCCTTTAAATAAAGTGCATTCCTCGAGTCAGACCTTTGTGAGAGACCTTTAAAGTCCAAAGCCGGGGCCTGTTTAACATAAAATAGCTTGAGAAATGCCAAGCAGCGTTTCTCCTTCCTCCCCTCCCCCCCAAAACACTCTTGTGATGAGCGGGTGTGGGAGAAGGTAGATTGCTGCAGTGTCAGTGCAGTCTAGAATCAGAAGTGGCCGCCATGTTCTCTCTTTTTGTGAATCGCCCTCATTTGCATAGCACACTCTTCATTCATAAAAAAAATAATTAAACATCCATCACCTTGGACATCTCGAAAGAATTTCCTAAGAAAAATACTCGAAACTTGATTGCCTTCATGTAGATTTTTGAGTTCGGGAAGTAAGGAGAATTCGAAGTTACAGGTTATATTCAAAAACATACGCACTGACACAAACAACTACCCCTGTTCTCAGAATGTTGACACAGTTATGTGGGAAATATCAGTTCGGGGAGGTGCTGAGATCACGTGATCGCCTCCATTCATAAAATACCTGGCTGTCCATTCACAGTGCAGTACTCTGTCTCACTGCCTTCCGCAGATTAGACCTACTTTGAGAGAGATCAAGAAGTACTGTATCTCAGATAACGCTTAGTTAGGGGAAAAACTGCTGAAAATTCTGAACGGAAATGACGATAATTTTTATTAGTATCTTTTAAGAAAGTAGCTTGGATCAAAATGTCAACTTCTATTTTAGAGGTGGGAAGAGCCTAATTACCATATTTAAAGTAATATATTGAATACCTCCTTGTTGGATGCAGCTAATAGAAAAACAAATGAGGGAATGTGAATTAACACGTGTAAAATATATTGTTTATAAATGGGCTCTTTTTTGTAAGACTTGCCATGGACAAATTGAGAGTGTAAGTTTTTGGTGTAGTGATGTCAGTGAATGATACTGCTGTTACATGAAAAATGAGTAAATATTCCCAGTGGTTTAATCCCCAAAATGTTGATGTTTGAAATACCAAATGGCAATTTTTACTGGGAGGATTGCCTTATTATTTTTTTAATTTTAAATGTACTCAGTATGGGACAACTTGGAAATTACCTCACTCACCCAGACTTACAATTCTGTTTTCACAAATTTATCCTGCTTTATTAATGTTATTCCCTATGAGCTTTAAGATGTTTTTGTAGGACAAGAATAATATGTTTTAGCATATAATATTTTGCTATTTGATGTTAACTCTTCATGAAGACAAACTCTTGGGGTTTTACTTTAAAATTTTTTTTATATTAGAAAGTGCTGTGTTTACCTAGTAATCAGTTTTTATTAGAGCCAATATTGTGCATTAGCTAAACCTCAAAGAGTGAACTTCTTTGGGACATAGTTTTTATTCTGATACTTTATGTATCTCATCTTTAATATATACTGTTTTGAAATGGCAGTTTATTTATAATCCCATGTATTATGAAGAAACAAAAGAGACAGATTATGGCAGGCAGGCTTAAAGCCCTAATAAAAGCCTTGTCATAGTTTAAAACTGCCCATAATGTGGATTTTATTTATAAAATCCTTTTTATTTATAAAATCCTGTATATTTTTTCCTTTTTTTTCTTTAAAGCCACAATCAATAGGAATTTAATTACAGTAGACAATATTCTTAACACTGTTTTTTCACCTGATCTCAATCTTTTTTAAAAAAAGGGAAAATCACCGGTATCTTGAGAAACCTTAACCTTTTCTAGCCATTGTGGTAAAATCCAGTAAGGCTTTTGAGGCCTCATTTTGAAACCCTTTAGTACATGCTCTATTTTTTTTTTAAAACAGTGTTCTGTGTAGAGAGCTAGATAGCTCCCCGAGGTTATTGTGAGTATATATTTAATCAAGAATTTCTGAAGGATCTCTTGCATGTGAGATTTTGTCTTATGCAATGCCAGACTTGAGGAAGTGTCTGTAAAAGTCTGATTTTCTTCTCCAACCTTTAGTAGGAACTGGAACTGAGTTAAAAGTGCCAGTTTAAAAAATAGTTCCCTCCATGCAAGAATAATAGTTTATTTTACATAACATACAAATGATCTTTAAAATGAATAAGTAATCATTTCTTTGCATTTCTACTACTCAGATAACATCTTAACATTTAGTATATAATCAAACCTTTCTTCTATGATGGTGATGAATTATACTCATTTATTGATTTTTACTATGTGCCAAGCACTGTGATAAATGCTTTACACATGTATTATATAATTTATGTATATATGTGTATTCTCAACAGAATGCAGTTGCATAGTAGATACTATCATAGTTTAATATATTGTGAATATTTTCCTTTGTCGTTAAATACCTTCTAGAACATAATTTTTAATGGCTATATTATATTCAGTATATATAACAGACGTTAATTTTAATCATTCCACTATTGTTGGATATATCTTGTTATTTCTGAACATTGCTACATTTGATCCTGAGTTCTGTCTTCATCCAAATCTATTACTTTTTCCTTGAAATAGTCTAGGATGGAGTTAAGAGACACTCACTTTAAGTTGCATTATTCTTTCTGCCAAATTGCCCTCTAGATAAAACTCAGTGTATGAGAATGCTTATACCTTAAAATGTCTGTCTAGTTCTCTGAAAAAAATTTTTGCCCATTTTGAAGGTGGAAATGAGATCTTGTGCCTATTTTTAAAATGTGCTGGACGGTAAAATAAAATTGATTTTGAAAATAACAAAAGCTTGTAATAGGTTGCTTTTGGGGAACTAGACTGTGAAAACACTGTATCATAAAAAGAATTAACATGATCGTACAAAAGGCATTTGGAGATAATATATGTAACTTTTACCAACCTTTATGATGCAGTACAATATAGTATAAAGAGCATTGGACTTGGAACTGGGAAATGCTTTTCTGTCTTAGCTATCACTAATTTATTCTGTAACTTGGGGCAAGTGACAGCCTCTGTGGACCTCCATTTGCTCATTTATAAATGAAGGTGCTTGAACTAAGCATTATATCGGCCTTTCCTGTGCTAAATTACCCTAAAGTAATAGGGTGATCGCACATTGTGAGTCAATAGACTTGTAACATACATATATATATTTTTTACATACATGTTTTTAAAATTAATTTTATTATGTTGTTTTTGACATATTTAAGCAAGTAAAAGACTTCTAGTAGAGGGTAGGATGATGAAGTAAAAGCATGAGTTAAGAATCAAGATAAAAAGTTTGGAGACAATTGGTAGGTTTGAAAATCTTTTAAGATTTTCTTAATTTGGACTTAATAGCCATGTGTCTTTGATAATATATACATCACAGTTGGAGAACTTGCCACTGCTCTTTTTAAGCCTCTTTTTAAGGTTGTTGGGCTTAAATACCGATCTGCTTAGTTCTAAGAGGAATTCTTACACTAACAAGATACCAGGCCTCACTCTTAAATTGACCAAGAAGTGCTAAAAAAGTAAGTCTTTTCATTTGGTTATTCTTACAAGTCATGTTATTCTAACACTAAGGGATAACTGTATATTTCATTAGTTTAAGAAATTAATGCAGATAATGAATGTTTTCATTCTGTAATATTTAGATTTAGTTTCCTGTTTATAACAAATTTTGTATCTTAATGGCATCTCATTTTAGAATCCAGAACCAAAGTAATTACAAACTCGCAAGATGTTGATTTTTGTGGCACTCAGAATGGTTTGAAATGAAAAAAAAAAAAAAAATCATTTGATGTATTTTTGTTTAAACATAGTTCATTACTTTGTTAAAACAGAGTTCATTAGTAATGGATCTTAGACTGAGGTGTTAAAATTGCTTTAGACATAGAGTTCTGAGAATTCAGACTGTTTTTACTAATCTCTAACTGAAACTTGTTTTCATTGATAATTGAAGGAAATGCCAAAAAACTAGCAGAATTAGAAGTACTTGTGATGACAATTGTATTAATTTCCTAGGGCCACTGTAACAAAATACAACAAACTGATGGCTTACAACAACAGACATTTATTGTCTCACAATTCTCTGTATTCGAAGTCTAAAATCAAGGTGTTGGCAGGGCCATGCTCCCTCTGATATTAGTGGGGGAATCCTTCTTTGCTTCTGGTGGTTGATGGCCACTTTGGCATTCCTAGGCTTGCATCTGCTTAATTCCATTTTCTGCTTTCATCATCACAGGGTGTTTTTGGTGTATTTCCTTATCTTCACATGGCCATCTTATAAGGACAGTAGTCATATTGGATTAGGAGCCTACCCTACTCTAATATGACTTGCTCTTAACTAATTACATCTGCAATGACCCTATTTCCAAATAAGGTCACTTTCTGAGGTACCAGGGTTTGGACTGCAACATTATTATTACTTTTTCTTGGAAGGATGTAATTCAACTCATAACAACCATAGAAATTAGATTTTTTTTCTTATAGTACAATTGCTGTTCAGTGTTTATAGATATCTTGAAATAGTACTTGTTATAGTCATCACTAGTTTGAAATTATTATAGTTATTAAACTATTGTTAGAGCTTATATTTTGATATGTTAATAAAAAAACACATATATTGTTACTATTTCAAACTAAAAATATTTTGATACTTATTTTAATATTATTGATTTCTTTTGTAATCCTATATATTTTGTTTTAAGCTTTTAATATTGTTCTGACAAGGGGGCCCTAGGCTTGGCCAGACTGCCAAAGAGGTCCATGGCACAAAAGGTGAAAATCTCCTGCTATCCTGAGGCCCAGAAGGCTGAACCCAAAGATAGAGATATAAAATAAGAAGATTAAGAAACATGAAGGATAAGATGAACAAGTCTTAACATACAACTAACCATTCTGAAAGAAGAGATAATAGAGGAGAGGAAATATTCAGAGACAATAGTTGAGAATTTTCAAGAAGGAGCAAATCAAACCCAACTCAGTGAACTAAACACAGAACAAAACCTCACAGTTAAACTGCGTTTATCTTGAGATTGCAATAATGGATCCACATGAGAAAATCCATGTAGTTTATCACATTTGAAGATTAAGGGAGAGAAATGATACAATCTTAATACATGCCAGAAATGCAATATTGTCATTCGATCTCTGCCCTTAGTGTGGAAGTAAATGTTCATAATTTATATATTTATAATATAAATGTTCATAAATATAGATTTATATTATTTCTGTTCCCTAGAATTTTAGACTTTTAATTTTTCTGATTTAAAATGAGAATGTTGGATTTGATCAACTATGGGATTTCTTTTAGTTCAAGTGTTCTAGAATCCTAAGTAATACTCTTTGTGTTTCTGAAATCCACATTTAATATATCATTCCTGTTACTCATAAATATAGAGTTGACTGATGGAAAGTTCCTTGTGTTTGAAATTTTTGAATTACATTGGAAAGCATGTTTTTTCTACATTTAGAGTGCAGAGAATAAGCTTTAGTAAATTCAAGAGTAATTGGAAATTAAATTTTAATCTGATCAGTTTTATAAGTTTATTTCTAAATTTTATCTGTACAACAGAGTATAATTTAAATAAAGGCCTTTGTGACTTGGAATGTAGAATGTAATTATTTTCCTGGTAGTATTTAATGATACTATTGCATATGATTAGACAAATCTTGTTTGTTTATTCACATTTAGAGGTAACTTTCATAAATGCACAGTATTTGTTAACAGCTTCTCTGTATTGGTGTCCTATGATAGGATTACCAAACATTTAGATGAAATTTAGTGAATTGTGACTTTTCTGATGCCCCTTTTCAAAGTTACCGTAACTTTCACATCAAAATGTTTTAATAACTGGCAGAACGTCACCAAACATTTTGTGTGTGTGTGTGAATTACATTGATATTTTGAGATTGGAATTAAGGATCAGTTCTGGGTTTGCCCCCCTAATATAATATGTGAAAGCATTTCAGAATTTTAGTTGCTGAATTATACATATGGGTTTCTTACAGTTTTTCAGGATAGATACTATTAGTAACTTTTTCTTCTAAGAATTGCAGTTCAGTGACATTTGAGTGCCTACTAGGCACTTGACTTTTCCTTAGCCCTGGAGATACAAAGATAAGTACAACCTGATAACTGCTTTCACTATCCGACAAGGGAACTGGATCCCTCTGAAATGTGGAGTGCTCTGCTTATGAAGTTCTTCCAGGCTCAAGCAGAAGGTGATTCTGTCTGGGGGTGGATGGCAGGGTGTGAATTCGTGTGAAGGAAGGCTTCAGAAAAGAGATGGCATTTTAAGAGTTAGCTAGAGATGAGGGCAGTAGGGGAAGGGCATTCCAAGAAAGGGGGAAATAAAACAAAAGCAAGCATAGGAGGAGAAGCAAATTTGAAGAAAAGCAGTAGGTTTTTAGATACACTTGTTTGGAGGAGAGGTGAGAAGATAAAGTCTTAGGGGCTTGTAAGGAGTCTAGATTTGTGCTTTACTGTGTATCAGCAACCTTGGGATAAAAAGGGTGATGGCTAGGCCTGGAGCATGAGACCCACAAGATGAACACGACAGAAGCTCCTGGAAACTTTCTGTCAAAACTATTTTTGAAAAGTTGAGGAAAATTTATTTTAACTGGTTAGTAATCATAATTTTGAACAGGATTCCCATTACTTTTTCAGATGAAACTTGAAGCATTCAAAGAAAATTTGTTCTTTGAGCTACCCTCCCCCACTCTTCACAATAACTCTTATGCCCCAGCTTACATCTTTGTCATGTAGGCAGTGGGGAACCGTTTATAGTCAAATTTGTGTAGCAAGCTGAATACTTGGGCTTGTTTGGACAGTTGATTAGAGGGAAAAGAAAATGAACTCCAATTGATGAAAAAGACGTAATAGTCAAGGTTTAAAAAAAAAAAAGCAGCTGGAGATAGTGCATTTGGAACTGTTGAGGATGAATTTTTGAGGCAGTTCAGATTTCCAGTAAGTATGATTATGTGAGTGGATATGAAAGAAAGAGTAGGAAGAGGATGGGATGTCTTCAGCATTTTAAATTTGGGCTGCAGTGATGCTTTTAAATGAAGTGGGAAGAGGCAGAGAAGTTTTTTATGGGGAAAATAACTCAGTTTTCATCTTTTTTAAAATTTGTGGGTACATACGAGGTATCATGGTAGAAAATGTCCCATAAGGTATTTTAATGACAGGTTTGGTACCCAAAAAAGGTTAAGAGGGTAGAGTTAGAGGTGACATCTTCAGCATCTGTGATAGTTGAAGCTAGTGGAAAATTACTCAAGGAGAATATTCAATAGTAATGGAAAACTGAATAGTGAGAAACACCAGCATTTTTAAGGGAGAATGAGAAGAGACACCAGAAGAGAAAAGGCTTGAGAGGTAGGAGAGGTCACAGGGAGTGTTAAAGACAAAATGGGAAGTGATGAAGTGGAGATAGCAAAGAGTAAGATATACTCACTTGGCCAAGTTAGGAGTTGAGATTGGTGGATAAGATGTTGGGGCTGAAGAGGAAGAAAAAGAAAAGGAAAGATGGGTAATTGGTAGAGCCCCTAAGGCCCAGGAAAGAGGAATCTATCAAACTGTACTGCTTGTCCGACTCAATCCTAAGGACCATGTGAGCCAAGTAATATCCATAGTTTACAGACAGAGATAACTGAGACTTAAGAGAGGGTTAGTGAGTTGCCTGCAGCCCCACAAGGGAGTAAGTGGTAGAACTGGGCTTCAAATTGCACAGTGTTTATACTACCCTGTATCTCATACACTTAATGGCCAGACAAGATTTTGAAGAAAAAAAAATTAAGCTTGAAATGGTAGACACAGAATTGACAGTTGTTTTGAGGGACTGGAAGTTTTGATAAAGAGCATGTAGAGTGGAAGTGGAAAATAGAAAGATAGATTTTGATCAGAGAACAGACTCCAGAATGATGACAGATGAGGGAAGATTAAAGGAGAAACAGGTTGTTGGAGTAGAGGAGCCAGGATCTGCTACGATATTTAAAAAGGTCAACAATGTGGCTGTTCAAGTTGCTAGGTTGGTATCAGGAGTCGAGGTGGAGAGAAATCCTGAGCCAGCGCCAGTGTACTTCATGTGCCTGTGGGATGAGCCACTCAGAGTGGGAGGGAGTATGAATGTTGCATCTGCCTCTACAATTTAAAGAGACAGGAATATGATTTTGGAATTGGAGGTTGAAGAGGACGGAGTCCGGGAGGAGGATAAGAAAAGGGAAGGACTTAGCAGGGAGGTGTTGAGAGTATTAGAAATGATAGGATCTCATGTAATAATGGCCCTATCAGGAATGAGGAATGTTGGGAATTAGAAAGTAGAAGGGAAGATAGACATGTGAATCAAGAACTTTAAGGTTAGTAAAATTACATAGATTTCAGGTGTACAATTCTGTATTACATCATCTATAAATCCCATTGTGTGTTCATTTACTAACAATTGTCACCCCAATAAATTTAATAAAATAAAATTTAAAAAAAAAAAAGAACTTTAAGGTTTTTCTGAGAGGCTAACCAGGATGTTGACTCTTTCTATCCAAATAATTGTCCTTGACGGAAGGTTTCGTATTCTTTGAGTATTCCAATCTTAATGTTTGTAGAAACAAAATTCACTAATTAAATTTCTGCTGCTAACTTAGTGTTCACAATTAACACGATTCTGTGGTTACTGCTGACTGTTGCATTAAGACTTTGGCAAAGCACATAACCTGTTTTTGTGCTTGATTCTCCATCTGTAAAACCAGGATAATATGTCCCTACTTCAGAGGGATGTTAAGATAAATGTAATCTTCCCTCCCCCAATAACATTGTTTGATTAGAGATAAGAGAATATTAAAAAGAACTTTCAGTTCTTGAGAAGAAAGGTTCATGAAATAATCAGTGCTCATTTTCATTTAGCCTGAAGGTAGGGTTACTTTTTAAAAAGGTTTAATGACCTGTTGGAAAATTTGTATTTTAGTTTAAATGTTAAAAAGCAGCTTTTCAGAAAAACTTAAAATCTAAAAATTTCAACAAGCAGAAAAGAATGTAAATCTACTGTATTGTGAACATTTTTGTCTATGTTCTGAGCAAGCACTGAGTGAAGAGGTAGATATAACAAGTGTTAGGCAAGGCACTATAGAGCAAAGACTTAGCTCTAGACAGTTTTTTGTTTGTTTGATATTTAATACAACTATTTAGTTATAAAAGAAATATGTTTCTAGAGTCTGCTAATGAAAGCGATTTTAATATCTGAGCATATTTTGGAAGTGTAAGTAGATTTGATGTCTCCATTTTCAGTGGTAAAAGCCATCTTTCTCAGAGTCGAATGCATGAGATTTCAATATTCATTGTATGGAGGGCAGAAATCTGCGAGAAGGGGGGAAGATTTTTTTCAGCTTATTAAAGATTTAGACATTTAATTTTATGCAACTGTAATCAAACTAGGATCTCTATTAATGGCTAGATCTATTAATAGGGAACCTAGTGGTAAGTGAGATAGACTAGATCTGCTAGTTGGAAGTTCATTGCTCTTAATTTAGTCTGTTACCTTTAATTTGGAAAGCAAAAGGTCTGTAAGATTATGTTTAGTTCATTTTATAGTCACCAACAACTAAAGCAAAAATTTATTTATATGATTTAGCCTGACGTTTAGCCTCATTCTGAGACTAATGTGTTAATTCAAAAATAACTGCCTTAGATACATAACTGCTGAAACTTGGTTTAGGAATGAATTTGAAGTATCTATGAATCAAAATCTTGAATGAACAGAAATCAGAAACAAAAATACGATGTTGAAAATGTATATCCTTTTTCTCTTGAGGGTTTTTTGAGCCAAATAAATCAAACTTAATTAAGTGAGTAAAAATTAATAACATATAACAAATAATTTTAATAAGTATATCAACTCGAGATATTTTTCAACTTTGTATTGTGATCATTTTTAAAAGGAAAGTGGAAAGACAGGAGGTGAATGAGTGAGGCAAGCCAGGCTCTAACCACCTAGGTTTCCTTAGCAATTTTTCCTAGTTTTGATACTTCAGGAGAGAGCAAACTTAGCTGCTAAATGAGCCAAAAAGAAAAAGAATAAAAGATGTTATATAGACCCCATTGCTGTAGAGTCTGAACTTGTATAATAGGTACTAGGCCTCAGCATACATGAAATAAAAGGGCTATAAGTTTGACTTACAATTGCTGGCTGACTTCAGTCATCTCATTTGTGCATTTTGCCCTGTTTCAAATCGATGTAGCTAGGTAGTGGGAAGAAAACAGTGAAACTGAGCTGAATCTTTTTTACTGACTGTTACGTCTGAATGTTTGTGCCCACCTTCCCCCAATTTGTATGTTAAAATCCTAACTCCCACAGATGATAGTATCAGAAGGTGGGGCCTTTGGGAGTTGCCTAAAACATGGGGGTGGAGCCTTCTGGAATGGGATTAGTGTCTCATAAAAAAGAGGCTCCAGAGAGCTCCCTGTCCTCGTCCAGCATGTGAGGACACCCTGAGAAGCCAGTCTATGAACCAGGAAGAAGGCCCTCACCTTGACTATGCTGGCGGCTTCATCTTGGACTCCCCAGCCTCCAGAACTGGAAGAGAGAAATTTCTGTTGTTTCTAAGCTATCCAGTCAGTGTTATAGCACCGGAATGGATGAAGACACTGACTTTTCTTTGGGGGAAGACAAGGAGCAATAATTACATCAAAACAGAAAGAAATCAATTAAAAACCCAACACAATTTTCAGTTGCTTCTAGTTCTATATGTATATATATTTACTTTGTGTTAGTAGTGTACGTACAAATATTTATTATTCATTTTCACCTGATCTACTTAATATAAAGAACTTCTATGCTTACGCATAGTTTTTTTAGTAATCGTTATTTTAATGCCTGTAGTATTTCATCAAGTTGTACCATAAGTTTACATAGCTGTCATCTTCTTAGTGAACACTTTAGGTCCAGTTCTTTGCTATTATAAATAACATTGTAATGAGCATCTTTTTTTGCGTATAATTTTTTCTTTTCAGTTAATTTCTTAGGATGAATTTATAGGAGTGAGATAACTGTGTCAAAGAATATAAGTGTTTTTTATTTATTTTTTTATTCTTGATATAAATTGCTGCTTCCAAAAATTGACTTTCTATTTTGGATTATTTACAAGTGAAATTCATTTTCATATTTCTTACATTCCATTTTTGTTCCTAAGTACCATGTCATTTTTTTGTATAGTTCCTGGTACATAATTAAATGACAGGTAATATTTGAGTAATTACCAGCATTGTCTTAAAATCATTTTATGGATTTAGTCTTCATAACAACCTTTTTAAATGTTACTTCTATTATTACCCCCATTTACAAAGATGAGGAAACTGAAGCTTAGCGAAATTAAGTAATTTGGCAAACATTACACAGCTGGTAAAGATTCCAAGTCTGTGCCCTAAAACAGTGGCTTTTAAACTTTTGACTTTGACAGTAGCAAATACATTATACCTTTTGACATAGTGTATGTACATGGATGCATTCACACACACACACACACACACACTTTCATAAAACAACTTAGACTTAACTGTGATGGCACAGGCTGACTCTTGTACTCCTGTTCTATATAAAAATACAATGCTGGTCAAGATCCTTGCAGTTAAAAACCCCCTGTTCTAAACTACAGTGCAGGATATGGGATGTTGCCCTCTAAGGATCTATCTCTATTAATATACTGAAGATTACATTTGTGTTCAGCTTATTATTTCATGAAATAAAAGATAATACTAAAAGGTATAGGATCCTCAGAGAAGTACATTTCAAGGTCAAGTTGTAAGGAATCGCAGGGGAATTCAGATTTGAATTGCTGTAGCTAGATTATAGATAATAAGTGTTTCATCATTGCTTCTCAGATTTCTTCACTGAAGTGCCCTGAAAGATAAGAGAATGTATCCCAAAAGCAGCTTTTAAAAGTATATAATTATTTTGAAATCTAGTAAACTATCTCAAAGATTCATGTGAATATTGCATTCTAATCAATAATGTAGTTGCATTTCCAATATGAAATGTTTTTCATTATTTATGTTAGGAAAAAATGGAAAGCTCTTTAGCCATGAAATCTTTGCATGTGTATATCCTATGACATGTGTTCCTAGCCCACGTGGCACATTCCTGAGAGTCAGTGTACTCTTGAGCGTGAGCCTTTGGGGTGCATCCAGGGTGTGCTCCTGAGAAAAGGACATGATTGTGCGCTGTAATTATAGCAGCTGCCATTTTCTTTTTTTTTTTGTTTTTAACTTTTTTATTGGGGAACAGTGTGTTTTTCCAGGACCCATCAGCTCCAAGTCAAGTCATTGCCATCAATCTAGTTGGGGAGGGAGCAGCCCACTGGCCCATGTGGGAATTGAACCGGCGACCCAGGTGCTATGAACACGGTGCTCTAACCACCTGAGCCATTGGGCCGGCCCGCCATTTTCAAATAGAAAATAGGAGCATATGGATTCGGCAAAGATTAGTATAAACTTTTTGAAGTATAGAAAACAATATGATCACATTGTAGGACATTTGGAAGACAGTGGGAAATCACCCAAAGAAGAAATTTTGTGCACTTATTCATATTAAAGGTATTATAAAGGGAAAAAAATTTCATATAAGGGATCTTAAAATTTGTTGTTCCTGTAAAAACTTCAGGTAGATCATACAATTTATATAGACAGTGAATTACCTGTCTTGGAAAGAATACAATTATGCTAATTGGCCTCTAGGAAATCTTCCTTGCTGTGTAGAAAAGGAAACTAAGATTCTCATCTGTTTTGCTCTTTACTTATGTGACCTAGAGCAGATCTTTTTCTATCTGAGCATCTGTGCTAATGAAGACAGTAATCTTTTCCCATCTATAAATTACTTTTGCACGAAAATTATCTGTAAATGGATTTATCTACATGAGTTTTGATTTACTTGTAGTGGAGAAAGGGAGGCTTTCTAGAGGACTGGAATATAAAAAGGGACATAAAGCAGAAGGCAGATAGATAAAAGGTTTTATCTGAACCTTAGAGAGAGGAAGAAAGCTGAGGAAAATGAACATAGCCCTTAGGTTTGAAATGTCTGGGCTTGTTTTGAGAGATAAATGAGATCTGTACAAGGAGTATTAGCTAAGTTAGAGGTTATATAACATATATTGGGAAGTTATGTAAAATATCTACATACATTATATAACCTACATATTGGGAAGTTTTGCAAAATATCTACATAGTTAAAATCAGTCTGAAAATTTGAGTGTATCAAATGAACTGGAAAATGCCCTTTAAGAATATTGGTTGTAACAAAACCATAAATTCACAAGGGTGTTGAGATCATGTAGGCAGCAGGGGGAGACCCGAAACATTTTAAAGTGATCATGAGGTGGTAAAGGAGAATTCATTATACAAGACTCTTTATTTTTAAATGATGGATATTAATATTCTGTATATTATTTGAGTATGCTTTCTTTATTGTTTTGTTAATGAAGGTAATTACAAGAGTTTTCATAAGCTCATATATTGAAACAGTATTTGGTACACAATAAGCACTGTTTTTGCCAATATGCATTCAGATATGGCCTCAGTCTCTTAACCTTATTTTCTTTATAAGTTTTAAGTCAGTTCCTCAATTGCAATAATAATCTTATCATCTTAGTTGGGGAGGGATTCCCGCCTGCTTTAGTACATCTTTAGCCTTTGAAATCATCAAACTCTAAAGGAATTGTATGTAGAAAAAGAAAAAATATTTTTACTACTAGCTTTCAATTCATTCTCTCACAGTTCTTTGCTTATATTACTTTGCTGAAAGATACTTTTCTTTTTCCTGCTAAAATTTTCTTTATTTCCATTTGCTACCATTTGGGCCTCATTAGAATCCTTTGACAATCAAAAGCAAAGCTTCCAATAGATCTTTCAGTGATGGTGGAAATGTTCCTTCCGTTTGTGCTATCCAATATGGCAGCTAATATGTGGTTATTTGGCTAATGAGTACTGGAAATGTGGCTTGAGGGACTGAAGAAAAAAAATTTTAGTTTTTATTTAATTTAAATAGTTATATGCGGCTAGTGATCTCTGTATTGGATAGCACAGATCCTGAGTGTTTCTAATCTTGAATCCCAGCAAATTTTTTAAAACAATGACGTGTTTTCTATTCAACCTGAGCTAATTTGTTGAAGAAAGTTCAAATTTTTTAAAATAAGGAGTTAGCTAGAGATAGCGTATCTTTTTCCAAAGTATGGAACTTGTCCTGATATGTAAGATAATTTTAGTTTTATCACAGACATGGCATTAAATTAAATTGACAAATTATTCCTTTCTTAGTACTTTTTGCATTTTAATTAAGTTGAAATGTTAGTGTGTGTGTGTGTGTGTGTGTTTAATAAAGAAGGAGTAATATCAATCTCAATCTCTGATAGAGGAGCCAATACTGTGATTCTCACTATTAAATTTTGTGATTACTATCTATGGCTTGTGATAGTTTTGCTTTTTAAAATTGACTATAGGGATTAAAACCTGTCCTTTTAGGAACAACATTTTTTGGATAATATACATGACACACATATAAGGCAAAAAATTGATGAAGGTAATGAGTGTCAAAACAAGGCTGTGACAGGCCTATCCGGTAGGAGGAGAATTAGACTGATAGGGAATCGGGAGCTCTGCTGTGTCACCAGTTTGCTGAGTCATTCTCAGTCTTTTTTAGGTAAGGTTTGCGCTTTGGCAAAAAGGGAAGAGGTTGGTTTAGAATGAGAAGTGATTTTCAATTTTAAAATGTGTTTTATTTTGTAATAGTTTCCAATAGATCGTGACATTTTTTTGAATGGTAGCTAACATGTTAAGCATTTTGCTGTATGTCAAACATAAATTATCTCATTTAATCCTTCACTGCAAAGCAGATTATACTTAACCCTCAATCCTTTTTTTAAAAAAAACCTCTGGTACACCAGTTATAAAACAAGTAACAGAATGTAATGTACAGCACAGGGAATATAGTCAATATTATAATAACTATATGTGGACTTATTGTGGTGATTGCTTCATTAATGTGTAAGTATTGAATCACTGTGTTGTACAGCTGAAACTAATATATTGTATGTCAACTATAACAAAGTTAAATTAAATTAAAAAAAACCTTTGGTGCACACAATTGGACTAGTCTTTATCCTGGTTCATACTGTCATTGGTGTATATGTGGACCTCTGAAGTCTATTATTTTAATTTTTTATTTACTTGACAAATACCCACTCACAGTATAATCTAAGAATCAGGACATAATGATAACTAACATCTATCTAATGTGCATCTGTCATAGTCCCTTGATTTCTCAGGCGTTACTCTAACACGAGTTGTGTGTTAATCATTCCCTTCATATTAAAAGTTTTATTACACAGTGGTAAAAGTTTTATAACTGTTTAGTATGCCTAAACAATGTCTCGTTGGTTTTGAATTCTGTAAAAGGAATGTATTTACTTACATGTCAACACCTGGGGCTTTTTTTTTTTTCTTAGTATATTACTAAGATGTATCTTTTTTTGTATACTTTTTTACTCATTTGCACTGCCTTATATTTCATTGTGTGAAGTTACCACAATTTAGATACTCTTAAGGGTATTTGAGTTGTTTCCAGGTATTTGCTGTCATGAATATTATTACTGTGAACATTTTTATAATATGTTTGTGATACATATGAGTTAAATGTTCTCTTGAGTGTATATTTAGCAGTAAAATAATTGGATTGCAAGATTATATTGTGAATTTTTAAGTTTACAAGATAATGCCAAATTGTGTCCAACATACTTGTACTTACAGTTTGTACACCTACCAGCAATGTGAGAGAATGGGTATAAAACTGTACTTTATGGTCTTGAATTGCATTTTCTGTAACTGGTAATGATTTTTTGCTAATTTTTTTGACTGTTTACTATGTGCTAGACACTGTTCCAAATACTTTATGTGAATTAATTCTTTTAATCCTACAACCACCCTTTTGGGTAGATACTATTACATCCACTTACAGATGAGGAAATTGAGGCTTTCTGAGATTAAGCTAGGAAATGACAGAGCTGGGATTCAGACTTGAAATTTGAAGAGGCATCTTTACGAGTTATGCTTAACTTTACATATAGCTCAGTAGTCTTTTGATCTGACAAAGTAGCTACAGTCTTAACTGTCTTTGATTTACTTTGAAGTTTGTATGGCAGGACGGATTGTGTGAGAAAGGTAAAAGATTAAGTGTCAACAACTCAGGGCTAAGGATCAGGTGAATATTGTGAACTGAATCTTTTTATAACTTTAGACTTTTATGTATTATAAATACAATTTTATATATGAATGATATTTTATTATTTATGGCATATGTATGACTTTAATCTTTTACTTTTTTAATTATTTTTTTACTAAGCAAGAGCTTTGAAATGAGTAATTTGTAACTAATTAGCCCAGTTGGGTTAGGCTTTAATGTAGGCACATGAGATTCTAAGTCACATAAATGGTCCAAACAGCCTAGATTTCTGATTGGAAAACTAAGGGGCATTTTAGATGAGATACACACGATTGTGGTTCCAGACTCCTCAAATAACGTGTCATGAATTTACCGAACTACAATTTTTCTCCCTTTCTTCTCAGTTATTTGTACTAAAACTTGGAGATTTGATAGGTGACCAGTCAAGGAAGAAGCAATGAAGGGATTATGTAAATATATTGATCTGTCATTTCCTTTACCAGCCTAGGATGTCTTGAGCTATCATTCAAAGACGTGGCAGTTTTTGGTATATTAAGTATAAGCTAGTCTTTCTCATTGTGTGTTCCTTTAGAAAATTCATGTGTGTTTGTGTGTGTGTGTATACAGAGGGTGCCAAAGAAACAAAAAATGTATATACATTTTAAGAAAGGAAATAACTGTATTAGTATATACCGATAACAAAAGTTGAATACAAGTCACATTTGACGTCTGCAGTAAGACAGGTGCTCAAAGTGGTTACCATCAGCATCCAGACACTTTTCATTACAGCGAACTACTGCTTGAGCAACGTTGACCAAAGGGTTAACATCTCTTAAAATGTGTATATATTTTTTTGGCACCCCAAGTATATATACACATATCGTATACACATACATACTTATTCTCACTTTGAAATAATCTTAGACCTATAAAACAGTAGGAATAAATATACAAAAAACACCTATATATTCTTCAGCGGGCTTTCCAAAATGTTAACATCTAACTAACAGCCAAATCAGGAAATTAATGTTGATACATTATTATCTGCTGACCTTATTCAAGTTACATCAGTTGTTCCACTAATGTCCTTTTTCTAGTTCAGGATACAATCCGGCATCACATATTGTATTAAGTATTCATGTCTCCTTATTGTACTTTAATATGAAGCAGCTCTTCAGTCTTTCTTTCATAACTTGGAAACTTTTGAAGAGTACTGGCCAGGTATTTAGTAGAACGTTCCTCAGTTTGGGTTTTCTTATGCTCACTTTTGATTAAATTCAAGTTAGCATTTTTGGCAACAGTACTATAGAGTGATGGTGCCCTCATCTTCACATCAGGGGGTCCATGATATTTATGTACCCCACACTGATGGCGTGATCATTTGATCATTTGGATAACATGATGTCTGCCAGGTTTCTCAGCTGGTAAATTTTCTTTGTAATAAATAAGCATCTTCTGAAGAGAGATACTTTGAGACTATTGTAAACATCTATTTCCTATGACACACTTGCCCCCACTATTTTTTAACATTTGTTGATACTTGCCTGCAACTATTCTGACATTTGCCAAATGGTGATTTTTCTATTTCTGTCATTCCTTCCACTCTTACTAATTGGAATTCTATAGACAAGCTTTCTCTTCTCTCTTCTCCCCACATTTATTTAAGTATTTCCGTCAGGATGGATTATAACCCATTGCTATCATTATTTTGATACGCTGCTGTCCCATATTTGGCCATTGGGAGCCCATCAGGTTGACTTCGGTGCCTTTTTGACGTGTTTATGTTTTTTGCGCATCTCCTTTTCGGCTTCACAAGATGTTCCAGGCTCATCTCATATTTTCCCTGCCTCAGCTTTAGAGTCATTCCATTTATTGGAAAATTATTTTTAGAAACTATTATCCAGGTGCTAGGTGTGTGCTCATGGGCATTAGGAGGAGGTTGGTGGTACTAACTCTGTTTTATAGATGAGGACAACAAAGCGAAGGTTTAAAGTCTTGTTCATCATACACACACACATCAAAGTGACAGAGTTGGAGCACACACTCGGGTTTGGTGAACTAGTCTATTCTGTACACCTTCTTGGAGGCTTTTGAGTTCATACGGCCAAGGTTAAAGGCCCAGCTCTGTCACTTAACGAGTTGTGTGATCTTGGACTTTAGAAAACTGCATCTGTAAAACAAGGGTAAGAATTCTACATGTTTTGGAAGGTTATTGTGAGGATTAAATATAATCCATGTAAAGGGTTGAACTGTGCACATAACACAGACGTGTTAGCTGCCTATTAATGTCAATAGCAGTTGTGATTCATTCATTGAAAAGAAACATTAGAAGTTCACACTGTAAAATAAATACTAAATTATATATGACAAAACATTTATAGTGGACTACCTGGGATAATTTTACAGGGCTTGGGTATTTCATGGAATCAAATTCAGAATGAGGAAGATTTTGCTGAAGTAGCCTCTTGTCTCTAATATTTTGGATGAGGATACTAAGGCCTGGAATGATAAAATAACTTGCCCAAAATATTCCAGTTGCATGTGTCAGTCTCAGTGGAAACTTTGGCTTCATGGCTTTTAATTCACTATTTCTCTCTACTGGCATTTTTTCCCCCACAACATGTCCCGGGAAACCCCAATCTCTATTCAGGGAAATAATTTATTTGGGGACGTGATCCACTTTAGTTTTAGGAATCATTGATACCAGTAATCAACACTGATTTCTAAAATATAGCTAATGTAAGTTGGAAGATCTAATATGCCTCTTTAAGGGAGTATGTATGATAAGCATAATAATACTTTTAATCAGAATCCCTTCATTAATATTGGGAAATAAGCATAGATAAAAATTTCACTGTCAGAGAAAACCTTTTCTAAAAGCAAATTCTCCTGTTAACCACCAGAGTCTTGGTAAGAAATAGGTTTTATAGCTTTTGGGTGAATTGCTTATTTGTTTATTCTTTTAGAAATTTAAAAGAGAAAAAAATGCAAAGATGATACAGTCATCTGTATCAATATCATGTAAAATTAATCACTGTTATCTTTGTCCTGGGTTTTTTTTTAATCTATTATTGTTTTTATCGTGGTAATTATAATTGAATTAGGCTATGAAACCTATTTTACCTAAAGAGAGATAAGAGATAAAAATGTTGTGATATTTTATTCTCAGTTATTTAGGACATTTGCTTGGGCACTGTACCGTGAAGTTCATGAGTCTGTATGCGGACCTGCAAACTACATTTACTTTTGTAAGCAAAAGCAGTTGTTTGCAAAACTAAATGAGTTAGAATGAATAAATGGAAATTATTTAGCAACTAAATATCTTTTACTATCTTAAAACTAAAAGAAACACGTTGTAAACTCTTGACCATCATTCAGCAATGTAATTGTAGAATGAATGGGACTTTAAAAGGGAGAGCAGTGAATCACTTCGCTGTGAGTGAGCTTAGTCCATCACCTAACATCCATATCTAAAAGGTTATTCGTTTCCCATCCCATACACATAACCATTGTGACAAATTCATCATCTACCAGTTTGATGAGATATTCAGAAAGTGGGTTAGATGAGGAAAAGTCATAGGACATTGTCTTATTTTGCTTGGAGAAGAGTTGATCAATGAAAAATATTAGCTGTCTCCAAATAATGGAAAGCCTCTTAAAATGTTAGGCGTGAAGTTAGACTCACTTGTCCTTTAGAATAAAACTGGAATCAGTGGATGGAAGTTAAAAGGGGGATGGGATGTAAGTATTTGTTATATACGAAAGACAATTTTTTAATGATGTGATTTGATAATAATGGAATCTTCTGTCTCGTGAAGTTGGGAGTTTGTCCACATATTTTCATACTGAAACAAAAAGGATCGATCATCTGTGTAGATCTGTGTTCTTTTAGGTTCCTCATCACTGCTTAAATTTCATGCTTTAGAGAAATAAAATAGTTTGATATTTATGGATAAAGAAAAAAGTTAATCCCCATTCATCTTTTGGTTAAAGGAAAGCACACATACTCAGTTTATATTCGTGCAGTTATGTTGAACTGCATGATACCCATTTCCGTATACCTTCTCCTTTAGTACATACCATGAGTTCTTAGGGTAAAGAGGGTATGTTTTTGTGGCTGTTTAAAATTTATCTATGGAATATCTATGAAAACTACCTATGGAATGAAAAAGCTTTCACTTCTTGTTTTAAGTAATTGACCTTTGATGCTTTCTGAATTGTCATATTCCAATGGACACTGGTATTATTGAGATTATACATGGCGCATAATATTCCATACATGTTCTATTATAATACATTTTGGGGGGAATAGGTGGGGGTTTACTCTACGTGCATTAAGTACCGTGTTTCCCCGAAAATAAGACTTAGCCAGACCATCAGCTCTAATGTGTCTCTTGGAGCAAAAATTAATGTAAGACCCAGTCTTATGTTGTAGTAAAGTAAGACTGGGTCTTATATTAATTTTTGCTCCAAAAGGCGCATTAGAGCTGATGGTCCAGCTAGGTCTTATTTTTGGTGAAACACAGTATTTCCTTTTTCTGCTCAAGAAGCCCTATATAGTATCTTTGATTCATTCCAGGTGCGTCCCATGTAAAAGTTACTTACCCTTACTTAGATGGATACGTGGTGATAGAATAGTTTGCATTTTCAGACCTTGGAAACGCTTGAAAATTTTTATCTATGCCTATTTCCCAATATCAATGGGAAATGATTTCTATACATCTTTACTGTAATCTTTTATTCATTAAAACTTTTGAAAATGAAAGTTTATAGGTTATAATTCAATGATGATTAAAATTTGTTTGGTGATGGTTTTTATTTTGCCATTGTTTGTTTTTTCTTCCAAGTAAGGACCATGGTTTGTAGGTTTGTAGGGGCCTTATGGTATGCTATCTTTGTTGTTTAACACCATGATAATGATTTAAATCCAGTATTGATCATAGTTAAAAAGCATCTCCTAAGTTTTAGTACAGGTGTACCTTCAAGGGTACTGGATTGCTAAACATTTTAGGGTTGGGGGCTGTTGAGGGGTATTGGGCATTATATAAAGGGTATGTTGTCAAGGTGGACATTTTACCTTGTGAAATAGGATTACAGGTTTTGAGATTTATTTCTTTGCAGGAGGGGGAGTCATGATTATGGAATCTTGTTTGTTCAGTAGATGCTGGGTGCTTACATTTTAGATATAAAATTGTATAAAAATGAAAAATAATTGATAGAGAATGTATTCTCCAAATATTTACTTTTACATAAATGAAGCTAGGAGTAAAGAGCGACTTTTTCCCTTTGTTTTCATAGCTATTTAAATTGCAGAACAGAACTAGAACAGCATGGGTTTTAAATCCTTGCTTAGTTACTTACAAGTGATGCAAGTGACTTTAAACCCCTTTGAAATTTTAGTTTCTTCGTCTATAATATGAATAACACCATTTTGTAGGATTATTATCAGAATTAAAGACAGTAACTTTAACCAAATACCCAAAATAGATTAGGCAGATAGTAAGTGCTAGATAAATATTTACTATTAAATGACTATTATTAGAGCTTGGATTGTTAGTGTCATTTTAGGTAGTTTTATTGTTGTTCATGATTATAAAAGTGGAAAATAAAGGTAACCTCTAACTGCTGCTGGGGGATAGCCACGATGATGTCATGTTGTAAATTTTTCCAGATTTTCTTTAAGGACATATTATGCACATTTTATAATTTTATTTCTCCTAAATTGGCCTCTTACCATGAATGAAATACTCATATGTACGTCTTGTTAGGGGTCTGAGCAAGAGTCATATGACCTGAGCAGCCTCTACCGTTGTCAATATTCCCCACCAGAGTGGGACATTTATTAACATTGATGAACTTACATTGATATATCATTACCACCCAGAGTCCATTGCTTATAATAGGATGTGCTCTTGATGTTCCATATTCTCTAGGTTTGGACAAACGTACAGTAGTGTGTACCACCGTTATAGTGCCATATAGAGTAGTTTCACTGTCCTAACAATACTCATCGTTCCCCAACTAAACACCTGGCAACTGCTGATCTACTTACTGTTTCCAATAGTTTTGTCTTTTGCAGAAAGTCATATAGTTGTAACAATCCAGTATGTAGCCTTTCAGACTGGCTTCTTTCACTTAGCAATGTACATTTAAGGTTCCTCCATGTTTTTTCCTGGCTTGATAGCTCATTTATTTGTAGTGCTGAAAATGCTCCATAGTCTGACTGTACCCGTTTATTTATCTATTCATTTACTGAAAGGCGTCTTGGTTGCTTCCAAGTTTTGGCAATTATGAATAAAGCTGCCACTTTTTAGAGTAGAATGAATTTAAAAGACATTTGTAACTTGCCAGGAGCTATAAATCAAAGTTTTAAAAAGATGTTTGGATATATTTGAGTATTCAGATCATGAAAATAGAAATTGCTATGCCAATTAGGACATACTGATGGGAAATAACACACATGGTTGACTTAACCTTTGAGTGGACAATGCTATAAAAACTAATAGCTTCTCTGATATTTATTATAAGTTTTATCACTGACCTCTTTTTCCAACGGTGCACACGCCTGTGTTTGGAACTTTAATAGCTTTGCAACAGAAATCCTATGTCCAGTTTCCTATAATTTAAGTGAAGAAAAACACATCCAGATAAAGACTTTATTATTAACAGGCCAGATAGCACGAGAAATTATGCGACTGTTATGATTATCAAAACGTGTCTTAACTTTTGAAACAAAAATACTGACACAGGAAGTTCTGGCCTAAGTGTTAGCACTTTTGTGGGGAAGAAAAATCACTTTTGAAACCCATATTTCAATGTATATCCAATAATTTAAAATTATGTGAAATGTTTTAAATTTGTGAACTCGTAATTACTGTTTTGATGAGTACTCATTTTCTTGAGAATGGTAATTGTATAAAATTGCTATTGTAGCTTTATTTTCAATACGATGTGCCTGTAAACCATGGGTTTTCCTCCCGTTGTGAAAAGGCAGTGTGTATAATTGAATGTTTGATTATGGAAGGGCATTAGTTTCTTGTTACACATTTTGTTAGTCTGTTTTTGTTGCTTATTGGGTTTAATATTCTTGAGAATAGTCGATGCCATGTTATGTATAACTTTTCTAATAAAAGTTGTGTTATAAGCTGTAAAAAAAAAAATGAATAAAGCTGCCATTAACATCCATGTGCAGGTTTTTATGTGAACATGTGTTCAGCTCCTTTGGGTAAATACCAAGGAGTGCTATTTCTGTACTGTAAGGTAAGAGGATGTTTAGTTTTGTAAGAAATTTCTAAATTGTCATCCAAAGTAGCCATGCTATTTTGCTTTCCTATTAGGTTGATGCAAAAGAAATTGTGGTTTAAAAGGTTAGACGTGAAGGCAAAAAGCACAATTACTTTTGCACCCACCTAATACAAGCAGTGAGAGAGTTCCTTCCTGTTGCTCTCCATCCTCAGCAAGCGTTTGGTGTCAGTGGCTTTATTTTGCTGTGTTAACAAGCGCACATTGGAATCTCATTGTTTAGTGAGATGGCATGTGATCTGGAGACTCTTGTCATATGCTTGCTTATTTGCCATCTATGCATTTGTTTGGTGATGTGTCGATGTCTTCTGTCTAATTCTTAATCATGTTGTTTGTTTCCTTATTGTTGAATGTTAAGAATTCTGTTTCTATTTTGGATTATAGTTCTTTTTCAGATACACCTTTTGCAAATATTTTTTTCCCCAGATTGTGCCCTATTTTTTCATTCTCTTGACAGTGTCTTTTGCAGAGCAGAAAATTTTAATTTTAATGAAGTATGACTCATCAGTTCTTTCTTTTGTGGATTATGCCTTTGGTGTTGTATTTAAAAGTCATTGTCGAACCCAAGGTCATAACGATTTTTCTCCTATGTTATTTTCTAGGAGCTAATATATAGTTTTGTGTTTTGAGTCTGTGATCCGTTTTGAATTAATTTTTGTGAAGGGCATAAGGTCTGTGTCTAGATGGATTTTTTTTTTTTTTTGGCATGTGTATGTCCAGTTATTCCAGCACCATTTGTTGAAAAGACTATCTTTGCTCCATTGTATTGCCTTTGTTAAAGGATAGATCAGTTGACTATATCTATGTGAGTCTATTTTTGAGTTCTCCATATTGTTCCATTAATCTATTTGTCTATTCTTTTGCTAATACCATGCTATCTGGGTACTGTAACTTTAAGTAGTGCCAGTCCTCTAACTTTATTCTTCTTTATTCTTTATTATTATTCTTCAGCATTGTGTTGGCTATTCTGGTCTTTTGCCTCTGTGTATAAACTTACGAATCAGTTTGTTGATATCCACAAAATAACTTGCTGTATTTTTATTGGAATTTCATTGAATTTATAGATCAAGTTGGGAAGAGCTGATATCTTGACAATATTGAATCTTTCTATTCATGAATATCAAGTATCTCTCCACTTACTTAGTTCTTTGATTTCTTTCATTAGAGATTGATAGTTTTTATAGATCTTACACATTTTTTTTTAGATTTCAACCTAAGTATTTCATTTTTCGGAGTGTTAATGTAAATAGCATTATTTTTAATTCCAAATTCCACTCATTCACTACTAGAATATAGAAAAGTGATTGGCTTTTGTATATTTTGTATCCTGCAACTATACGATAATCGCTTATTAGTTCCAGGAGTTTTTAATGTCAGTTCTTTCAGATTTCGTACATAGATGATCATGTCATCAGTGAACAAAGACAGTTTTATTTCTTCATTCTTGATTTGGATACCTTTCATTTTCTCTTACTTCATTAGCTAGAAATTTAAGTACAGTGTTGGCAAATCTGTCTACATTTTATTTCTTTTTCTTGTTTTACTGCATTGGCAAAAACTTCCAATATGTTGTTGAAAAGACTAGTGAGAGGGAACTCCCTTGTCCTGTTCTTCATCTTAGTGGTAAAGTTTCTAGTTTCTCACAATTAACTATGTTAGCTGTAGGTGTTTTAGATATTCTTTATCAAGGTGTTACTTATCTATTCCTTGTTTACTTACAGTTTTCATCATAAATGGGTGTTGGATTTTGTTAAATGCCTTGTTTGCATCTATTGATAAAATCACCTATTGATGTGATAGATTATATTACATTAATTGCTTATTTACTAATAATGGTGAACCAGCTTTGCATACCTGGGATAAATCTCACTTGGTTGTGGTGTATAATTTTTTTTTTTACACAGTGTTGGATTCAATTAAAATTAAAATATTAATTTTGTTTAAGATTTTCGCATCTGTGTTCATGAAAGATATGGTCTGTAGTTTCCTTGTGATGTTTTTGTCTGGGTTTGATACTAGCGTAACACTGACCTCATAAAATGAGTTAGGAAGTATTTCTTCTGTTTCTATTTTCTGAAAGAGATTGTAGAGAATTGGTATACGTTCTTCCATATATGTTTGGGAGCATTCGTCAGTGAACTTAAGTGAGCCTGGTGCTTTCTGCTTTGGAAGGTTATTAATTATTTAATCAATTTTTAAAATAGACGTATAGGCCTTTTCAGATTGTGTATTTCTTCTTGTTTTGGCAATTTCAAGGAATCAATCTATTTCGTGTAGGTTATCAAATTTGTGGGCATAGAGTTGTTCGTAGTATTCTTTTATTATCCTTTTAACATTCATGAGATTTTTGGTAATGTCTCCTATTTCATTTCTGATATTGGTAATTTGTATTTTCTCTCTTTTCCTGTTATTTTGTGTAGACTTTTTTGAACTTTTCAAAGAACCAGCTTTTGGCATTGTGATTTTCTCTATTCATTTTCTGTATTCAAATTTTTAATTTCTGCTGTAATTTTTATTATTCTCTTCTGTTTTCTTTGGATTTCATTTGTTCTTTTTCTACTTTGCTAAAGTAGCTTAGATGTAGCTTAGCTTAGATGATTGATTCTAGATTTTTTTTTCCTTTTCTGATACATGCATTCAGTGCTTTAAATTTTCCTCCAAGCACTGCTTTTGCAGCATCCCACAAATTTTAGCAAGTTATGTTTTAATTTTCATTTAATTCAAAATATTTTAAAATGTCTCGAGATTTCTTTGACCCATGTGTTATTTTATGTGTTCCATATATGCATACAATGTTTACATATACATAAACATATATAAATGAATGCACTGTTATTATTTTGAACAAACCGTTATCTGTTAGATCAGTTAGGAATAAGAAAAATAAAAGTTTTTATTTCACTTTCACTTATTTCATCTTTGATTCTCTTTTTTTTATGTAAATCCAAGTTTCTGACCTGTATGATTTTTTTTTTTTTTTTTCTCTACAGAACCTCTGTTAACATTTCTTGTAAGACAGATCTACTGGCAACACATTCCCTCAATTTTTGTTTGCCTAAGAAAATCTTTATATCCCCTTCACTTTGGAAGAATAATTTTGCAGGGTATAGAATTCTAGGTCGGTGGGTTTTATTTTTTTCTATTAACGCTTTAAGTATTTTACTCTAATTTCTGCTTGCTAGCTTGGTTTCTGAGGTGGTCATATGTAATGCTTATCTTTACTTCTTTATAAATAAGGTATTTTTCCTCTGGCTTCTTTCAGGATTTATACTTTATCTTTGATTTGTATAGTTTGAAAAATATTATGCTTAGGTGCACTGTTTGGGGCATTTATCCTGCTTGGGTTTCTCTGAGCTTCCTAGGTCTGCGGTTTGATGTCTCAACATCAATTTGGGTAATTGTTAGACGTGCTTCTTCTAAGTATTTCTTCTGTTCCTTTCTCTCTTTTCCTTCTGGTATTCCATTACAAGTGTGTTAGCACGTTTTTTAGTTGCCACACAGTTCTTAGGTTTGTTTTGTTTTGTTTTTTTCCCAGTCTTTTTTATCTTTGCTTTTTAGTTTTGGAAATTTCTATCATGATATCCTCAAGCTCAGAGATACTTTCCCCAGCCATGTCCAGTCTACTAACGATCCCATCAGAGACGTTCATTTCAGTTTCAGTGTTTTTGATTGCTAACATTTCTTGTTAGTTTTTTCTTAGGATATCCATCTGTGCTTTCATTGCCCATCTGTTCTTGCATACTATTTACTTTGTCCATTAGAGCCCTTAGCATATTAATCATGGTTGTTTTAAATTCTTGGTTTGATAATTCCTACACCTCTGTCATTTCTGAGTTGATTCTGATGCTCTGTCTCTTCAAATTGTGTTTTTTTGCCTTTTAGTATGCCTTGTAATTTTTTTCCTGATAGTCAGACTTGATGTACTGGGTAAAAAGAACTTCTGTAAATAGGCCTTTAGTAATATGGTGGCAAAGTATAGGGGTATGGGAAGTGCTTTATTAGGTCTTAGTTCCCCCACACACACCTACCCCCAGCTTTACTGAGGTATGATTGACAGAAATTGTTTACACTTAAGGTGTACAACATGATGTTTTGATATACAATGTTAAATAATCACCACAATCACACTGATTAATATCTCCCCCCACAGCATATAGTTACCATTTTTTCTTTTTTGTGTGTGCTGTAAGAACACTTAAGATAATCCCGTTGGCAAGTTTCAACTATATCATACAGTATTTTTAATTACAGTTACGTTATTGTACATTTGATCTCCAGAACTTACTCAGGGCTTAGTCTTTTTGTGATCATGTGTCTCTGGATTGTGGACTTTTCAAGTGCTTTTTCTACCCCCCTGATCCCTAGGTAGGACAGGATGGCTGGAGCGGGCTGTAATTGGCTATTTCCCTTCCCCTAGATCAGTTAGGTGCTGATAAAACTCCAGAAGATTAGGCTCTGGTTAAATCATTTCTGCTGAGGGCAAACTTTGTTAGAAACAGAGTGCGCTGATATATTTCAAAATGCTTCCTTTTCCTCTTCCCTTCTGGAAGCATGAGAGGTTTTTCCCCCCGTATTTACTGTGAGCAGTTGGTAGAGCTCCAACTGGTAAAACTCACAAAAGTGTGGAACATTTGGATGACTGCGTCTCCTTGGAGTTTTTATCTGAGTTGTCCACACTGAGCCTCCAGCAATTCATCAGTTGTTTTTCTGCTGTGGCACTGTTTCCCACGGAGATCTCTGCCCTTGGGTTTCTGCTCCAGTAAGTTTTGATTCTCTGTACATTTATTTGCCAGTCTCTCCAATTTGGGAGCAGCAGTTTGCCCTGTGGCTTCACTTCTCTTATGGATCTAAGAAGCGTTCTTGATTCTTAATTTTATTCAGCTTTTTACTTGTTAGCACAGATTGGTGGCTTACAAGCTTCTTACAGGCTGGAAACCAAAAGTCCTTATTTTTCTAATAAAAAATTTGCTTGTTTCCTTTTAGGTAAACAATTACTTAATCTGCAAGTAAGGGTAATTTTTAGTTAGTATTTATATTTTGTTTCTCTTTTCTTCCTCCCTCCTCTTTTAATCATATTACTATAATTTTAATTTTCTTAAGCCTTCCCAGTAGTATTGTTCTGTATCTGACTGTAATAGAAATGGCTCACGTATTTTACTTTGAGGTATGGTAATATATAGTTAGTTTTAACAGCCTTCACCATGTTAATATTTTCAAGAACTAGTATTGAATTTAAAATTTTTCAAAGCATTGTTCAAGGTAGTAAAGATTTTCTAAGACAGTACCTTTTGGTTCTCAGTTTAGTTCCCTTTTCAGCATTTGAATCTTGAGACACAAAGTATGTAAAAGTAATATAGCCCAACTTTATTAAGTTTATCAAATTTATATTTAAGATTCTGCTCCTTTCTCTTTCTGTGTATTTTTATTCATACTGCACATTGTTGTTGCTAGTTGTGTTGTCTGTAATGCTATTTAATAAGCTGTTTAGATGGGGTGCTCCTTGAAGAAAGGAATGGGTGAACTTGAGGAAATCAGAGCCCTTTGCATACAAAAAGTCTTCTATCCGGAAAACCATTCTTCTTCCCCTTCCTTTACTTTTCCCCTTCCTTCACTTTCCCCCTTCTCTCTAATTTACCTCTACTCATCTTTCATCTCTCTTAGGATTGAGTGCACTTGGTTCCCAGAAAGGCAAATTACTCTGAGATCTGAGGTAGTGTTCTCTGAATGACACATAACTGAGAAAAGTTATGTATCTTGGTTTTTGCTTGGGTTGTAAGAATGTACTTGTTTGCACCTCTCCAGGTAATTAGAATTGCTTCTGGGGTCTTTTATGTTTACCTAAAGCAAGAAAAAATTATCTGACCACAAGGATATAGAGGAATGAGGAAGGGAGCTGGTAGGAAGGTAGAGGAAGCTGGGGAACTGACATTTTCCTATTTTAATCTTGCTTAGGACTAAAATTTTATAAAAGATTTTTATTGTCTTTATAGAGGTTCATCGGTATGTCACATGAATAAGTTCAGAGTAAGATTGGGAGTTTATATACTTGTCTGTTCATTTACTCAAGAATACATATATTGAGCACTTAACTACAATTCATATAACATTCTATTCAATGCAATAATGGGCAAGGAAGAAAAGGGCCCTGTTCGCGTAAAACATGAATCCTATTAATAGGAGACAGACAGTAAATACCTGAAGAATTTAAGTAAGATGATTTCAATAATCTTAAGCATTATGAGGAAAATAAACCAGGAAAAGACACAGAGTGTGATAGAATAGGGTGGAGGGAAGCTGGGTGTCGCGGCTGGTTCAGATTGGGTGAATCCACCTTGAGGATTCATGCTCGCTGCCATTTGAGGAGGCAGCCAATAGAATATCTCAGGGGCGCATTCAAGTGAAGGAAATAGGAAGTGCACAGGCCCTGGGGTGTATGGAACTGTTTAGAGAGTGGAAAAAATTCTTTTGCGATTGGAGATAGTGCGTGGGTTAGGAGGGGCAGTCGAAGAGGTAGGTGTATCTTATAAATTATGTCAAGGAGCTATTAAAAGATTTTAGATTGCTAGGCTGTCTTAAATCAAAATTTTAGCTTTGACTATTGAGTTCTTGTGTTAGTGCTTTCCTTTGAAACTTAAAGATTATTATCTAAATCCCAAGACTAGAGTAACTCGCTATTAATTGCTTGAAGTGATAGGAAAGAAATTAGTCTGAATAAAATTTTATAATGATCACTTTTCTGTTAATTTATTCAAAATTAAGATTAGTTTTATCGTTTACTGATATTCTAAGTGGTTATTCCAAAATGCAGCTACACGTCAGACCTACTTCAGAAATTTAAAATACAGGATTGTTAAAACTCATCCCTTAGGAATCAGGGAGTGGACCTTGGGAATCTCTGTTTTTAAAAAGTTCTCCAGATAATACTCATTGAGCTAATCCTCAGAAATGAATTTAGGAATCACTGAACTAGTGGAATTTTTATCTATAACAAGTTTGGTAGTGATTCCTGGTCACTTATGTGGTCTTTATTAAGTGAAATTGCTAGGATTTTAAATTTCGTATTTAATGTTTAAGAGCAAAGTGTATTCAGCGCTTTGAAATTTTAAAAAGTGACATTTAGTTTAAGGAATTAAAGATAAAGTACTAATTTGTCAATTGATGTTTCTTGTTGCTTGCATTATTTAGGAGATCCTAAAATATGCTGTTTTTACTTATGTAGTTTTCTAATTAAATAGATACATGAATGAGTGGTAAAAACGGACAAAACCAATTTATATTTCTGTTGAACTAAAGAACATTGTTTGAGATACAATGATTACTGCAGGTGAAACCTTAGTTTACATATAAATGAGCCAGTATTTAAGCAATCAGGAGATTTCACATAGGCAGGATTTCCAGCTTCTCCAAAAAATCAACACATACTTATAATACTGAGCCTACATTCTTATAAGGCAGCTGCTGGAATGTGGAGTGTTAAGTGTTTTTACATGATCACAATCCCCAGCACAAGTATTGTAATCACTTAAAGCAGTAATCTTTGCTCATTTATGTTTGTTTTGACCTCTGCTTTAAGGTCTAAAATAACATTACAGGTATTTAGAATAGGTTGAATCTGAATCTTCTGTGAAATGCAAAGGGATAGAAAATTCAAACATTTACAGCTATTAATTCCTTTCTAAAAGGTAGACTGTCTTACTTAAAATGATTTGGCTTGACAAAATAATATTAACAAAATCTGAATTATTACTTTAATTATTCTCTTACTGGAGACATGAATGTTCCACGTTTATTGGTATCAATTCATTTGTATTTTTGCATTCAAATCATACAAGAATCTAGGCTTCTCTTTTGCATTTTAAGACAAAACCATTGTCTTGGCTTTCATTACACTTTATTCCTCAAATTTTCTCACCTCTCCTAAGTATTCTAACCCCTATCAATGAGTCCTCTCTTCTTCCTTAAAAGAAGTATTTCTCCTAAAGCTCAGTGTCAGTACTACTGTAATATTCTACTTTTCTTTTACACAGGCTTCTGATTCGCTGTTAAAGCTTTCGTTACCAGAATTAACTTATTCCTCTGAACTCTAATGGCAGTTTTAAAAAATTAAAAATTGCCTTTATTATTTATTCAAGTTAGTTGTATTGTGAGTTTATGAGAACAGGGACTGTCTTCTGCATCTTTGGATATTTTCTGTATAATATATTATTTGCCTTGTAAAGGATATCCAATCCATCTCGTTTTTTATCAAACATCTATTATGTGCCAGGGACTGTTGAATTACGCTCTCAGTGGCTTTTTAGGTATTTCCTTTAAGTGTTCTTCTTACCACATTGAAAACTGAACTCTTATTCTAAGATTAACGACAGTTTCTTATCTACAAGCCTTTGTACTATATGCAGCACCACTGGACTGAATCTTTCCAAGCGGACAAACTTGGAGGCTATGTTTGTATTATTTGTATCCCCTTTTTCTTGCTTTCATAGGACTAGTTCTGTCTATGAGTTTTGTTTAAAATAATCTAGGATTCTGCCTGCTTGTTCTATCTATTAAGATACTGCTGTCTTCCCAGGCTTCATTACTGAAATAGCATTTCGATTCAAATAGCATCTTTCTAGCTGTCTTTTTGTCTCTGCTTCCTGACTATTCCAAGCTTTCCTGATCCTATTTTTCAATATAATTATTCTTAGATACCAGTTTAATGATATCGCCCCTACCCAGAAGCCTAAAATAGTTCCCTTTTGAATGTGCAAGGCCTTCACCACTAGGGTTCCTATTAAGGGTAAATCATTTTTGTTGTCTTCAGTAATCTTCCAACTCAAGCAAGAATAACATATTGCATACTCTTTTGTCTTCTTTCCTGATGTGCCACCCACTTTAAATTATTATTATTATTATTTACCTTAAATCCATTCCCATGGTCCATCCAAACGTACCTTGATTCTTCTGTTAAAAGCTCCCTACTTTTCTTTGGGAAATCATCCCTTCTTCATGTTCAGGCCTTTTGGTTTGAAACTGGGTGTGATTGGTTCAGGGATTATCCAGTAACCCACTCCAGACAAATCAGCGACAATGAGGCTTAATTCCAGGACTTTTGAAATCAGAGAACAGGCACTGTCTGCTTGACTGTCAGGATTTTGTGTGCCCAGAGCTAATGGGGTGGAGGAGTTTAATAAGGAAACAACCAGAACCAACTTTAAAATGAAGTCAGTTTTATTTAAAATTCAAATCCTTTTGGTTTGAAGGATGGTTGGTATACTTCAGTCTCTTAATAAGCCGGGTCCCGCCAAGTTTTCCATTGACATGTGTATATCGTGCCCACAGCCATGCAGGGGTGTGTGTGCGTGTACATATGCAAGAGAGATTGCTTTTTTACTTCCTCTACAGCCATCCAACAGCCTCTTGGGACTGAAGAATGAGATAAAATCATTTATTTCTGAGTGGATGAATGCACATAAATGTGAATACTAATTTTTATCCGTGAGTTATATCAACCATGCATTTGCTTGGTTGTAATGGTGATAAAGAACATCAGCTTTCTATTCAAACGTACGTTTGATTCTGTGCTCTGTCACTTACAATGTATGTAATTGGGTCAGGAAAAATTGAGAGGTAAGGAAATCTCACTAAGAAAAACTAGCACTGAAACTAAATCTTGTTAGTTATTTTAGTCATACTGCAGAAATGTTACCAAGAGTGTCTTTGTTTTGATCCCCAAAAGCGATCCATGTGCTTTTGGTTAATTGGCAGCTGCCGAGACTCGCTCCTCAGAAGGCTTGATTCAGGGGTGCTTATGTCCTGCCTTTCCACTTTTAACTAAGTCTGTGTAAGCACAAATCGGCGGGCAGGTCTTGTAAACTCTCTCACCTGCTCTGTCTCAACTCCAGATACATATTTGATGTTTCAAAATGTTCTATCAAAGTCCTTTTTAAATAAAATGCTGCTAGAATTCTTTTCTACCCCTCAGTGACATTTTAGGTGATATGTTATTGGAGGATATCTTATTTGTTAAAAGCAGCATTTCTTTTCAGATTTACAACTCAGATAATTAAAGAAATGCTCTTTTATTCTTACACAGAGTATTATAATGAATAAACGAAATCTAATCAGGCAATATCAATATTTAGCTGATATTAATAAAATGAATTACAACAAGCAAGCATGCCTTTAAGTAAGATGTGTATGTAAATGTGTGCCCATCTATTTAGTTGTTACTCTGTTTCAGATCATAATAAAGACTTAACCAAGTCCATTCTTCTTTATGGAAAAATGACTTTGGGTTAACTTTTAAGTCTCTGGTTCTCTGGAATCCTGATGAAGATAGAATGTCAGTTGAGTCATTAGGCAACATTGCTGACTTGTACACGGCATCTGGACTTGGGAGGATTGTCAGTGACCTACGGTAGTTCCCCCTTTTCCATGGGGGATACATTTTAAGACACCCACCCCCCGCCAGTGGATGCCAGAAACCACAAATAGTGGTTACCAAATCTTATGTATACTATGTTTTTTTCCCTACACATACATGCCCATGATAAAGTTTAATTTGTAAGTTAGGCACAGAAAGAAATTATACTAATAACTAATAATAAAATAGAGCAATTATGACAATAAGGTAAGGGTTACTTGAACACCAGCACTGCGATACCGAGATAGTCTAATCTGGTAACAGAGATGGCCAGTAAGTGTCACTGGGCAAAGGGATGATTCACATCCTGGGTGGGACGGAGTGGAACAGTGTGATATTTCATCACACTACTCACAGCAGTGCACAATGTAAAATTTATGAATTGTTCACTTATGGAATTTTCCATTTAATATTTTCAGACGGCAGTTGACTGCCGGTAACACCTCAGAAAGCCAAGCTGCAGGTAATGTGGAGGAGGACTGCTATATACACAGACAAAAATCAGAGCTCTGGTCTGACCTGAGCGTGGTGTAGTCTTTTACCTGGGTATACTCCTTGCCAAGACTTCAAGAAATTACGTCCGTGGGACTGTTATGAGATATATTAGTTCCTATATGGAATGTGGGCTTTTAAGCCTCTGCAGGGATTCCATATACTTAAGATTTTATACCCATGGGGTTTTATTCCTTCATAACTGAACTACCAGTTAAGGAGCTAACGAACAGCCGAGCCCCTAAGTTGCTGTGAGGACTCCCACTGAAGAGAAGTCTTGATGTTGCCCTGCTGTGTTTCCTGTCCTGTTTTTTGAGTTAAGGATGCTAAGTAGCCTAATTCAGGTTTTGTGGACTTCACTTAGTTCAGCTGATTGAGAGGGATGCCCATTGAGGGGGATGTTGCAGACATCCTTTTGGTATTATCATTACCTACATATGAACTATTATTCATTAGTTGTAGTAGGGAGAGAATTGTGATGGAACAGGTAAATACTGAATGTTAAGTTCTTGCTGCATGTGAGGCAGTGGGTAGTACAGGGAAGTTTAAGGTGTGGCATATGGGAGAAGTTTGAAATTAAATAAATAGAAGGTAGTGTTAGAGGGATCATACGGGTTAATAACTGCCTGATGGAAAATACAGATGATAAATACATTGAATTCACCAGAAGGAGAAGCCCAGTAGCCTCCAAGATGAGAATTAAATGTGGGTCTTTTCCATAAATGTAAAGAGCATTCCAGGAGAGAAAATACGATCAAAAGTAGGAATATGCAGTTATTTATTTGTTAAGTGGGTAGTTTAGTTTATTAAAAAAGAGAAGGCATCGCGTATTAGCTGCAAGTGTTGTCTGATAGAAAGTGAGCATTCCAAATTTTAAGAATGTCTTCTTTCAAAGTAAGCTTACCTGACAACGTATTTTTATAATCTGTGTAAGAGTCCCTGTCCAGTATGGTAGCTGTTAGCTACATGTGACTGTCAAGCACTAGTCAGAATTGGCACATGTTATATATGTAAAATGTGCACCAAATTTCAAAGACTTGGTATGAAAAAAAGTAAAATATCTCATTTTATATTATCTGTTTAAATGATATGTTGTATGTATTGGATTAATTAAAATATACTATTAATATTAATTTCACTTTTTAAAAAGTTGAGGTAAAATACACAAATTTAACCATTTATCAAATTTAACCATTTTAAAGTCTACATTTAGTGGCATTTAGTACATTCACAGTGTTGTGCAACCACTATCTCTATCTAGTTCCAAAATACTTTTATCACCCTAAAAAACGGGGAAAAAAAACATCCATATCCATTAAGCAGTTACTCCCCACGACCCCCATCCTCCGGCAACCACCAATCTGTTTTCTGTCTGTGGATTTACCTATTCTGGATATTTCATATAAGTGGAATCATATAATATGTGACCTTTTGAGTGTGGCTTCTTTCATTTAGTATAATATTTTGTGAGGTTCTACATTGTAACATATCAATACCTCATTCTTTTTAAAAAATAGATGTTATATTCGTTATTAAAAGTGTGGTACTGAAAGGTTCAACTGTTATTATAGATCTACTTACTTTTCTCTTCAGTTTTGTCAGTTTTTACTTCACATAGATTGGGACTGTGCTGTTTGGTTCATATATGCTTATGATTGTTACATCTTCTTGTTGAATTGACCCTTTTATAAATATATAATGAATGGCCTTTGTCTCTAACAATTTTTTACTTTAAGTAAGACTGTTTTCTCTTGTATTAATACTGTATCAGCCCAGCTCTCTTTTGGTTATTGTTTCATGGAATATCTTTTTCTACCCTTTCATTTTCAACCTGTTTGTGGTGTTGAATGTAAAGTGAATCTCTTATAGACAGCATGTAGTTGGTTCATTTTTTATTTCAATCCTTTCTGCCAGTCTCTGCCTTTCGATTGGAGAGTTTAATCCACTTAACCTAAAGTCATTACTGATAATGAAGTACTTTTGCCATTTTGCTGTTTTCTGTATGTTTTATACTTTTTCTGTTATTTATTTCCTCCATTGCTTCCCCTTTTTGTGCATTTGATTTTTTGTAGTGTATTTTTAATTCTCTTCTAATTTCTTATATAGTACTTTCTCATTGGTTACCATGGGGATTATAATAAACATCTTACATTTATAACAACTTAGTTTAAATTGATATTAGCATAGCTTTAATAGGATGTAAAACTTCTGGTCCTATGTAGCTCTCTACTCCCTTTTATGTTGTTATTGACACAAATTACGTCTTTATACATTAATGTGCCTATTAATGTAGATTTATAATTATTGGAAAAAGAGAAGTTACCAACCCAAAATACATTAATATAATGGCTTTATATTTACCTATGTAGTAACCCTTACCAGAGTTATTTATTTCTTCATGTGGCTTTGAATTACTGGCTAGTGTCCTTTCATTTTATCACTCCTTGTAGAGCCGATCCACTAGGGGCAAACTCCCATAGCTTTTCAGTTATTTGAGAATGTCTTAATTTCTCCTTCATTTTTGAAGGATTTTTGAAGGATAGTTTTGCTGTATATAGTTCTTGGTTGACAGTTTTTTTTCCATTCAGCACTTTAAATATGTCATCTTACTGCCTCTGGCCTCCCTTGTTTTCTATGAGAAATTGGCTCTTAATTTTATTAAGAATCCCTCATATATGATGAGTAGCTTTTCTCTTGCTGCATTCAAGATTCTTTGTTTTTGTTGTTCAACAACTTGATTATTTATGTGTCTTGATTTCTCTATTTTTTTTTGAGTTTAACTTTTTTTTTTTTTTTAAATTGTGGAATATTGGGGAACAGTGTGTTTCTCCACGGTCCTTCAGCTCCAAGATATTGTCTAGCTGTGGAGGGCGCAGCTCAGCTCCAAGTCCAGCCGCCATTTTCCATCTTTAGTTGCAGGAGGTGCAGCCCACCATCCCATGCGGGAATTGAACCGGCAACCTCGTTGTTAAGAGCTCGCGCTCTAACCAACTGAGCCACCTGGCTGCCCCCGAACTTAACTTCTTAAATGTGTAGATTTATGTCTTTTATCAAATAGGGAAAGTTTTTTGGCCCTTATTCAAATATTCTTTCTGCCTCTTTCTTTTCTCTCCTTCGTAGTCTTCCCATTACACATGTTGGTTTGTTTGATAGTGTCCTACAGATTTCTTATGTTCTTTTCATTTTTCTTCATTTTTCTTTTCTATACCTCAGACTGGATCATTTCAGTTTACCTATCTTTAAGCTCACTGGTTTCTTCTCCCTTATCAAATCTATTGACACCTTCTCATGAATTTTTCATTCCTATTACTGTACTTAGTAGCTCTAGAATTTCTATTTGGTTGTTTTTTTATTATTTGTTTGTTTGTTTTTTAATTGGTAGTTTCTGTTTGCTCATACATTGTTTTCCTGGTTTCCTTTACATCTTTGAGTATAATTAAGACAGTTGATTTAAAATGTTTGTCTAGTAAGTCTAATGTCTGTGCTTCCTCAGAGCCTGTGAATGAGCCACACTTCCATGTTTCTTTTCATGCTTCATAGTTTTTTGTTAAAAACTTAACAGTTTGAATATTATAATGTGATAACTCTGGAAATCAGAAACTTCCCACTCTTCAGGGTTTGTTTTTGTTGCTGTGGGCTGTTGTTGTTTGTTTACTTTTCTAAACCATTTGGTAAAGTCTTTATTCTTTGCCATGTGTGGTCTCTGAAGTCTCTTTTCCTTTAGCCTGTGGTCCTCTCGTACTTGGACAGAGATTTTCTTGAACACCAGGACAAAAAAAAACAAAAAAAACAACAAAAAAGAAAAAAATCTACCATCTTTGCAGATTATGCCTGTACTCCTTCAGTGCTTAGCCATTTACAACTCTTGCCTTACCCTCTACTTCCTGCTTATACTGAGCCTAGAAATCAGCCCAAAATGAAAACTTAGGGTCAGATCTTTTCGTAACATGTGTTCTGCCCTGGGTGTGCATGTGGCTTTCTAAATTCCCCAGTGGTGAAATCAGTTTTGATTACTCTAATTCCCCAAAGAAATTGTCTCCCCAGCTTTTCCTCCCAGATTTTTGGTGTATCTATTGTTGGCCTCTGTAATATTTTGTCCCCAGAAGTAGCTGGTTGTTTGTAGCTGTTTGCTTTACAGTGTGTTTGAGGAGCACAAGCGCCTCGTGTGAGTCCTTCGCATAACTGCAGACACAGTTGTCTGAGACTGAAGTCTGTTCTGCTGTCTCCGGAACAGGGACCAGGATCCCACGCTTGAGAACACAGGTGGCCATCTTGAACACCACTGCTATTTGCGGAGGTGGGGACTAGGCTTAGATCAAGGACAAGTAAAAGTGCCACAAAGCTTTCCTACCGTTTTGAAGTTGTCTTTTCATTTATCATTGCTTGGTTTCTGTAAACCTTTGACTATTTTCTAGAGTTCTGACAAAGTTGATTCTGACAATTTTTGCTCAGTTTTTTAGTATTTCTGTTGAGGGATTGGCCCTTAGAGAAACTTTCAGTGCCATCCGACTCTTCTTACTCTTAAATTAACTACCAGAAAATTAAATATTACATACATGGCTTGCATCATATTTCTCTTGGACAGCACTGCTGTAGGCTATTAAATTTTCAGTGAAAATTGAATCCATTTATGTTGCATTTGGAAGGAAAACTCTAAAATTTTCAAAGGTCCCACAATTGCACAATTAGGATTAGCTATTTGCCATTATACGTTTTATTTCCGGACTAGCGTAGCATTGTCAGAAGAAGTCTTTAAACTTCCTTTTACAGGATGAAGCGTCATTAACATTGTGTAATTTTGTACCTGCATTACTGAAGTCTCCTAAAATTTGACTATATTCTCATTTGATTATGTGTTGAAGTCACCTTGTGCTGTCTACTTCTTTCCAAAAGCACTCTAGGTAGGTATTTGTAAGAAGAGCTCAGCATTCTTCATGCTTCTTCATCTGATTTTCTTTTTTCTCTCCCTAGATTCAACTATACAAGTATTTTATTAAATGCTTATTTTATGGAAATACTGCTAGGACTTATTTTCAAGTGTTGGCCATATCCAGAAATCTCAGTTGTTGGTGATTTTTAATACTGTATGCGGAGGTATCTCTTTTTCTCAGGAGAATATTCTGCAGATTAATTTGGGTTAGTGCCTCTGACTCCATATCTTTTTAGCATCCTTGGCTTGTTTGCCTGCTCCCTGAAAAACTGGCATCCTAGATATGCATGGTTGCCAGTTTCTCCTTGTTATTCCTCTGTTCCTTGCCATTAAATGCCAAGATGCATTCTCAGCATGGGTAAAGTTGTACTCTAAATACTTGCCTCCAGGTGTACTTGAAAAAGTGAGTGTTTCTTGCTTATACTAAATAAGGTACAGAACCATATGAAAGGAACTGGCAACATATTTAAAATGTGTGGGTACTAAATGGAAGGGAGTCTGCTGGTTTCCTTAGCAAAAGCCGTCTTATAATGTTGATGATGAAAGAATTACCTCCTGAGTGTCAACTGAATCTGCCTGCATCTGTTCCCTCACCAGAGAGAGCAGAGATCTCTCACTGAATGCTCTTGCCATTGCCCTGAAGTAGTCAGAAGAGTATTATCAATACTTCATCTTAGTTATAACTCCACAATTTTTTCATAATGTCTTTGGTAGCACAGATCAGACCAAGCAGTATAATTTCACTGAAGACACCGAGAAAGAAGAGTAATAGGCTGCGATCCCTCTTCCCACCTGGTGGAAAGGAACTTCTCACGTGACTACATAGTAGTACACACAAGGATGTCATGTGCCTAATCTAACTCAGGAAAATGGAACAGTGTCCCCTTTTTGCTTTAAATAAGAATCATTAACCACAGCTAACCATCAGGTTTCAACTATTTGAGTTTCCTACTCACACTTTACATGATGGAAGAAAATAACCTAATAATAGGCGTCAGGGAAGACTTTCTGGAGAGTAAGAGATACAGTTAGATAATTCTTGTAATTTAGAGATTGTCCATATTCACTTTGGAGTCTATAAGAATACTTCTTTGCCAAACCTATGCCTGCTTTCAAAGGGTGAAAATCATTTTTCCCCTCCCACCCAGGAACGCCTTTTAAGGATCTCTTCCTTTCTAAAAATCTTGAGCTAAGGTGCAAGCATACCCCTGTGCCTGTCTACCGTCTGAGTTCATATCTCCTCTCAGGATATGCTTATTTTTGTATATCCGAAATGAGAATATCCAGCTTTCTTCTGGCAAGACCCTATTTGCTGTCTACTCTTCCACAGAGCCACCACTTTAAGTTTAGTAAAATGAGCTAACATCTTTAGAAGAATTACATGCATACGGCATGATTTGTGGCATGTTCTATAATATCTGGGGAAGGCTGGAATGCCAGGCTATATTTGAACAAGTCTGTGTGACTGAGGAAAACTATAAATTGTAAACTGCTTCTGTTAAATGCTTCCCTCTTCTCATACCCTGTCTCTGATAACATGTAATAGTTGGGTGGTAATGTTTACTTAAAATATTACTGTAGAGAATATAGGATGTTTTGTTACTGTAAATATTCCTCTATGGAAAAGTATTATAAATTCTTTCATGATGAACAAATCTTAAGGGATTCTAAATATCTCTCTCTCTTTTTCTCTCTCTCTGTCCCCCCCCCCCCCTTTCTCTCTTAGGTTTTTGGGGCTATTTTGTCTTGGTGCTGTTGTAGTCTGAAGTCAGAGGTCCAAATACTCTCACTGGGCTAAATTAAGGTATTGGTAGGTAGGGCTGCATTCCTTCCAGGTAGAGGATCCGGGAAGACTCCTTGTTTTTTTTGTCTTTTCCAGCTTCTAGAGGCCTGTATTCCTTGTCTCATGACTTTTTTCTTCTGTCTTCTGCTTCTCTTTTCCTCTTTAATTAACTTGATATTGGTATCATTTTCATTTTCTGAATATTATTTAACACATTTTGTTCCTTTAGGAGTGTAATAATTTTATGGTTTATATACTTGAGAGATTGTTTAACTCTACTTAACCAACATTCAGGTAACTCATTTGCTAGAAAATATCATCTTGATAAATCTCTAAACTATAGGACCTAAAAATCTATTGCAGAGCAGTGTTGCCCTTTAAATCAAATATTCTTCATCTTAGGTTTGTGAACCTCTTGGAAGGGGCTGTGAACACCCCCAAATTGTATTCAAATATGAGTTTTTAGCTATATATGAATTTTCTTCATGGAAGATAGTCCATAGCTTTAATCACGATTACAATGGCAGCAATGATTACCCTGGTACCTCAATTTAAGAACTGTTACTATACAAAACAAAATTACTTACATAGCTCTGGCTTTTTCTCAGATCTGTTTCCTAAATTTGTATACATTTCTAATTGCCTTTTGGTCGTTTATAATGTTATAGTTGACTGTTCTTAAACGTAACATTTCTTAAACACTTCTCCTTTGCTTTTCTCTCTGCTCTTCTCTCCTGTCTTTCTGCTGTCCCATCCCACGCCACTTCCAGACTCTATGCTGGATAGCTGTTTGGTTCCAGGGTGTTAAGTTTTACTTGTAATTTTTTTCTTTTACCTTTCTGCTAGAGCGCTTGCTGATTACTCTTTCTTTAGTAGTAGTATTCCCGATTTTTAGATGGGTACAGGGTTGCATGGAAATACAGACATTTCCTAGCTTCCGTTACAGATAGGTTTGATATTGTGACAATGTGCTATATATGAACAAGTATCTATATAAATACCTATTTTACGATATTTTACCATGTAAAATTTGTTATCATAACTTTCTTAGTAATCTCTGCCCACAGTCTCTCCTTGTTATAACTTTTTCTGTACTTTCAAGCTATGTAAGTATTAAACACCCATTTTTGGTAGGAAACTTCTTAGGTAAGGACATAAATGATGTATATTGGCAACATTGTAACAATTTAGCAGTTTGTTGGTGAAGATATAATTGAACATTATTTGAAGTAATGTTAAATATATTAAGGAAGGTTTAAAAAACAAAAACCTGGAAGTTTTAAAGCATGGAAGGGTAGAAAGGTTTAGAACTTGGATTAAGCTTAGAAATCGGATAGGGAAGTTTTCTGCCACAAATCCATGCTAGACAAAATGGGCCTGAGATATGAAAAGGAATTCATGGTGATAGTTTTCAATTCACCAACATTATATAACACATATGAAGACCTATTTGCTGTGCCCAGGAGAACAGAAAAACATATGTAGCTGAGAATCAAAGACCAAATTGGATTTATTAACTTCTGAGCAATGGAAAAGGGTAATGTGTGCTATAATTCAGTAAATACACAAATACTTGCTCTGCCTGACATAGGTGATTTTAGGGACTTCCTTACTTTCACAGAAAATAAGAGTATTTTGTTTGCTAAAATGACTTTAAAAAGAAAAAAACCGGTTTTATCTCTTAGTAAGATGTAAAATAGGTATGTATGAGATCTAACAAAAAGTTAACAGCACAAATAATAAAAGAAAATAAATGCATTTGACCGTGGTAAATTAAAAGCTTTATTCTTCAAAAGACAGCATTAAAAAATGAAAGAAGCTACAGATTGGAAGAAGATATTTATAATTTACATAACTGACAAAGAATTAGTATCTATAATATAAAGAATTTATGCAGATCAACAGAACAAACAACCAGCTGAAAATTAAGGATAGTGTAGAAAGAGTGAATAAAGCAAGAAGGCAGTTCGGTGGATATACAGTGGGTTTGGTAATAAAAGAGCAAGAGGAATCTAAAAGGGAGAAAAGAAACTAAAAAAAGAAGACCATTTTTAAAGCCAAGCACACTTTACATTGGACAGTTAAAAGTATTAGGGCTTGTAAAATTTTCTATAACTATATCCTTAATTTGATAAGAAATATTTTACCAACATGCAAATTTGAAAATGTAACCATAATTTGCATTTATCCATGAAATGCAACTTTAGATTTATTCTGGATCATATAATATAGTATTGCTATTTCAAAAGAAACTACGTGAGTCAGTATAACTCAAGCAAAATTTGTCTTTGTGTTTGGTCCTCATTTTTGCCTTAACTTTATTGAAATACCAGTTGAAAATTCTAGAAAATAAAGCTCAGGGTTACTATTAAGAATTTCACATAATTTAGAATACTTACTTTGTAGGTATAACCCTGTTCACAAATCCTCTTGGCTCTTCCTCCAGAATCGATCCAAATCAGTCCCTTCCTCTTTGTCCATTGTTATCACTAGTCCAATCCAACAAAGCCTCTCGCCTAGACTTCTACATTGGTTGTCTAATTCCTCTACTGTGGATGAAAGGATATACTTGATATAATTATTCAAGTAAGATCAGAGATTAGCAGCTGAAGTACAATTTGGATTTTGAATAAAATAAACGAAACCAAGCAACATTTTACAATAAGAGTCTCTTCATTTCATCAGAATGAAGTGAGCTAGGCTGAAACAGTGGTTGTTAAATAGTCCGTTGCCAAAGTGAAGAATAGAGCTTTAAAGTTTTAAGTATTTTTGAAAGTAATACTAAAGAACTAATTATTGTCAGTTTTGACTTTTTAGATAAATCACTGGGAACAAATACCTTTCAACTACATATTTAAAGAAGATCAAAAGTGAAATTTCTGAGAATTTGGCAATAAGCATTAAGTTGTCATTATAAATGGCTGTTGTGTCAGAGACTAATAGGTAGCAAATACGATGCCGAGAGAGAGTAAAAATCCCACATATTATTGAATTTCAATTCCATGATGGCAAATATTATTTTTCTTTATTTTCCACATTTGTTAGAATGGGCTTCTATTGTTTACATGATCAGGAAAAATAGTTTATTATATGATTTGTTTTCTTGCTCTTAAGTCACTTTTATCTAAGGGAAGGGATAACAAGTGCAAATTTTATGCTACAGGGCAGAGTATGACAAAGTTTATAAGAGCTGCCGTTAGTCTTTGGGAGTGGTTGCAAGTTTTAGACAAGAATTACCCTGCTTTTATTTGGGAGAGGAAGACATTTGAAGGCTGGGAGATTATGAGAATAAAAACACAGGTGAAAAGCTTAACCTTGGCAAGAATGAAGGTTTGTAAAAAAATAAAACAACAAAAAACAACAACAACAAAACACATTATTGAACAACTTGAAGAATTTTATGGTAAGTAGTCAGTCTTAGGTCTTGAAGTTGAAAGCTGGGTTGTGAAATTTTAAACTAATGAGGGCTATAATAGAGGGAATACAGATTTGCATAAGCTTCTGGAATACTTTAAAGCCTAAAGGATCGACATGAATAGATAAGCGAAATAATTATATTTGGTGTAATTGAAAACATGAAATTTCAAAACAAGTGGATATAAATTATTGGCCAGCTTTAAAATCTCCTTTGTTGTCTTAAGGTGAACAATGAATCAAGCAACCTTACTCTTCTAGGAAGGAAAACTTTGTTTTATCCGATTTTCCTAGAACAGAAAGTAAAAAGCAGAAGGAAAAATGAAAGAAATTGGGAGCAGCAAGAAGAATTATGTTTGGGATACTTTTGTTTAAAGCATATTTATACACTGTTAAAAATAACAAAAAAATTATAGTATCTTGAGTAAAGCCACAGACAGTTAAAATGTGGGTTCTTTATTTAAATTACTTTTAACATATAAGTATTAATTAAAGTAATTTTTGAAGAAACTCAAATGAGAATACCTAATTTCAAGCTCCTAAAATAACTACTAGAGTATATATATATTCTTTAATATTATACACATTTTAATATTTTTAAAATACAAGATATGCCTGAGAAGCATTATATAAATTATAAAGGAGAATTAGTAAAATTCAAAGATGATGAAATAAGAGTCTATGCCCTAAAGAGGATAACTAATACTCCCATATTCTGAAGTCAAAATATACCCTGAGCTTCTAAATTGGGTATTTTACTCCTTGGATACTCCACGTCTTACAGAATCCAGTATAAAGTTCTTAAATTTCACAGTTTACTACATAATTAGATGAGAAGAAAGAATCAGGATCCTATAATAAAATAGACAAATGGTTATTGGGAACTTGAATGTAGGTTTTGACCCACTTCTACCTTTGTGACTTTGTAACTCCACTGAACTTTAAATGTGTTGAGCTTTAAATGAATGAGCTGAGTTCACAAACATTTATTCTAAAGCTAGTATGTCTAAGTTATGAGCTATGCTTCTGGTATATCCTTAGACTTATATTCTTGATAAACCAAATGCCCTTCATTCAGTATTGATTCTAGCTCTCCAGCTTGGTTCCCACTGTAATAAGCTTTCTCTGATTCTTGGGATGCATGTCATGTTTATTTATAGTAGAGGTACTTGTTCCAACATATCCCGCGAGGAGGATTCCAATTTGATGTTTATATCAGCTCAGCCTTTAGGCACACACCTCCACTGAGCTGTGCTCCGAGTTGAAGATTGGTAAGAATCGGGCCCAAACAAGAATTAGAACCTCTGAATAACTGAATAATAAAAAGCTTAGATACAATGGTTGCCTGTAAAGCTGAAGATTTTCAGAGCTTCTATATAAAGAATTATTTGATCCCAATAATAGAGAATTAGAGGTTAACCATGTAAATTTTATTTTCTTTCCCAGGTCCTACCTGGTTTTCAATTACCAGGATGACAACTATTTCAATTTAAAATTTTTTGTTGTAATAATTAATAAACGTAGTGTTTATTATATGTCAGGCATTGTTTACGTTTATTAAAGGCAGGTTCTGTAACTTCTCAAGGACATACTGCTAGTAAGTTGTTGAACCAGGATCCAACTTATTAAAGTTGGACTGTAGACTTCTCGCTCAACCACACCACCATACAGCTCTAAAAGGGTGTAGCTCTCTGACAGACGACTTGTGTCCAGAATATAAAAAGAACTTCTAAAAATCAGTAATAGTAGATAGCATAATAAATAACAAATCAAAAGACTTAAGATCAAGAGATAAATGGCCAATATACGTATGAGAAGATGCTCAACATCATGAGTCATCAGGGAAATGGATATTAAAACCACAATGGGTAACCCCTATATACTCACTATAATGGATGAAATTTAAGTCTGAAAACACCAAATGTTGGCAAGGATGCAGAGCAACTGAAGTTATCATACATTACTGATAAGAATGTATAGTGGTACGACCACTTTGGAAAACAGTTTATTAGTTTAAACATACTACTCTATGACACATCAATTTCATTCCTAGGTAATTAAGAGAAATAAAACATCTGTCTCTATGAAAAAGACTAATACAGCAACGTAATCAGTGAAAGAAGTCAAGACATAAAGTGTACAAGTGGTGATTCTGTTTGATTCCATTAATATGAAATCCCATAAGAGGCAAAACTAATTTATATTTTAGAAATCAGAACCCTGGTTATCTGATGGGAAGGAGGCCTAAGGGAATTTTCTTGAGTCATGAAAATGTTCTTTATCTTGATTATCATATTGGTTATGCAAATGTGCACATTCGTCAGAATTTGTTGAATTGTATATTTAAGATCAGTATGTGTTATTGTGTATAAAGTATACCTCAATAGAACAAATATGTAAAGTAAAAAAGCAAGGACGGTATTTCAGACAAGCACTATGACAAGAAGTGACATCTGGCAACCTATCACTTAGAACATATAGAGACACTAAGCAGCACAGAACTGTTATGTAGCACTACGGTTGATAGTCACAATAACCAAGACAAGCTTAAGTTATATTCAGTATAATTTTCTAAGAAGTCAGCAAGGCATGCTATTTCATAAAGAATTTCATCAATAATTATTAGTTTAAAAGTTTTAGAACTAAAATGCTTAGATGTCAGTTATCTAGAACATTAGCATATGAAACACATTTCTTAAGATTTTATGTAAAGAACAGTTGAGGTTAATATTGGGAAGTAATTCTGAATGGAACTATAATGCAGTCTCTTAAGAGTGGAGTCTGCCAAAATGAGGCCATGAAAGGTTTCTGTAGACCAATTTGCTTGATAAGTTACTGAAACAGAACATTTGTCTTTATATGATTTGTGTGATTTAGCTTCCCAGATGTTAGAAGAAATAAAAATGGCATCTGGGTTTCAGCATTTTATTTATAATATATTCCAGAAATGCCAGAAACTTAAGAGATGTCACTATTAAATGTACCAGAATACAGCAGTAATTTGTCCTGTTTATATTGCAGCAGGTGAAAGTATATAGACAAGTTTGATGATGGCCTGTGTAATTTGAGCGTGTTTATCTCTGGGGTTTTTCATAACTTGTTCCACAGCAATCACATGAGCTTTAACTAGTCCTCTGATGAATGGAAATAAGAATTCTGTAGTCTTTTATTGTGAGGTTAGTTGTCAAAATAAAGGTTAACCTTTTAAGTTAGTTTGTGGTTTTTGACGTCTTTCAAGTAGGTGACCTTCTGTGGACTGTCATGGAAGTAGTGAACACTTCAGTTACCACACATTAACTAATGTGGGCTTTGGTTTCTCAAACAAGACTGACAGCTTGGCTGGTTTTTGTTTATGGAAAAGCTAATTTCTCATCTTTGCATCTATTTTAGTAATAGTTATGCACGAGTGCGAGCTGTGGTGATGACCCGGGATGACTCAAGCGGTGGATGGTTACCACTTGGAGGGAGTGGACTAAGCTGCGTCACTGTCTTCAAAGTCCCTCACCAGGAAGAGAATGGCTGTGCTGACTTTTTTATCCGTGGAGAGCGACTCAGGGATAAAATGGTAATTAATAATGTATTTATTGCTATAATTTTAAGATTCTACAGAACGAGTTATATATTTAAAATGATGATTAGTGGACCATAATTTATGAGAATTATTTTTACCCAGGATCAATGATTACGTTTTTGGAGCTCTTTTAATATTAAGGACAGTGTAATATGCCTGTGTCCTTGCAGCTGGGACTGACAGTAACATGCACGTGTTCGAAGAGAGCCGCTTTTCTGGTTAGGTTTAATGCAAGAACGTTCATGGGCAGTCCCCTGGCTATTAAACCGGCTACACCCTGCCTCTCCTTCTCCCCATTATCCCTGAGACTGGAGGCTGGCAAGCTATAGCCCACAGGCCAAATCCTGATCTGCCATCTGTTTCCGTATGGCCCATGAGTGAAGAATGGTGTTAGCATTTTTAAATAATTGAAAATAATCAAAGAAGAGTAATAATTTTGTGATACATGAAAATTGTATGACATTCAGATTTCAATGTCTATAAATAAAGTTTGATTGGAACGTAGCCAGGCTCATTCATTTATATTTTATCTATGGATGCTTTCACAGTACAATGACAGAACTGAGTAGTTGCAACAGACCATAAGTATTTGATCCCTTAAACAGAACATTTTTTCTGACATCCACCCCAGGTTCTTTCTCTTCATTTCCTATTAATCTAGTTGTCTTGGCTCACAAGGGTACCTGGTGTCCAGCCTTGTTTTTAACTCTACTATCTTCCACCCACATGAGAGTTTCCTTACTCCTATGTATTTTTAAATTTGAATCTATCTTTTGATAATGTTGGATATTTACTTTTTAATTAATGTAGAAAGCTCTTTATCATTCTTTATTTCATTTGTGAGCCAAAAAACAAGTAATTATATCTGAAATGTTGAGTGATGTTAGTATCATTCCTATATCAAGCAAAAGGAGAGCATACACTTGGAAGCAAAATGAGAATAAAGTGCCCAAAATTTCTAAGACCCTTGAAAATAGCTAGGTTCTTTTAAATACATATTTGTTGAATGGTTTGTAAGCCCATTTGGCACATATGATATTATGTCTATTGAAAATGTGTTTTAAATTCCAAATACTTTTCATACATGAACATTTTAAATAAACCTACTTTTAATATTGGTTCTTGGTTTCTGACTATTTTTTACTACTGAATTATTTCAGTAATTTAGTTGCCTAACTTGTCTGTGCTCCAGTTTCTGCCTCAGTGAAAGGAGAGTTATCTTAAATCATTTTGAAAGCCTTCCAACTGTAGTTTTTTATGTTTATGATTCACTCCTGACAATGAATCTCAATTAACCAGAATGTGGTTTTAGGATTATAGAAACCCCGGTTGAATTCAGAAGTGTGTATAATAAATTTAACGTCATCTCTAAGAGTTTAAATATTTAAAGGTGATTCTGGCCTTGGATAACATAGGGGCTGGCATATGTGAATGCTTATTTAAAATAAGGCTTTGTAGACTTCTAAGAAAGAGTTTATGGTGATCTGTCCTAGAGGGTAATGCTTCTCGTGTGAGCTAATGATGAGTGGGAATAGTTGGAGGAGAAGTTGTAGATTTTAGAAACTGAGTAAAATGGTGACAATCTAAGGCATTTTTAAAATAGTAAAGATAGAAAAAGAGAAGAAAAAAGTCTAAGGTGGAAAAAGAATTGAAGGAAAAAGCTTTCTAGAAAAAGCATAAGAACAAGGAAAAAATGAACTGGATATGAAATAGAGGGGAAAAATCAGAGTGAAACAGAATGTTTCCTATGTTAATGGACCAGTTTACTTGAGGATAATTAAATAAGGGACATGGTTTGCATAACTCAGAGTGAGGCTGGTCAGACAGCTCAGACTGATGGATTAGGTGGTTGCTTGGAGTGTGGCTTTGACATAAAACTAGTGAGAATGAACCTGGGATTCAGAAAGAACACAAGCTTATTCCCTATGACAGCACTTTCAAAAGAGCCTTTAACCTAATCCTAGGGTGTAGAATCATAAAAGACTAACAAGAAAATACGTTCTTCTGTTAGAAACACCGACCTTCGAATCAGAACACCTATTTTTTCACCTAACAGTTTCTCCTTGAAGAAGCTTGTTATTTGTAAAACAGGAATGGTAAGTATATTTCAGTGTAGACATAAAGGAAACATTATTCAGTTAGAAGGTTGACATATTTCTTGTAGGGATTAGCTGCATTGTAAAGCATTTTAGATTATGGAGACTTGTATGATCAAAAGCAGAAGCAATAATACATGGCTATAAATTGAAAACAGCAAAATCTTGTGGTGTCTCAAGATAAATAGAACAGTGACATTGAAATAAGCAAATTAATTGCCCCCCTTTGCTGGGTAATACACTTCTAAAGTAATACAGAATTAAAGTATATATTCTTTTTCACTATCACTGCATTTGGGAATTAATTTCCATATATATATATTAGTTCCCAAATGCAGTGATAGTGATAAAGAAATACATATCCAAAAAAATTTATGCAGATTTTAAGAAAGGAAAAACTATTAAAATTGTAATACTCAATATATATCATTAACAAAAGATGAATATAAGTCACATTTGACTTCTGCAGTTACAGGAGATGCTCAAATGGTTACTTACCATCAGCGTCCAGACACTTCTGATTACGTACTGCTTGAGCAACATTGGCCAAAGTGTCCACTTGTATACATTTTTTTGCCACCCCCGGGGTGTGTGTGTGTCTGTGTGTCTGTGTGTCTGTGTGTGTGTTTAATTGATTGGTTTTATTTTCATCTATTTTTCTGGGTTCTAGTTTTTTGATTTATCTAAAAAAGAAGAACTCTGTGACTGTTGAGCCTATAAATTTACAAAGTTCTTCCCAAGTTGATAGTTTTCTTTAAAATCCTTCTTGGTGAGTAAACTGCAATTTAATATTGTTCCGATGTAATAGTTAATCATATAAAAGGTATTTGCTGAAAACTTACATTTCTATACCCATTTTTTCTGTGGGTCACATCTTAGAATCCTCTACCTGAGATAAATTTTAGAAATGAAGTGAGATACCTGCCCCTCATACCCCAAGGAAAACTTGTGTCCTTTAAGAAAGAATAATTAGTAATGAGATATACCTGTAGCTAATAAAGAAATACTAGATAATATTTTAAAGAGTGTTTATAAGTCAGAATACTGGTAATAGTAGTGAAGAAAGATAGCTTTTCTCAAGTGTGAAAGAAACACTTTGGTAGAAGAGTTTTCCAGCCTTGGATTTACAATTACTTGTACTAAAAATATGTCGTTACACTTTCCAAAGGTTTATATTATACTCTTTTTTTTTTTTTTTTTTTATGAGAAAGGGAGCACAAATAAAGACTAGGCTGATTGGGACTTTTTCAGGAAGGCAGCATCATGTGTAATTGGGGCAATACTCAATGATTTATTGGTTCGTTCATTCAGAGGGATCAGAAATTATTTCTTATGATGCTTACGTATAACTTGTTTTTTATGATGCTCACTAAGGTAGAGTTTATTTTATAGGTTACCCTTAATTAGAGCTTCCCAAGCTGTGTGCCGTGAATAAAAGTGGCTGGAGCCTTCAGGCTGACTGCCTCTTAACGGCAACTCCTCTTTCTTGGTTGTCTTATAAATGTTTTTGTTTTTTTTTAAGTATGCCTGAGGAAAAAGTTGGAAAACAGTGCTCTACGTAGGTGGCTTTCATACTTTATTGATGATCGAGGAGGAATTCAAAAGAAACACCAGGCTTTGGTGTTTTTGCCTAAGATAATCTAAGCACTGCGTTTCTTCCAGACATTTGGGGGTGGAATGGTCTTTGACAGGGATAGATTCTCAGATCCACTTTTCTTAATCTACGTGAGTTCTATCCTCCATTTCCTTCTAAATCTTTATAGCCTTGATTTCTTCCTTTAATTCTTTCGTATAAGTTAGTGTTACCTTGGATCACATTTTTTAAAACGCTAGCTAAAATTTAACCATTAATTTGTAAAACTCCATCCGCATTGCCCATGATATAGAAGCTTCCTCTTTTGCATTCATTTTTCATTAGATAGAGTGGCTTTTCTCTGTTAGTATAACACTTAATATTTTATAGGCAAACATTTTACCAAAGTGATTTCCATTTGTGTAGGTTATATTATTTGACCAGTTTTAGCTGAATTGTATATGATACGTAAATTTAAAACACTGTATTATAATACACCGTTAGAGTCTTTTTAAGTAGCTGAATAAACTGTTAAGGGTGACATTGAATTTTGCTAAAATATTTACTAGTAAACAGTTTTTAATAACCGTGGGGATCTAAATTAGGTATTCTTAAGTTTATGTAGTAGGTAACAAAATACTGTAAATTTACTAATTTAATTGAAGTTATGCTTTTTAAAAGCACATTATGGCTAAGAAATGACAAAAAATGGAATAGGCTACATAGAAAGTAGAACTCTTACAACATCTGGGTTACTTAAGATGTTCTGTGGAAACAAGAAAAGGCACTGTGCTATGTCAAAGCCCTTATAAGAGCTATCGTTCTAAACTTACAGTGACAAATGTGAATGAAATGAAGAAAGGGAAGATAAGAAACATTTCAAGTTTAAGAAGTTGCCAAAGAGATTAAAGAATTGTTTTTCGGATCAATAAGTAATTAGGTTGTGGATAAAAAATGGTTTGTAAAAGTAAGAATGCCTATAAGATAATATTAGGTTGGTGCAAAAGTAATTGCAGTTTAACAAGTTAAAAGTAATTGCAAAAACCACAATTACCTTTGCACCAACCTAATATCGTGTTTCCCCGAAAATAAGACCTAGCCAGACAATCAGCTCTAATGTGTCTTTTGGAGCAAAAATTAATATAAGACCCTGTCTTATAGTATGTAAGACCCAGTCTTATGTTATAGTGAAATAAGACCAGGTCTTAGTTAATTTTTGCTCCAAAAGACGCATTAGAGCTGATTGTCCAGCTTGGTCTTATTTTCGGGGAAACACAGTAGTTCTATTTAAATATTTTAAATGGGGTTTCTTTTCAGTTATTAGAGCCTAAAACAAAATTAGAGTATTTGTTTTCTAGGAAAAAAATAGAGTAATTATAATACAGGAATAGCTTTATTTAAAATGAGACTTGCCCCCTTTCCACCAGAGGAAACAGCTTTCTGCCTTGGATTGAACTTTATAGAAGCACAGAACAATTTCTTACTTAGCTTTTACCACCGTGCCTCTGAATTACTCCATTGTGAAACCTTAATCTTTCTACAGAACTCTTCCTCCACTAAAACCCAATGGCATTAACTAGTTTTCTCTTTAAGATTCAATAACTCTGTCTCTCAAAAGATACTGGGTCTCCTATTTACCATAATATCACAGTTGGGGCGAGGGGAGTGGGAGTGGGAGTAGAGATGGTATCACCATTTTTATTGTGCCGTATTCTCCTGACAGAGCATTGCTCCATCATCTAGTACATAAATCACCTGATTGACACTCTGCTGTTCAGTTCGCCATCCTGTAGCTTTCATTTTCGTCTTCTGACCTTAGCAGTTCCTTCCTATAGCCGACTTTCCCACATCTGAACTTCATCATTATTCTTGGCTACTTTGCTGTGCAGTTTTGACCTTCTGGTCTTCATTTCAGCAGGCTGCCTTCCTGCATCTGGTTGTTACCCAGAACTGTTCCATTTGAGGAATTTTATAATTTCCTGTCGTTTCTTTTTTATTCCCCTTCTCTTGCTCTACAGTTTCATGTTTACTCTGTTACTTTGTGCCTCTGATTTTCTCCCAATTTCATGAAATTCCTCTGGCTTGAGTATTTTTCTTAAACCAATCTAAATTTTTGTTGTCATTTAGACTACTCATTCATATTTCAGTAGATACGGTCGTGTGATGCCAAGTTTTCACCTTACTTTACAGTGGATGAACTTCATTGGATTTCATTGAATCCTACATTATTAAAAGAGAATACTCCTTTTTTAAAGGCGAGTCTTTCATGCAACAAATATATATTGAGAAGCTAATGTGTGCTAGACACCGTTTTAGGCACTGGAGGAATATACATTCCGATGCGAGTCAGAAATATTACAGTAAATAGATAAGTAAAATGAGTAATATGCTGGACAGTCCTAAGTGCTATGTCAAAGTTTATGTAGTGGGCAATAAAAAACAAATCAGGGGAAAGGAGTATAGGGAGTTTTTTGTGGGGAGGAACTTTTATAATCCAGCACTTCCTTTATCTTGAATTTACCTCCCGTTCCCAAAGGCAGTCCTGCCGTGATGTTTCCTTAGTTACTTAGGGTTCATCAAAAGCAAGCATTGAACTTACAGAAATGCCCTCTCCTCTTTTTCGTTAACTAAATTACTATAAAGGTAGTATATTAAAAGTTTATGTGGAGTAGAGAATGTAGACAGATAGCTTGCTAATCCCGAGGAAATAATAATTGCAGGAACAATGTCCTTTTTATTGTCACAGCTAAGTGACAGACGGAAAACTAGGAAAATTCAGTAAGAGAAAGCCCCTTGAGCACATCGGTTTTGCTGTGACGGATTGGAATTTGAAGACATGCTCATAATCACAATCATCGTCATCACCGTCATCATCCAAAATTAACTGTTCATTTTAGGGTCAAACCATTGAAGCGAAGACAAATTGTACCATTAATGACTTTTTTGTACAACCATGAATTTTGTGACTTTCACAGTTGTTTTACAACAGTTAATTCTTTAATTCTTTCACAGTTTTTTACAACTGTTAATTCTTTAATATTGCCAATATTGCTTGAAGAGAGAGAAAAAAATCTGCCTCTTAGCATCTGTGTTATCTTTCTTTTGAAGCCATGTGATAGCTATTTCCTGAAAATTAAGATTTAGAATATGTCCCATATTACCTTCCCTAGTGGCTTTTGTTTCCTCTTTTCAGAAAACTTCAGCGTGACACTTTTTTTCAGCACTCTCTTTACTGACTATTCTACATTTCCTCTTTATTAACATCATTCTTTAGTTATTGATTTATACGGGTTGACCTGGTCTGTCAGGCTCATCAGGATTATCTTGGCTTCATCTTTCTCTTTTGTACCTGATTGTGATACATTTCATATTCCTCCTATTACATTCCAGCTGCCATTACACTGTTACAATAGTTAATAGCTTCCGTAATAGCTGAAGTCCAAACTCTTTGATCTCAAATTATTGGCCTTATTAGCTTTCTAAATATTCCGTTCCTACTTTTGCCTATTAGAATCTAAATTGTCATCTGAATGTAACATGCTTTTAATTGGTTGGTTGGTTAATATTATTCTTTTCATTTATCAACAGCTGTTTGAGTGCCTTTTATGTGCTAGACTTATATTAGTTTCCTCAGGCTGCCCTTAAAAAATACCATAGACTGGGTGGCTTGACCGGCAGAAATTTATTTTCTCACGGTTCTGGAGGCTGAGAAGTCTTAAGATCTAGGTGCTGATTGGCTTGGTTTCTGGTGAGAGGTCTCTTCCTAGATTTCAGAAGGATGCAGTTCAGTCCATACTACTTTCTATTCAGTTCCACTCTTTTGTCTGTTGATTCTTATGTGAATATTATACTTTTAAAATTAATTTTATGTAGAGTTTAATATTTGCTAATACTAGTGTTCCCCCTTACTTGTCTTTACCCTGTTTTTGGGTATATTTTTACTCATTCTTTCAGAATGGTAAACAACTATTTTTATATAGGTCCATTCATTTAAGTTTTTTCATGCATACATAAAATATTTTGTGACCATTGTAAATGATTTTTCTTGGCCATTTCTGGTATCTCTTAAAGCTCCTTCATGCAATTTGTTTTCTTTTTGTATAATGCTAGCCAAAACTTCCAGAATAATATTAGACAATGTTGATGATAATATTGGCTTTTTTTAATGTAATGGTATTTCTAGTGTTGCACAGATAAGTATGATGTTAGCTGTTGTTTTGGGATGTCCTTTGTCTCAATACGGAAGTGTCCTTAACGTCTCTTATGTTTCCCATCAGAATTTGATACTATACTAATTTTTCTGAAATCTGGTTTTGCAGATGTTTCATAGATTTTTTAAGTTGATCTGTTTATTGAGATAATTGTAGGTTATTGATTACTCTTACAGGGAATAATATAAAGAGATCCTGTTTTCCTTTTACCCAGTTTTCCTAATGGTAACATTTTGCAAAACTAGTATATCAAACTGGAATATATATTCACATGTGTACAATCCATTATATTCAGAGTTCCCCAGTTTTACTTGTACTCATTTGGGTATGTATTTAGGTCTATAGAGTTTTATCACATGTATCCACTACCATAGAAAAGACAAAACAGTTCAATAGCCACAAGAATCCTCTCTTCTGTTACTTTTTTTTTTTATAACCACACCTCCCTCTTGGCCTGGCCACCACTCACCTGTTCATTTCTATAATTTTGTCCTTTCAAAGATGTTATATAATTGGAATTACAAATATGTAACTTTTCAGGATTGGCTTTCTTCATTTAACATAGTTCCTGGAGGGTTCATCCAGCTGTTGAGTGTATCAACAATTTGTTCTGTTTCATTGTAGACTAGCATTCTGATAACTGTACCAAAGTGTGACTATTGACTCATTGAAGGAAATCTAGGCTGTTTGCAGTTTTGAGCTATTGCAAATATAGCTACTATAAACATTCATATACAAGTTTTTTTGTGAACCTAAGTTTTATTTCTTTGGGATAAATGACCAAGAATGCAATTACTGGGTTGTATGGTAGTTGCATGATTTCTTTTGTAAGAAACTGACAGTCTTCCCCAGCGTGGCTATTATGTCACATTTCCACCAGCCTTGTATGAGCAATCTAGTTTCTACTAGGCATTCTCGCCAGCATTTTGTGTAGTCACTTTTTTATTTCAGTCATTTTGATGGGTGTGTAGTGATAGCTCCTATGGTTTGAACTTGCATTTCTCTAATGGCTAATGATGTTGAATATCTTTTCATACATTTATTTGTACCTTCTTTGGTGAAGTATCTCTTCATGCCCTTTGACATTTTTCTCATCAGATTGCTTATTCTTTTTCTGTTGAGTTTTGCAAGTTCTTTATATTAATTTTAGATACTAGTTATCCGTTGGGATATGGGATTTGCAAATGTTTTGTCCCTATCTCTAACTTGCCTTTTTACCTCCTTAACAGTGTCTTTTGCAGAGCTAAATTTTGTATTTTTAAATTTTAGTGAAGTCTAATTTATCAGTTTTTCTATTTTTCCTTTCACGGATCATGTTTTTGGTGTCAAGTAAAAACTCTTTGCTTAGCCCTAGATCCCAAAGATTTATCCTATGTTTTTCCATTTTGAATTAATTTTTGTATCAGGTATGATACGTCAAGTTTCATTTCCTTTGTCTATAAATGTCCAGTTTTTCCAGCACCAGTTGTTGAAAACGTCCTTCCTCCATTAAATTACTTTTGTACTCTTGTTAAAAACCAGTTGAGCATTTGTGTGTATGTTCTCCACTTTGTTCCATTCTTCTATTGTCTGTCCTAATACAAGTATCACACACTGTATTATTGTAGGTATATTTTAAGCCCTAATATTGAGTAGAGTGATATCTCCTATTTTATTCTTATATCTGAAGATTATTTTAGCTATTCTAGGGTCTGTGACTTTCCATATAAATTTTAGAATAATCGTGTTCATGGCTACAAAAATTCTTAAAGGGATTTTAATAGGAATTGTGTTAAACCTGTAGGTAGGTCAGTTTGTGGAACACTGACCTCTTAACTATATCAAATCTTCCAATCCATGAACGTGATACATCTCTTCTTAGGTTTTTAAATTCTTTCATTAGCATTTTGTGATTTTCATCAGTATATAGATCCTATATGTATTTAGTTAAGTTATACCTAAGTGTTTAATTTTTCTTGGGGCAATTATAAATGGTATTGTGTGTATAATTTTGATTAGTGCATGCTCATTGTATGTGTATGAAAATGTGATTAATTTTTGTGTGTTGATCTTGCATCCTGTTACTTTGCTGAACTATGAGGTTTTTTGTTAGAGTCCTTGGGATCTTTTAAAGTAGACAATCATGTCATCGAAACATATGACCAGTTTTATTTCTTTTCAGTCTGTATGCCTTTTATTTCTTTTTCTTATTGCAATGACTAGAACTTCCAGTTCTCTGTGTTTTCACCCTTGGGTATGATGTTAGCTTTTTTTAATATATGATTTTTTTTTATAGGCAGTCTTTATAGAATTGAGATAATTCCTCTCTATTCCTAACTTGCTGATAATTTTTTATCATGAATGGGTGTTTGAGTTTGTCAAATGCATAACATCTTTAGCCAGCTTGATGATGTGATCGATTACGTTGATTTGTTTTTTTTTTGTGGTGTTTTTTTTGTTTTGTTTTTTTTTTGGAATGTCAACCCAGCCTGTCTAGAATAAATCCCATTTGGTCCGGGTATATAATCTTTTTATTGGATTTGATTTTCTACTATTTTCTTGAGGAATTTTGTGTTTAAGTTCATGAGAGTCTGTAATTTTCTTTTTTGGTACTATTTTTGTCTGGTGTTGGTATCAAGGTAATACTAGTCTCATAAAATGAATTGGGAAGTGTTCTCTTCTGTTTTCTGGAAGAAATTATGTAAAATTGGTGTTAGTTCCTCTTTAAGTATTTGGTAGAATTCTCCAGTGAAATCATCTCAGTGTAGAGAGTTCTGTTCTTGAGAGCTTTTAAATTAAAATTGCAATTTCTTTAATGGTTATAGAACTATTCTTTTTTGTCTTGGTTGAGCTTTGATGATATGTGATTTTCATAGAATTGTTCCATTTCTTCTAAGTTGTCTAATTTGTGAGTGTAAAGTCCTTAATATCTCAGTTATTCTTTTAAAGGCTACAGGATCTTTAGCTGTATATACCCTCTGTTTCATTCCTGAAATTGATGATTTATGTCTTCGCTTTTAATTTATCAGTCTTATAGAGATTTATCAATGTTACTGTTTTTTTAAACCAGCTTTTTGTTTCATTGATTATTTTCCCCCTTTTCAATTTTATTGATTTGTTTTTTGTTATTTTCTTTTTCTGCTTGCTTTGAGTTTTTTGCTCTTCTTTTTCGTTTCTTACTGTATGAAACCTTTCTTCATTCCACCATCCATACTTTTTAAACCCTATTTATTAAATTATTAAAATCCTATATATGCTGTTTTGGTATACTTCAACTTAAAGGCTGAAACTCTCCAATTATCATTATGTCTTTGGATATTCTTATTTCTAAATAATTTTTGTGTTATATAGATATTGCTGTATAAATCAAATAATAAGGAGTCACGGCTATTATATTGTTAGATTTTTGAGACTGATCCCATCAGAATTGTATGGGTCCCTCTCCAAATTATGCAGACCCAGTTGAGGGAGAAGAGAATTGTTTAAGCTTATTTAGTTTTGTTCTGGCAATTCAGACATCTCATAGCCTATGGGAACTTGGGAAAGAGCCAAATAAGGAAGCAGGGAATATTATTGCGTTGGCCAAATAATTATATATTGTTCTTTAGTGTGGCCACCAGGAATTAGTCGGAGCAGTGTCCTAATTATTTTGATAGTTCCCTCCTCTTTCTTTTGGTAGTAATCCCCTCAAATCTCTACAGGGAGTTTGTGGCCTTGCTTGTGGTTGGTATATAGTGTTTGACCTGTTTCCCAGAGTCGCTCCTAGAATCCTTCACTGTATCTCACCTCCCATCCCCACCTGCCTTTCACTCTCACTTCCTATTAATTCCGTTTCTTTAATGGTTACAGATCTCTAATGGTTTTCTGTTTTCCTTTTCTGATCCATTCGATAAGTTATAGTCTTTCTAGGAAATCAATTATTTCACTTAGTTTTTCAAATTTGGGGTTATAAAACCTTACATTGTATTGACTACTTTCTAAATCTTGGCTGTGCCTTCAGTTTTGTTGCCTTTTTCATTCCTAATACTGTTTATTTGTACTTTCGTTACCTTCTTTTTGTTTTTCCATTTCATTAGTATTTGCAAAGAATCAACTTTCAGCAAGTATAGTACAAGGATTCCTCCTATACACCTTTTCCCAAATTCATCAGTTTTTAACGTTTGGTTTTTGTCGTTTTCTCCCTTCCCCAGTACATGCACACATACGAACAGTTATTTGGTTTTGAACTATTTGAAGTAAGTTGCATACATCCCTCCTTTGATCCCTTAATACTTTAGTGTATTTTTCCTAAGAACAAAGATATTTTCTTACGTAATCACAGTATAATTATTATATTGAGGAAATTTAACATAAATACCGTACTTTAATATACATTACATATTCCAGTTTTGTCAACCGTCATAATAATGTTCTTATAACATTTTTATTCTTCAGTACAAGAGCACGTAACGTGTAGCATTAGCTGTCATGTGTCCTTTCTCTCCTTTAATCTGGAGCTGTTCCTTAGTCTTTTATGACACATAGTTAAAGAATTCTGGTTTCCTTTTGTAGTAGCTTAACTACGAGAAGCACTGCCATGGTTCCCTTTGTTACTTTTTAAAAATTTCTAAAATCCCATTCAACTCAGAACACTGTTAAATAGAAATTTTTATTAGCAAAAATATGTATTTGATAAAATACAATTTCGTATGAAACATGCCTTGTTGTCCTTCATAAAGGGTAGTCGTTTTTATGTCATCAAGAAGAGTAAAGTTAGTAAATAATATGAGGCAGCTATTTGAGATACCAGTTATTGATTTTGGTTATCAGATAATTTAATTTGAATTTGGAAATTTTATTTCAAAAATGAAATGATTTTTCCTTGGATTCAAAGGTATTTCAGTGAATTACTAGGAAAACTATTTAAGTCTGGTTCCCAACTATACTACTTTTTAGATAATACTATTTGTAAACATGTAATTATCTGCTTGTAAAGTAGCAACTATAATAAAGTACATAGTAGTTTGAAGGCACATATTTAATTTTACTCTGCTCACCCAAATTATTAGTTGTTATTAGTGAAACAAAAATGCACTTGTACCCATTTTTGGCTTGGTCTATTTTAAATGCTTGTGGAAAACAAGTCTAGTAATTTTGTGATGGGAGTTTTGCTCTATATTTCCCGAAATAACTTGGAATATAGCTTCAGAAGTTTTAGTTGTTTAGTGACCGAGGCATTTCCCTTTTTTTTTTTTTTTCTCTGTAAAATGCCCTGAAATTCTTTCAGGAGAAGAAAAACCATTAGATATTGAAATGTTTTCACTCCCTTTAAAATCCATTAACTTAAACTCCTCAGAATCTATTCACAAGCTCTTTGAGGTCCTGAGTACCTTTATTTACCATTCAAACTCCTCTCACTCCCATCCTCAAAAATGTCTCCCCTCATAAATCAAGATCTCCCAGTCTTTCATAGCAACTGTTTTATTATGGGCTAGTGACGTCACCTAGAGACCAACATCGTCATTGCTACTAATACTTATTGAAGGTTTATTATGTGCCAGGCGTGTTTCAGCACTCTGTATGTATTACGTATGTATTACCTCATTTAATTCTCAAAAGTCAGATGGATAATGAGGGATGGAGACTGGATGGGACCCAACTGGTGTTAGTTGCAAAGCCCACAAGCTTGATTAATTATCATCCCCAATTCCTCTTACACTATAACTAATATTTTTCTTTTTTGGGAAGTGTATGTGCTCTCTTCCTGCTCCTTCTATTATTTTGTATACTTTTCACTTATGTAAACATCCATTTTCAGTAACCACTTTTCTTCTTCCTCCTTCTCTTTTTAACTCCTAGTCTGATACTATAGGGAAAGGACTTCTCTTCCCTCTATCCCTTCATCAATATCAGATTTTAATATATTTAGGCTCACAGTAGTTTTACTTTTCTTAATGTTAGAAGTCACCTATTCATCTGTAGTTTTTTCATAATTAACATCTGTTTAACCTTAACAGACAAAAGGAAAAAAAGTTCTTTTTGGTACCACTAGATTGAAAGACTTTAAGATCTTATTTAAAAGTTCATGGTTCCAAAAGTATTTATGTAGCTAGAAAAGAATTTAGACTTGTATATCTTAACCAAGTTAGATCTGTTTAGATCCATATTGGAATGGAAAGCTGTTCTACCAAATACTTGGACATAGTTGTATTTTTCTTCCTTCATTATTGTAGTCACGTTTCTAAAGCTGGCTCTAGCCAGCCAGGCTGTTTGCAGCAATTATATTGTAGTCAAACCTGGTCATGTCTGTTGGTGTGTAAAACAATTTTGGAAAAAAAAATTTTTTGATGCAATCAGTACAAACATTTAAGTGCTTTTGAATTTGTTGTTGCTTTTTCTAGTTTTAATTTTTTTATTATACATTTTTTTCATTTATGATAAGTAGTACTTCATTTTTTATCTCAACAGACTTGTAGGTGATCAAAAGTTGAAAAAGTTCTAGTACTGTGCTGATTCTAAAAATGTGACTTTAATTTGTTCTTATTGATAAACTAGCCACATTCTGAATGGATCAATTAAGGGTTATTAAAGTCAAATTATTTTGGCAACATATTCTTTGTAGTTATTCTTCTTGAGTCAATCTTAACATTGAATATTCACTTTACAATTGCTGTTTGCACTCTGGATATCTTTCCTTTTTTTTTTTTTTATTAAACTAACTTCTTTTGGGTAGAAATGAGGTCAAGACCACAAATCCACTTTTTAATTTATCTTTACTCTCTAGTTTGTAAATGTCCTTCGCAGTGACCATGGAGGTTTGATGAAATTCACATACTCCTAGAACTCCTCAACCCCAGGAAGAGGTATATTAAACTATTAATTAGGATTAGTTAGAGATGTGTTTCAAGTTTAACAACTGTATACAGAATATTTTTCAGATTATATTTTTATTGGCTTGTGGCATTTGCCTTTAGGATAGTCTTAACAGAATTTAGGATTATTCATTTTGCACCAGATATATAAAGAAGCTCTAAGAGTAAGTATAGATCATGTATTCTAGGAGAGTCATGACCACTTCAGATCTAGAGAGTACCTTTTCGTTTACTACATTGGTAATTAATAGGTTTAACTCCCTATTGGCCAGAAATAATTTATCCCATTACCTATTTTTCCTACAGAGTAAATATATCAACTGCTAATATTGGATTGGTTGATTGTAATTGTTTGGCAAAAATGTAATTGCCATTTTCTGTAATTTGGTTGCTAATTATATGCCAATCATGAATGTGGAAAACATTGAATTCTGCTTCCTACGTGCCTATTCTTATTAATATTACTGTTATCTTAAGATACATAATATATTGAAAACTACAATGGATTAAAGTCAGAACACGTCGTCTGATATAGTTGAGGGGCAGTGGAAGAAGGGAGGCAGCAAAACTCACTAATATTTAAGAATCTTTCCAGCCCTTAAAATAATTTTTGTTTTCCAGCATGCAGATTTATATCGATCACATGGTAGGTAAAAGTCTTCCAGGGCATTCTTCTACCTACTTTTTTTAAATACAACTTTTTAATTTCGTTGATTTTCTTTTTTGAATTTGAGGAGGGCAGTTATCCTTGTTGCTTAAAGCCTGCTGTATGTTGTCCTTTCTGTGATGAGATTGCTTTTTTTTTTTAATGCTACTTAATGTCAGAAGCAAAACAACTTTCTAATATATTGTGTCACTTAGATGATGCGAATGTTTTAGGAAGCATAGTTTTAAAATTACCTACAAAACACAGTGGATGGTTGTGCCAAAAGATTACCTGCCTTTTTTCTCTCATTGCCTATTCTTAAATTCTGAATAGCTACCACCATAGTAGCCTTTTCCTAAGGGATATTTATTTTTATGCTTCATTAAATATATAATAAAAACAGTAAAATATTCTTATTTCCTAATACCATTTTATAGACCAAAAAATTAACACAATTTGTCATCTAGTTCATAATTAGTTGTCATGTTGTTTTAGTATGGTGTATAACCTCAATATTTATCGACTTATAGGTAGAACACATTCTTACATAGGTGTTTGTGTGAGTCAAAGATCTAGTTCATTATACTTCCCATTTCCTTAGTGTATTTTAAAATTAAAGCTCATTTTTAAATTTTTGGTCTGTTTTTTACTTTAAAACTCATTTTTTAAAAAATCATTTTTCTATGTGTTTTGGGGGACTCTAAAAAATAGAAGCCACTTGTAAACAAGTGCTAGAGATGAGTGTAGACGATACTGAAATTAATTATTTATCTGAGAGAAAATAGTTGGAAAACAACTTTGGAAAATTTAAGAGAGGAGTTAATTCAGCAATATTTTCATGTATTAAAAGTAAATGTAGTGATATTTTCATGTAATAATTATAAGACCAAACTCACTTTTTTATATCTTTTTAACAATTCCAATTTAGCATTTTACATGTTGCTTTTCTTACTGTTTATGTATACAGTAAAAATGTCTCAATAATCCTTAACACCAATTTTAACTTCTTTAATTCCAGAACTTAATTTAATTATGAATTTTATTATTGCAAAATGGTTATCGCAACAAATGGTAAATCTCTACAAAATGCTGTAACAAAGTGCTAACACATAAAAGCCCTGGATAAATATTAATTCTTTTGTAATACCTGTAGAATTATCAAAGTATAGGAAACAAAACTCTTGAGGCAATTTTATTACTTTGTCTCTAATTAGGCAGATAGAATCTAGTCACCTTGGTTACCTATTTCACAATTAACAAGACTTACTATCAAAAAATCATTACATTCAGTGATATGCTGCTAAAGGTTTAACAATCAGCTCTCCAGGGGAAGAAAAAGGCATTGATTTATAGCATTTATATATTCCCACCATGGCTGATTTCAGTCAGTAGACATCTTTACATATGGAATTGGGAAGGAGTGAGCAGTAGTATACCATTATTTTTTCTTTTGTTACCTGTGCCTTTGATATCATATCCAAGAAATCATTGCCAAATCCAATGTCCTGAAGCTTGTGTCTTGTGTTTTCTTCTAAGAAAGAATTTTATTGTTTTAGTTCTTATTTAGGCCCTTGATTCATTTGCCTTAATTTTTGTATGTGGTTTAGGTAAGCCTCCAGCTTCATTCTTTTGCATGTGAATATTCAGTTTTCCTAGTACCAATTGTTGAAGACTGTTCTTTCACCTATTGAATGATCTTGGCACTGTTGTCAAATATGTTGAGGTATTTTCCTTCTAGTCCTAGTTTGTTGAGTGTTTTTATCTTGAAAAGATGGTGCAATTTTGTCAAAGTTTTTTCTGCATCAGTTGAGATGATTGTGTGGTTTTTTCATTTATCCTGTTCATGTGGCATATTACATTGATCAGTTTTCCTATGTTGAACCATCCTTGTGTTCAACAGGAATAAATCCCATTCGGTCATAGTGTATATCATCCTCATAATATACCGCTGAATTTGGTTTGCTAGAATTCGTGGAGGGTTTTTATATCAGGGTTCTTCAGGGATATTAGTTTATAGTTTTCTTGTAGTGTCTTTGTCTAACTTTGATATCAGCGTAATGCTGGCCTCACAGAATGACTCGAGAGTGTTTTCTCTCTTTAGTTTTTGGAAAAGTTTGAGAGTATTGGTCTTAGTTCTTTTAATGTTCGTAAAAGTTCACCAGTGAAGCCATCAGATTGAGATTTTCTTTGTTGAGAGATCTTTGATTATTGATCAGTTTCATTAGTAATTAGTAATCTATTCACCCTTTTTGTTTATTGCTGACTTAGTCTTGATCTGTTTTATGTTTCTAGTAATTTGTCCATTTCATTTAAATTATCCAGGTTTTTGGCATATAAGTGTTTATAGAACTTTCTATAATCCTTTTTATTTCTGTAGAATCAGTAGTAACATCTCCACTTTCATTTTTAATTTTTGTAATTTACATCTTCTCTCTTTTTCTTAGTCCATCTAGCTAAAGGTTTGCCAATCTTTCTGATCTTTTTGTAAAACCAACTTTTGGTTTCATTGATTTTTTTTTTTTCTCTTGTTTTCCTAGTCTCCATTTTGTTTCTCTCTGCTCTAATTTTTATTATTTCCTTCTTTCTGCTAATAGATTTGGGTTTAGTTCTTTTTTTCTACTTCCTTAAGTTGTAAAGTTACATTGTTGATTTGAGATTTTTCTTTTCTTTTTTTTCTTTTTAAGGTGTTTATACCTATATATTTCCCCCTTAGCACTGCTTTTGCTGTGTCCCATAAGTTTTGATATGCTGTGTTTTGGTTTTTGTTCTCTGTTTTCTAATTTCCCTTGTGATTTCTTCTTTGATCAGTTGGTTGTTTAAAAGTGTGTTGTATAATATCCAAAATTTTGTGAATTTTCCAGTTTTCCTTTTTCATTGATTTCTAACTTAATCCCATGGTGGCCAGAGAAGATACTTTGTATAATATCTATATTTTAAAATATGTTGAGATTTAATCTATGGCCAAGCATATGGTCTGTCCTGAAAAAATGTCCCATGTGCACTTCAGAAGAAAGTGTATTCTTAGTGTTGGATAAATGTTCTTTATATGTCTGTTAGGTTTAGTTGGTTTGTTGTGCTAAGTCCTCAATTTCCATACTTCTGCCTGGATGTTCTATTGATTGTTCTGAGTAGGTTTTTTCAGTTCTCAGTTATTATCTTAGAACTGTTTATTTCTCCCTTCAGTTATGCCAAGTTTTGCTTCATGTGTTTTGATGGTATGTTGTTAGACGAATAAATATTTGTTACATCCTCTTGCACTCTTGAACTTTCTGTTTATTAATATATAATGTCCTCCTTTGTCTCTTGTAAACATTTTGATTTAAAGTATATTTTGTCTGGTATTAGTCAAGCCACCCTGTTTCCTTTATTTGCATGGAATGTCTTTTTTCCATCTTTCATTTTGAACCTGTTCACATCTATATCTAAGTAAGGTGAGTCTCTTGTTGGCAGCATATAGTTGGATCATGTGCTTTTATACATTCTGCTAATCTCTTGTCATTTGGTTGGAGAGTTTAATCATTTACAGTTAAAATAATTACTAATAAGGAGGGGTTTACTTCTGTCATTGAGCTGTTTGTTTTCTATAACATATGCCTTACAGCTTTTTTTATTCCTCATTTCCTGCATTCCTATCTTCTTTTGTGTTTAGTCAATTGTTTGTAGTCAAATGTTTAAATTCTTTCTCATTTCCTTTTGTGTATATTCTATAGCTATTTTCTTTGTAGTTAGCATGGAGATTACATTTAACATTTTAAAGTTATAGCACTAATTGAATTTATACCATTTTAACTTCATAACATACAACAACTCTGCTTCTTTACAGCTTTATCCCCACTCCTTTCAATTGTTGATGTCACAAAAATACATCCTTATGTATTGTGTGCCCAGAAACATAAACTAAAATTCTTTTAAGTGCACTAGTCTCCTAAATTTTGTAGAAAACAATATTTGGGGTTACAAACCAAAGTTCCACCAATAACTAGCTTTTATACTAGTAATTGTGGTGTTTTTTTTCTTTAAATGTATGAGTCTCTTAAATCATACAGAAACAAAAATTTCAGTTACTAACCACTGTTACAATAATACTGCTGTTATAATTGCCCATGTATTTACCTTTATTGAGATCTTTATTTCTTCATATAGCTTCATGTTACTGTCTACTGTCATTTTATTTCTCCCTGTAGGACTCCCCTGACCATTTTTTTTTTTTTTTTGCAGGGCAGATCTAGTGGTAGCAAGCTCCCTCAGCTTTTGTTTATCTGAGAATGTCTTAATTTTTCCCTCTTTTGAAGGACTGTTTTGCCAGATATAGGATTCTTGATTGACAATTTTTTCTTTTAGCACTTTGAATATACTTACCCATTATTTTCTGACCTCCAAAGTTTCGGAAGAGAAATCTGCTGATATCCTTATTTAGGATCCCTTGTATGTAATGATTCACTTCTCTTTCTGCTCTCACGATTCTCTGTGTGAATGTGTTTTAGGTCATCTCATTTGGAGTTTGTTGAGCTTCTTGGATGTGTATGTCTTTTGTCAAATTTGAGAAGTATTTTATGTTTTGTGTTGTTGTGGTTTTTTTTAATTTGAGAAGTTTTGAACCATTGTTTCTACAAATATTCTTTGTGCCCCTTTCTCTTTTATCCTTTTGCAGCTCCTACAATGTGTGTATTGGTTCCCTTGGTGGTGCCCCACGGGTCCCTTAGGCTCTGTTTGCTTTTCTTCATTCTTTTCTTTCTGTTCCTTAGACTTAATAATTTCGATTGTCTGGTCTTCAAGTTCACTAATTCTTTCTTCTTCCTGCTCACATCTGATTTTTTAATTCCTCCACTGAATTTTTTATTTCAGTTTTTGTACTTTTCAGCTCCAGAATTTCTTTTTGTTTCTTTTTGTTTTTTATCTCTTTAATGATATTCCCATTTTGTTCATAAATAATTTTCTTGATTTTTGTCTATATCTTCATTTAGTTTTTTGAACATCTTTAGGGCAGTTTTTTCAATTACAGTTGACATTCAATATCATATTAGTTTCAGGTGTACAGCATGGTGATTAGACATTTATATAACTTACGAAGTGATCTCCCTGATAAGTCTAGTATTCACCTGACACCATGCATAGTTATTTTGGCTATATTCCCTATGCTGTACTTTATATGCCCGTGACTATTTTGTGATTGCCAAATTGTACTTTTTAAGACAGTTTTGTGTTCTTTGTTTTTTTAAAAAAAGCCTTTGTCTGGGAGATCTACTATAAGGTCTTTTTCAAGAACAGTTTCTGTTGATTTTTTTTACCCCCTTTCAGCCACCTATACTTTACTATTTTGTTTGTATGCCGTTTGACTTTTTTGTTGAACACTAGGCATTTGAGTCTAATAATGTAGTAACTTTGTAAGTCAAATTGTCTCCTTTCTCAGGGTTTTCTGTGGAAGGCACAGCTCAGCTCCAAGTACAGTCACTGTTTTCAGTCTTAGTTGCAGGGGCACAGCCCACCATCCCATGTGGGAATTGAACCGGCAACCTTGTTGTTAATAGCTCGGGCTCTAACCAACTGAGCCATTTGGCTGCCCCTGTTTTTTGTTACTTTTATTGTTGTTGTTGGTTGTCTCTCTGCCAAGAATCAGTGTAAGGTGTAAATGTAAAGTCTTCTCATGTTTTGTCAGAGCCTTTCTCTGGGTATGCATAGTCACTTTCTAATTTTCTCCGTATATGTAGTTGTTTTTGCATGTATGGCTGTCAAAATGGGGGAAAGTGAAAAATGACAGATAAAAAAGGGTGTTGGCCCTTTGACTATCCTGGAAGTCACTTTATTCTAATAAAAAAGGACTTGCAACAATGAGAGAAGGGTGTTGGCCCTTTGACTATCCTGGAAGTCACTTTATTCTAATAAAAAAGGACTTGCAACAATGAGAGAAGTACAACAGCAATGGCTGCCCTCTTTGTCTTCACCTCTATAATGAGGAGTAGCAGTCAGTGATCAGAGCATAGATACCTGGTATTTGAAGGACAGGATCCTTTTTACCCACCCTGGTTCCATGTGCAAGCTGCTCTAGGAACGCACATACATCTCCCAGAGTGGAGGATAGTTGCTGCTACAATGCTAGTAGCTGAAATTGATGAAAATTAACCACAACTTACTGTTTTTGCCTTCCCCTGGAAGTTTCAAGCCTTCACCAGACTCCAGACTTCCAACATACAAGTGGTTACATCAGACAGATTTTGTTGTCTACGTGGGAAGACAGATTCCTGCTGCTCTTACTCTGTAATCTTCCAAAAATCCTCTTTAGTCTCATCTTAATTTCTGTATTGAGTCACTTTGTGAAGTAGATTCAGTAGCAAGACCTCTATTAATATAGGGTGGAAATACTCTTACTAAAATGTAATAGCTGTTTTCTCACTTCAGTTTGTATTTAAGAGCTACATTAAATGCACTTGATATATGTATGGTAATTTTTGTCATTTAATTTTTTGACAGGTGGTTTTGGAATGTATGCTTAAAAAAGACCTCATTTATAATAAGGTCACTCCAACATTTCACCACTGGAAGATTGACGATAAGAAATTTGGCCTTACCTTTCAAAGTCCTGCTGATGCTAGGGCTTTCGATAGAGGTATTCGAAGAGCTATAGAGGATATTTCTCAAGGTAAGTTTTCTTAACTATTAATTTGCTTATCAGTTATGTATAGTAGAGTAACTTTAAACGTGTCAGCTTTTGTGATACGTGATCAGGCTTTGAAAGCGCACTGTAGGTGAAAAAAATAAAATAATAGTCTCCTTAGTCTGTTTTATATTTGTATATACTAATTACATGGACCTGTTTCCCCGAAAATAAGCCCCAGTTAAGATCGTCAGCCAGACGGACGCATTTAGAACGTTATGACGATGTTCCAAAACAAGATGACATGACTGTATTTGAGTAAATGTAGATTGTTGTACATAAAAAATAAGACATCCCCTGAAAATACGCCCTAAGGCATCTTTTAGAGCAAAAATTAATATAGAACCCGGTCTTATTTTCGGGGAAACACAGTATTATCTTGAGATATCCATCAACAGCAGTCTTCAGATAATTCAAATGTTTTAAAATAAGAGCTTCAAGAAGAGGGCAGCAGTCAGGTACAACTTTTAAAATTGTGTGTGTGTGTGTGTGTGTATCAGTCATAGTCTGGATTTTGTAATGATAAAGAGAAAATTTCTAATAATCAAATATATGTAGACTCAAGTTATTTTGTGGTACAACTCTTCTCTCTTTATTTGATTTCATTACTGAGCATTGGCAGAGACCACAACCCCATCTATTCCTTTCTATATCTTTCTGATCTGTTTAGATTATTGACTATAAAGCTTGCAGGTTTTTTTTTCTTTTTTCTTTTTTTTAATTAAATTTATTGGGGTGACAATTGTTAGTAAAATTACATAGATTTCAGGTGTACAATTCTGTATTACATCATCTATAAATCAAGCTTGCAGGTTTTAAAGGGAGAAAGACTACATTTGTGTGTAAGACTAGCCTCTACTTAATTAAAAAGAAATCACATTAAAACCCATTGCTTCCTCCAAAAGAAGTCATAACTAAGACTTGATTTGTTTTTCTAATTAACTAGGAATATTATATCTCTTAATAGAAATAACTTCTATATAAAGTAACTGAATCAAAATGTTCACAACATCGTGATTTGTATATTTTGAAAATGGCACTTTAAGCAGAAAATTAGAAGAAATCAACTGAGACAGGCCATAGGCAAGAACATGGAAATGCTTAGTACAAATCTATATTGATAGTGCAAGAAACTGTGGTTAAATATTTAGCTACTTTAAAATATTAGAGTTTGGTAAACAAATAACCCTTGATTTCCAGTTCAGAAAAAAGTTCCATGAAATGATAGCAGTTACTTTATCTTAATTACAGGAGCACTTAAATTCTCCCTACATCAGTGTTCTCAGTGATGGCTGCACATTTGAATCACCTGTGAGGCTTTTGAAAAAGAATAGCTGGTTCCCACTCCATATCACTTGAATTAAACTATCTGGATTGTGGAGCTGAGGCATTCTTTATTATTATTATTATTATTATTATTATTATTATTATGTTTCTAGATATATCAGATGTGATGGGGAATTATTATCCTAGTCGAATGATTATATTATCAATTTAAAAAAACAAATGATGAATATAGATCTTCAGATTCTCCAGCAGAGGTTGTGGTTTTTCAAACCACTGCAAGAAACTTAAAAACAATGCATGATGCTCTTTGCCTCCTCACTTCACAGAGATTTCTGACATTATTGACTTGGTTCAATAACTCTGGCATCAGTATATTTTTTAAAGTTTCTAAGCTGATTCTGAGGTTTAGCTAGCATTGAAGAATCAGTGCTTTAAAGAGAAAATCGTTATCCCTGGCTGTTGGAATTTATATGATTTATGTTAAGTTTTGAATTACTTTGAAGCCTATATTTATGTTCTTATAAGAATATACTTCTTTTACTAGGATCAAATAGATTGGGTTTAATGTTTAAAAAGACAGTTTATAAGGAGAAGCTTACAAACTGTTAGCTAAGTAGTGTAGACTGTAGTATCCAACCTGTCTTGTTATTTTTAAACATTATTTGAAGCATGCTGGTTAGCATTATTATCAGTCATTGTAGACTTGCAACAATCCCATTAAATTTCTTACTGAGCTTTCTGTGACACTAAGAATAAACTATACAACCCTTTCCAAAGGGCAGATTTCTCATCTCCATGTCAGCTCTGTCGCTCAATGGTAGCATAAACTCAGAATACTTTGCTATAATAAAACAATCCCCCCTTAATTTATGGGAACTAAAAGTACTCTTGAACAGAATGAAAACATATAAAGAGACATTGATGCATAAAAGTCAATAGCAACAACTGGCCATTGACTCTCAATGGATTAAGGCTCATTTATTTATTTTTTATTACTAATGCAACTAAAATCCTACTTCTGGGTGCTAAATATTGTTTTTTGGGTCAGAGTATTTAGAAAAAATGGAAGAAATCATACATGGGTATCACCTAAACACCAGAGGAGTGTGGTGTGTATACTCTGCCCAGCAGTTTGAGTATTTCGGAGCATTCAAGAGCAGGGCTTACTAGAAATAGTACACTTTGACGGAAAACATCTCTTTAGTAAGTAACTGAGAAATTACCTATAGAAGAGGAAAACAGTCACTTTATTCTTTATTGGTCTAACAAAGGGACAAGTATAAGTGACCATCTGACTGGTTGCCAGGCAGCCAGAATCACCTCTGATCAGATTTCTATAGTATTGTAATAATATAATCAATTAGTAATATTAAAATCTAAGACAAAAATTCTATGTTAATTATCTCTTACCTGTTTTCTTAGGATGCCCAGCATTAAAAAATGAAACCGAAGGAGCAGAAGAAGACTTACAAGTAAGTAGTTTGGCTTGAAAGGAATTTCTAAACTCAAAAGATATAGAGGAATGACTAGCTTTAATTAATAAACAGCTCAATAAATTTTTAAGAAAATATCTATGGCACTGTATGTGTCAGGAAATACAGAGAAACAGAACCAATCAGGTGTATGTATGTATATACGTATGAATGTACATATTAGAGAGAGAAGGTGGTTTTGGTTTGGATTGCTTTTGGCGAGGGGATTGTTTTTAAGGAATTGGCTTGTGATTGTAGGAGCTGGCAAGTTCGAAATCCGCAGCGTAGTCAGACATGCTGAAAGTTCTGGTACTAGTTGATGTTTTGGTCTTGAGTCAGAAGGCCTTCTCGAGGCAGAACTTCATTTCACTTTGGGGGATCTCAGTCTTTTCTTTAAGTGTTTTTATAATGAGGCCCACCCACTTTATGGAGGGTAATCTTCTTTACTCAGTCTACTGATTTAAAGTTAGGCACGTCTGAAAATTACCTTCACAAAATTTAGACTGGTGTTTGACCAATAGCTTGGCAATCATATGCGTAGACTATACAAGTTGACACTAAAATTAACCATCACAGATACTGCATTCCCATAGACAAGGTATTTCTATAAAAAATTTACAGAAAAGGACTTGCAAATTGTTAATAAGCATTTGGACACCCTTCTGTTTTATCTCACCGCTAATCAGTAGGTAATGTAAGTTAACCAAATGATCAAGGGATTAAAAATTGATATTACCCCATATTGTGTCTGTCCATGAGATTGACAGATTGATGCCCTGCTGGAGAAAATGTAGATTGGTAGATTGTTTCTAGAAAGCAATTTGGTAATATGTATTAAAAAGCCTCAAAAATAGAAACATTCATGCTTGTTCATCTGGTGCATCACTTTCCAGTAATCTATACTAAGGAACTAGAGATGCACAACAATTTTTTATACACAGATTGGTGGGTGTATAAAATGTCCATGATAATAATAAGGAGCTATCTAAATAGGAGAATGGGAATAGTTGAATTAACAGGTATATTTTTGTCATACAACTATTAAAATGTTATTTATGAATTTGCTTGCAATATACTAAGTAATAAAAACAGGAAAATTATATGGTGTTATCATTACTCAGCTAAATGTTAAATATTTTTGTTGGTTACTTTTGGATTGTGTAATTCTGAGCTATATGGCTATTTTATTAGTATTTTTCTGTATTTTTAAAGTTTACTGCAATAAGAATTAATACTTTTAAAATAATACTAAAAGAACCCAAAGTTGTATGTATACCTTGTATTCATAATCCATTAGTCATATTATTGTAAAAGTAGTCATGACCAAAAGACATGGAAAAATGCTTTATGTACTTTTTTAGTCAGAATATAGAAATGTTTTTATTTTATTTGAGAAATACAGCAAAGTTTAAAGAAAAAAAAACAAATTGTTAACCTTACATGGTAATCATGTATTTTTAAATACAACCTTTGGGTCTTTTTTCTGTATACATAGTTGCGTATATACTTGTATTATTATGATACCATTATACCATAGTCTCATTTCTTTCCTATTTAAAAACCTATTATTTTTTGTGTTTTACAATATATTTTCAAGTTTATAATTTTCAGTATTTTTATTTTTATGTAATTTGTTTTCAACAGATGTTTCCTAATTACCAATCTCCCTATTGTACATTTAAGAGTTCTTATATGTATTTAAATATTTAAATCTATTTATTTTATTGATGGTTAATTGTTATTTTAAAAATGCAGTGAGTTGCAGTTAATTTGTTGTTAGAAATAAGGAATAAAATGCAAAATACGTGCATTTTTTTAGTGAAGTCTTTTCCAAGGTTCCATTTTGTTCCAGTATCAAATATGGAATTGGAAATGGGGAAACATGTTCTGAATTGCTCCCTATGGTGAAAGTATATTTGGTTAAAATTCAAGTTAAAAAAGTAGACAAAGAAGATGGGGATACCACTCATTTATAGGGTCGCCAGGAGTTAGAGGTGACTCAATGACATGTAACACACATACAAAGAAAAAGGGGAAATACTGAGATGCTAGCAAATATGTGTGATAAATAGGGTGTTTTTCTGAACACCCAGTTGAAAAATTTTTTAAAAGAATCAACATCGAGAATTAAAACTACCAAAGGAAACTGAAATTTACTTAATTATGCCAAAGTTGTTGCGTGTCGTTCGTATTTTAAAATAATATATTGGAAGTATAAAGTATTCTAATTTATTTAACTGTTTTATTAGGAGTAGAGTATATCTGTCTCATAGTTCACCTATAGCAGGGGTGTCAAAACATTTTTCAATGTTTTTTACCAAGGGCCATATGCGGTAAAATACACAAACAGCCGGGGCCACTCTCTCGAGGTGAAATACGTATTGCCTCACCTGGTTTGTTTAAGTAAACTAAATACATTTTTGGAATTTACTGCGGGCCAATTAACAATGGATTGCGGACCACAGTTGGCCCGCGGGCCGCAAGTTTGACACCCCTGACCTATAGGCTTGGCATAAACATTTTGAAATTATTTTGAGTACATATTTACTGATTTATGGTAGTGGTTATGTCAGGTTTACTTTATTTGGTGATTATTTGCAAAGGCAACTAAAATGGTTTTAAAAGAGTAACCCATTATCTAATTTTTTAAACCCAGAAGCGGTAATGTTTATGCTATATTTGGATCATAAATGTCATGAAGACATTAAACATCAGAGTAGAAATCCTCTCCATTTTGAGTGTTTTTTATTAATTCATTGAGCAAATATTTGAGTACCTATTTATTTTGTTCCAACAACTAGCTAGACATTTAGTTATTTGCTGATGGACAACTTTCTGCTTTCAACAATGTCATATGCTCATCAGTTATAAATTAACAGGAAGACATTTACCTTTCTATTTCATATCTGTCTTTGAAGGGTTTCATAACATATCATTTGGATTTAAAATCATATCTTAGCCAACTTTATCCCTGATGTTTAGTATAGTGCTGATCATATATATAGTTGGCACTCAAGAAAGGTTTTTTGAAGAAAAATCTTCAAAATTAGGATTTTTTTTTTTTAACCTAAGCACTAATAAGGTAGGAATGTTCTTCCATGTTTCCCCGAAAATAAGACCTAGCTGGACAATCAGCTCTAATGCATCTTTTGGAGCAAAAATTAATATAAGACCAGGTTTCATATAATGCACTGTAATGTAATGTAATATAAGACCCAGCCTTATATTAATTTTTGCTCCAAAAGACGCATTAGTGCTAATTGTCTGGCCAGGTCTTATTTTCTGGGAAACACGGTTTTTATTTGGTTTCTTTCTTTGACTCTTTTAATGATCCAGTTAAGGGTTTGTTTATTTGTTTGTTTTTAATGCTAGCTTATATTTGTTTTAAGATCATTTTTACAATGTCTTTCCAACCAAAAATATCAGTTACAATACCTCTAATTGTTTAGATATGCTAGATTGATAACAGGACCCATAAAACTCACCTCACAATACACTTGAGGGTATAAGCAAAAAAAAAATCTCAGATTTCATGCTTTTGAGCAGAAGAAACATGACAGCTAATTGATCTGAAGTGAAAAGTTGTCATATTTTCTCCTTTGGCTACTGAGAAGTACTTCACTAACTTAACTCATTTTTAAAATTAGGTAATATCATTTTTGAGCCAAAATGATTAAAAGGCCTGTGCCTTATGTTTATTGTTTAAAGTAATTTTGCTGTAGGCAAGGGGGATATAAATGGTTCATGTACTAGTTTTTAGACATGGTAACATTTTTATAAGGCTCTAGATATTAAATCTAAGTTAATGGGTGGGTTTTATTTAGCTAGTAAAATGGATTTTATATTACTGTGACTTATCACCATCCTACATTAACTATCCTATAGTTAAGTTCCCAAAATCTTAGTACATTTTAGATTGAGTTTTGTTTATTATCTAATAAGATAGGGAAAAAACACAAGAAACTGTAACCTGTTTGCATAATGTTTTGTCATTATTTAATCTTTTTTCTTGACTCTTAGACTACTACATTTTAATGTAGAATATTTAGATAGTTAGAAAATTATGAAGAAGAAATCAGGAATCGTTTATCCCCAACCAGATAGAACTGCTGTTAATATTTTATGTACTCCTACCTAGGTTCTTTGTTTGTTTTATTCTTGCATGTTGTATTTAAATACATACTTTTTAAAAGCACCATCAGGATCAATCTCTTTTCCATTTCGATTGTATTTTTGATATGATTTTTGTTTGTATTGGGGATGGCAGTGATGGTGGTGATTGGAATTGAAGTAGTATAAATCATAAAATTTGAACCCACACAGTCTGACTTCACAGTATTTGGATATAGCTACTATATCATGTAACTATATTACAGTTTATTTAACCATTCACATTTCATTGAACATTTACTTTATTTTCCATAACTTTTTACATGAATTTTTGTTGGTATTTCTCAGTGTGATCTTAGGATAAAATCCTAGAAATAGATTTGCCAGTTAAAGGATTGTATAAAGATTTATATAGTTATCAGGAGCTATTTAACTACTGCCTAGTAACTCAAACAGATTTACAGACAATAAACAATTCCCTGAAAACCCAGTACCACTTTTAAGATACACTAAACCTTTATTACAAAGGTACTTTAGGTTTTTCTGTCGATTAATCTAGGGTAGAGGACATGTTTTCCTTTTCTTTTGTTTCTGGACATTATATCTTGGTACATTTCTCGTATTTCTTTTATATTGTTTCATCACTGATTACTGTATTCAGGTTGCGTAAACAAAATGCTGTGTGTGCTATTAGCGTTTTCAGACAAAGCTCATAGACAAATACAAAATTAAAAACTCAAGGTTAGTTTATTCTTATCCTTAGATAAGTAACTAATCAAAAGTAACTACAGAAATCTAATGAATAAATAGGAGACAATTGTGGTCAAATCTAAAATGAATTGCTACTGGATACTACTCCAAGATATTAATAGTGATTTTGTTGGGCTCATGGAATTGTTAATAATTTCCTTCCTTTTCTGTGCTAAGTTTCCATAATTTGAGTATATAGTATTAAATGCCAAAAATAGCTTTGGTAGCATTTTCAATATATGCAGTGCTAAAATATAAGATTTCTTTATCAAAGAACATTTTAAAATTCTTCCATCATGCTAAAATTAATAGAATAATTAATTATTAAAATCTTCTATTGTTGGATATGACGCAGCTACACATTTTGAAACCTGTGATTTGTGATACACAACTGCAAGAATGAAGTTCTTGAGTAATAAGTAGATTGATATCACTTTTTTCACACTTGATTGATTATTTATTGGGAAACACACATTAAAATAGGTTTGCAGAACAACACTAAGTTTTCTCTGCCTCAGAATTAATACAGGAAGAAGGGACAAAGGGAGGAGGAGGAAAGCAAAAAGTCTGCTTTTCTTTTCTCTACAACCGTCATCAAGCCTTGTGTTCTGATAGAAAGCAACAGCCTGAATTATTTTATTGCTTTACCCAGCATCCTTTTGCTTTTACACACAAAATTGCTATAGTAGTCTTGGAAAAAGAAAAAGCTAAACAATCTCTTAGCAACCATAGGAGAATAATTACTATACCAGCCTCTGAGAGTGAAACAGATTTCCATTGTACATTAAAATTGGCATGGGATGCTTTATAGATAATACAGATGAGCCTATGCCAGCATGATACTAAAAGCATTGAATGTGGTTATATATAACTATAGACAATTTTTTTAAGCTAAAGATCATGCAAATGTATGTACAGTCTTTATGCATATCATATATTTTCTGCTCTTGTGGAAGATTTTTGGCATTTCCCAGCCCCTAACTTTAGATTATGTCCATGTTCCCATAGTAGTTTTTTATTTTTAAAGGTTATAATCCAGTAAAAAACATTCAAACTTGCCTGTGCCTTAACACTTTTTACTCATTTGTATCCAAAAAAAAAAAAAAAGTGTTTTGGTTATTATTAATTATACTTATGGAAATGGTAGATAACCTTTTTGAAAAATAATAATACAATGTTTTTCTTATTTGATTGGCAAAGATTGGTAAGTGATAATGCCCAGTGTGGGCAGATGTGTGAGGAAATGGTCTCTGTGTCATATAATATTGACAGATTTTCAAATGATACATAAGCTTGCTAGAGGATGGCTTGGTAATATAATTGGAATATATGCCTATCCTATATTTGGTAATTCTGTTTATAGGAATTAATCCTAAAGAAATAATGTTACTGGTGTACAAAGATGTATTTATAAGGAGGTGTGCTGCAATGTATATAACAAAATATTGGAAGTGATCTACATGCCCACATGTAGAGTATTGCCCATGGAATATATGCCATATACACATACTGAACTTCTTTGCAACCATTTCAAAGCACAAGGTACAACTTTATATGTTGATATGTGGAGAGGTCCATAATAAATTATGAAGTTATAAAAAGCACTATGTGGATAGGCTGTCTAAAATATAAATGGAATCAAATTATACATAGGGTATAAACATATCTACCGGCATTAAGAAGTCTAGACAGATATATGTCAAATAATAATAGGTGCTATTCCAAGGGGTTGGATTATGGAATGAATAATTTGTACTTTCAGTAGTTATTAAAGTTAATTGTTTTGTGAGTGAAGATTTTTTATTGTTAAGGAGTTCTCTATTTTTTTCTTCCATACTAGATTTGCCTCTCAATGGTCTATATTAATATAATGTGATTTGATTTGTGGATTTTTCCACATTACAGATTAGTAACACTCACTGTGTTCCAGGCATAGTTTAAGCTCTAGGGATAAAAATAGGCAGAATCATTACTGGCTCATAGGAGAAATATAAAAAAGAACACTTCGAATATAGGGTGATAGATTCAAGTATTTTTGAGGAAGTTCAGAGGAGAGAGAGATTAATTTGGGAGTGGATCAACAAAGACTTTTGAGGCATTTATGGCTGAGGTTATAAAGGTGTTTTTCTACTAGAAAATTGAAGATAGTCGTTGTGGGCTGAGGAAATGACATGTAAGGGTCAGAAGTGTAAAATATCAGGTGATACTGGGGAGAAATAAGTACATCAGTATTTCTGAAACAAAAAGATGAAAATGAAACAATAGTAGAAGCCATGGTAAAAGCAAAACTTGTGTTTTGTTTGAACAGTTATTGTTTTGTTCATTCTCAAAATTTCTTATTTATATAAAGAAAACATTGTAATTTTTACAGAGACTGATTCATTATCATAGAAATTAAAATGGCCTTTAGATATATAAAAGTGAAAGTTGTGATAACGTCTAGTCTTATGAGTATATGAAACATTCTTGTGGATATTTGAATTGTTAAAACCACCTTAGAAAATAATTTTTATTATCTAAACTGGAACATATGTATATCCTATAATCCAGAATTTCTACTCTTGGATGTGTTACCATAAAAACTCTTGTACATATGTACAGTCTTGTACATATGTACAGTGAGGCCTGTACGAGAATGTTCTTAGAAACATTATTTGAAATGGGAAAAAATTAACTTGTTTCATCTTATACAAGTTACTTAATCTCTTCGAGCTTTAGTTTCTTCATATGGAACACAGATATAATAATATCTACCTGCAGGAGTAGTGGGGATTAAAGGAGTTAACCCATGTAAAGTATTTGGGACAATGTCTGATACATAGAAAATGGTCAATATGTGTTGTTAGTCATCATTGCTACAAAGAAGTGAAAATGAATGAGCTGTTGCTACATATGTCAACACGAATAAGTTTTATCCAAAAGATCTGAGCAAAAAATGGAAGCCCCATAATGTCCCAAATAGCATGATACCGGTCAAATAAAATTCAAAAGCATGTATAACTAAAATATTGTTTAGGGATAATACCTATGTGGTAAAACTGTAAGGAAGAGTAAGAAAATGAAAAAATACAATAACTTTTAAGATAACGTTTACCTGTTGGTAATCCAAGGGTAGAGATGGGGGATGCTAATATGGAGAATCACATGGGAGTTACTTGTTGTATTGGTTATATCCTATTAAGTTGTGTGACAAGTATACACATATTCATTTCATTTTTTATATTATTATGTATATAGTCCTTTATATAAAATATTTCTTTAAGGAAATCAACAGTTTGGTGTATATCCTTCCTGGTATAAATTTTAAAATTTCTGTCTACCCGTCTTATCAATTAGACAAATAGGATCATGTCATACTGACAGATCTGTACCTAGCGTTTTTTCATGTAACAGCATCTTGTGAGTGCTACATACAGATCTTTTTCATGCTGCACAGAATTCTATCATGTATTTATACCATAATTTTTAACCAGTCTTCTGCTGATATAGCCACAGGATGTTTTCTTTTATCTTTTTTGTTACAAATAGTGTTACCATGATTATTTGTATATGTAGCTATATGTACAGGTCAAAGTAGAACTGCACTTCCACCAACAGTGCAAAAGTATCCCTGTTTCTCCATACTCTTGCCAACATTGAGTATTATTTATCTTTTCCATCTTTCTAGTCTGTATAAGAAATTGGCATTATATTTTTATGTCTTTAATTGAATGAAGTTCAGCATCTTTTCATATATCTTTGTCCATTTTTTCCCTATGAAATAAAATTGGACTTATATTCTGTGCATCAGTGTTTCCAGGGGGAGAGGGACCCTTTCTGTGGATTGTATAAACTATGTATTTTATGAAAGTGTTCCTCACATAATATTGATTGTCTTTACTCTCCTCTCCAGTATGTGCAAGGTCTCCTAGCGCAGCTTTATAATTGGAAACCTTAGAAGGGTTCTAAGTAGAAAAACCAGTCTTTTGTATTTTTATGGTTATGATAATACTTCTAATAAAATTTTATATTCTAGCTATTTAACACTAAATATTTCCCCCCATAGTAGATACTATTCATAAACTTAATTTCAAATGACCAGTCAATCTTCTGTTAAGTGAGCATACAATAATTTATTTAACCATTATTTGGGGACTTTAAGGTTATTTCTTCGTTTTTGATCTTAAAAATGATTCTGAGAAAAATGCTGTATTTTGCTGTGTATAATGCACACTTTTTTGCCCAAATTTGTGAGGGAAAAATATGGATGCACATTATACATGGGTAGTACTAATTCCATATCTATATATATAAATGTTTTTAATTTTTTTATTTATGTTTATGAGTTAAAAGTGTAACTCTAGTAATCAATAATGACATCCATATGCAAAATAATGCCCTGGAATACGATAATTAGTTTTATTGAATTTACAACAAACTTGCAACAATGAAGAGTTCTTGGGCTTCTATGATGTGTAAATATGATAAATTTGTTACCAGTATGTAAAATTTCTTGTACCTTGTATCTGTTCTTGTATTTTGTAATTATTTGTTACATAAAATTTCTTGTACCAAATGTTTTAAAAATAAATGCTAAAATTCCTTTATAATACACAAAACAAATACCTAAATGTAAACAAATAAAAATCTGAACTAAAAAATTAAAATGAAAGATTTTTTTCCCCTGAAAGTTTGGGGCAAAAACGTGGGTGCACATTATACATGGGAACACATTACACACCGCAAAATATGGCATACTGTGCCTAAATCTTCTTTCATGCAGTAATTTCTTTTCTTTACTAGATCCAAGAAGTGGTCAAAATGTGTGAATGTTTTAAAAGCTTTTGATACATTTTACTAAAATTGCTTTTCAGAAATGGTTGCAGATTTTACTCTTGTGTATAGAAATAACAATAAATGAGTGACCATTTTCCTTATCGTTTTTTATTAATTTTGTCAATTTAATATACATCTAGATTTATAACTTGCTGAGATATAATTAGTAGTAGGAAAATACTCTTTTCCAGTTTATCATTCTCCAAAACTGTCAATTTGTTTCTCACAATTCATGCATAACGTGTGCCTTATTATAGGTTGTAGACTACATTCTCATACAGTGAGGGGTTTTATTTTTTTGTTTTTACCATATCAGATACCTGAAAGATGTTTTATTGCATTAGCTGAGACCCATTTAGGTATACAGTTGAATTCACTGTGTGATATGCAATAGTTCTAGTTAATAGGTTAATTTCAGCAATTTTGGTAAAAATTTTTAAGTGGAACTAAATGATTCATTACCTAAATATACACACTTTTTGTTTAATAATGAAACAATAAACACTTTGGACATTTCTCTTTAAAATACAAATGTGTTTTTAATCAAAATGAAATGTATTACTGTTTAATATATAGGATATAAGTAGAATTAGCCTAATTCAGGACAGTAAAATACTAGGTTATATAACCATTTTATGTTTGTTCAGATACAGATTTTTAAGTAAGCTTTATTTTATCTTACAATTCTTAAGTGACTCTTCAGTTAGATTAGAATTCAGTAAAGACAACCTGACCCAAATAGTTGTCATCATTAAAGGCATAGTTCCTTTATAATTACTACTGATACTAGTACTACAATTCATGCTTTTATATAGTTTTTACTCTGTTGAATATCTTAACTAACTCTGAGATTATTAGTATGAACACTATATCCAATTTATAGTAAAAAAAAATTGTTTTTCAGAGAAGTGAATTGCTTAAATTTTATACCCTAGTTGGATGATACAAGGTTCCAACCTAAGCCCTTTCTCTAAACTTTTTTTTCTCCCTGGTGTTTTCTTTTATTTTATTTGCTTAATTTTTGACAATTATTTGAGTTATTTGTTTTGCGAGCTCTCTGGAACAAATAAATTATTTTTACTCTTCCAGATTTTAATTATGCATGTCGAAAGAATGTTTGCTGGATACCAGTATTTAGCGAACTCCCTTCCAATAACTTAGCATTGAATGTTGTAACACATTTGGACTATTCTGAAAATTATCTAAATATAGCAATTAACTGGGTTTCACATACTTAGTTTTAGATGACAGTAGATTCTTAAATATATTCTGAAGTTTAATTGCTTACTCCTTAATAAAAATAACAGCTTTTAGTTTTCAGAACATTTTCACATAGTATCATCTCACTAAGCCCTTATGACAATCCATGTCATAAAACAGTATAGGAATCATAATTATTTGATAACTGAGACAGCTGGGTTCCAAAGAAATTAAATGTCACGAGGCTACTTTGTTCCAGAGCAAAGTCTAGAACTTGCATTTATAAATTTAAAATATCCATTTTATGAATTTTATTGATTAATTTTAGATGTAACACCAAAACATTTTAATGTTTTTTTTATTTTAAAAAAGGTTTATAAAGGTTTATACCTTTAACATTGTTAGCCCTATTGTGATTACTCTAAATTATTTTAGAATGAGCCAGTGAAAGTGTTTGTCATTTTTACTTGGCTATCACTGTTTCTTCCCAAATAATTTTATGGTAATAGGAAAAGTTATAGCAAATAGTGATCTCATTTCTAAAAAGAGAGAGAGGGAGGGAGGGATCAAAACTCTTTTAGGGCTTTTCATTTTGTAGTATGCTAAGTGTCATTTATTTCACAGAAATTATTGTTTATGAAATTTTAAAGGCCTGTCTTTAGTGACCGTCATGGATTGAGCATATCTCCTACCTAAATCTCATATGACTTTATCCTAAATAATAAGCAAAATTAGGCTATTTAATTCATTCACTATTCAATAAGGTCATAGACTGCTATCTTTCTTTTTTTTTTTTTTTTTGGTCCCCTCCATGTCACACTACAGCACAGTCCTTGGTACATATCTTTCATTTTTTTTTTTAATTGGGGGACAGTGTTTTTCCAGGACCCATCAGTTCCAAATCAAGTGGTTGTTTTCAGTCTAGTTGTGAAAGGCACAGCTAACTGGCCCATGTGGGACTCGAACCCGTGACCTTGGTGTTATAAGCACACACTCTAAACAACTGAACCATCCAGCCGCCCCCATACCTTTCTTTTAACTTGCAAAATAACACTTTCGCTGATTTGTATTTTCTTCCTAATGTTTCCTTAATTTTCTATGCATGATACCACTTTTAGTTCTAATTAAAAGATTCGTTAGCTATCTCTCTTGCCATGGCATGGTTAATCTTCTTATTCTTCCTAAGTTGTTTTCTGTGAGAATGCCCAGTTTACAGTCGATTAAAACAAACACACATTTAATTTTTACATGGCTCCCCAGTCATGTACATTTAAGTTTGGGGAATTGCTATTCATAGTAATGGTGGTGGTACATTCTTACTGATTTGCAAAAGACTTGTTAGAGTGCAATATCTAATGTTTTATTGTTGTTTATATTCTGGCAACTAATAAGTTGGGGATTGTTCCCATTAGGCAACTGAAGAGGATACTCCCAGTTCTCTAGTGAAAGATCATCTTTTCCAGCAAGAGACAGTTGTAACCAGTGAGCCTTATAGAAGCTCAAGACCTTCTCCCTTTGAAGATCTGAATGCCAGAAGAGTCTATTTGCAAAGCCAAGCCAATCAGGTGAGAAGATAAATATTTTTCAGTGTGTTATTCACACATATATAGACAAGGACATTAAAGCCATCTTCCCTTTACCAGACAAAATAAAAATCCAGGAAAATATGATTTATAATGAATCAAATTCAGAGCAACTAGCTGCCTTCACGTGACAGAGAGAGAGAACACTAAAGTGAGCAGTTTCTCTGGTGTCCTCTTATAAGGGAACTAATTCCATCAGACCAGGACCACACCCTCATGACCTAACCACTTGTCAAAAGGCCCCCATCTCCAAATGCCATCACATTGGGGGTTAGTGTTTCATGAGTTTGGGTGGAACACTAACATTTAGTTTATAACAGGGGGCAACATAAACAAAAGCATGCATGAGTTAGGGAAAAAACCAGCATGGGAGGTGAAAAAAAGAGAGGCAGATAGGACGACAGCCAGATTGCTCTGTGTTTTTACGTTCTGCAAAAACACCTTGAACTTTATCTGGTTTGTTGCTTCACAGACCTGGGTTACATACTCATGTGCCAGAAGACACAAGAAACCACAGGTTAAACACAGTGAATTTTACTCAAAAACAAAAAATTCCCAAGTGGTATTCCAGTACATTCCTACCAGTGCTGGGAATTTTCCTGAACACTTGGTATTGCCTGCCTCCCCCCCCCACCCCAACCACCACCACCACCAATTTAGTCACTTGATGGAAGTAATCTTTTGTGATTTTCATTTCTACTTTCCTGATTACTACTGATGTTGAACAGCTTTTTCCATATGCCTCTTGACTTTTTAGAAATTGTTTTGTGAAGTATCTAGTCAAGTTTTTCACACATTTTATATTGAGTTGTCTTTTTCTTATTGACTTATAGGCATTCTTTTCATTTATTTTAGATGAAAGTTCTTTGTTGGATGTATGTATTGCAGATGTATCTTCTCCTACCCTGTGGTTTGCCTTTTCACTCTTTCAGTAATGTCTTTTGCTGAATAAAAGTGTTTGTTTTTTTTTAAATAAAAGCAACTTAGCAGTCTTTTCCTCTATGGTTAGTGCTTTTCACATCCTATTTAAGAACTCTTTGAATGCCCTCACCAAATCATGAAGATAGTTTGTTATCTTTCAGAAGCTTTATTTTTTTCTTTGATTTTTATAAATGGTGTGAGATTAGGTCAAGGTTTATTTCCTACCCCCGGCCCTCCCCAGTAGCCAGCTGATCCAGCACCACCTATTGAAAAGTCTATGCTTTCTAAAGCTGCTGCATTGCGATGTCAGATTTGTCATGTCACTATATATATGTGGATGTTTCTTATCTCTGTCCTGTTCCGTTCTCCTACTTGTCTATTTTTACAGCTATACCAGACTTTTTAAAATTATTATAGCTTTACTGAAATTCTGGGGTCTGGGACTTACATCCTCTAACTTTGTCCTTCAAGATTTTTGTTGTTCGGTTAATGACTCAACATATGGTCAAGTGCTATGTGCACTTGAAAAGAATATATAGTCGTAATGGTTAGATACAGTATCCTTTCTATATATTAGACCAGTTTGTTGTTAAACATCTATTTGAACTTATGTTCAAATTTATGTATCGTTATAAATTTTTTTAAATCTGCTTGTCAGTAACTAAACAAGGTATGTTTTCAAATCTCTAACTGTGATTGTAGAATCATCTCTTTTTAATTCCACCACCTCTTTATACTTTTTGAAGCTGTTACACAGTGCATACTTTTACAATTGTTATTATAAAATTGCAATATTTTTACAATATTGTAAAATTGCTGAATTGACTCTTGTCATTATGAGATATCCTTCTTTATCTCTGGTAATACTTCTTGCCTGAATGTATACTTTGTCTGCTATTAGTTTTACTACATCAGTTTTCTTTTGGTTAACACAGTACATATTTTCTCATCTTTTTACTTGGAACATTTCTGTATCTTACAGATAAGATGTCTCTTTTAAATCATATATAGTTGGGCTTTGTTTTTTTCTCAGGGTGTCTGAGTTTTGTTCATTTACTTTCATGGCAATCACTGCTATATTTAAGTATAAATCTACCATCTTATTTGTTTTCTATTTGCCCCATTGATTTCTCTGCGTATTTCCTCCCGTTTTTCCTTCACTTTGTTTATTTAAGTTTACGTGACTACTTAATTTTTCCCCTTTATTAACTAATTAGTAATACAGTTCAATATTTTTAGTAGTTATCCTAGAGATTACAATATGTATCATTGATTCCTTAGAATCTACCTAAAGTGATTTTTTTAAAATCATTTCCTGGACAACGCAGAGACCTTATAATAACTTATTGGCATTTATCTCTCTCATTTACTTTTATGGTGTTGTCATGAATTTTACTTCATTCTTGTTCTCTTTATTGCTGTCTTTCTTTCTTTCTCTCTCTCTTTTTGTCTCTCTCCCTATGTGTATGAAAAACCTCACAAAATATTTTAAATAGTGTTCATTTAGATTTTTTCTACCTATTTATGATTCTTGATGTTCTTCAATCCCTTGTTAATTGCTATACTTTCATCTAGGATTATTTGCTGCTTATTGTCAGTGAATCTCAGTTTTTGTTTTTCTGGAACCATCTTTTATTTCCTCCATTTTGAAGGACATTTTGCTGACTATTACTTCTAAGTTACAATTTACTTTCTTTCAGCAATTTAGAAGATATCATACTGTTGTCATAGTTTTCCACCATTGCTATTAAGAAATAGTAGGGTGCCAAAACAATGTATACACATTTTTAGAAAGGAAAACTATTACAATTGTAATACTCAATATGTACCAATAACAAAAGATGAATACAAGTCACGTTTGACTTCTGCAATTACAAGAGGTGCTCAAAGTGGTTACCATCAGTGTCCAGACACGTCTGATTATGGCGAACTACTGCGTGAGCAACGTTGACCAAAGTGTCCACTTGTATGCATTTTTTTTGGCGTCCCCTGTATTGTCTTTCGTCTTTGGCTTTCAGCTGTTTTATTACGCTATGCCTAGATGCTAGTTATCTTGTTTGGGTTTATAGAGCTTCTTGAATCTGTACCTTTATGTCTGAACAGATTTAGAAATTTCTCCACCAGTGTTTCTTCAAATATTGTTTCTCGAGCTGAAGCTCAAGAAAAGATAAGGACTGGAGAGAAAATGTAGGAATCATTATCCGAGGATGGAAATTAAAACTATGAGAGCAGTTAGAATTACTTTGTAAGAATGTTTTTCAAAACTAGAACACTGCGGGTAACTAAATATTATGAGAGGTAAGGAAGAATAGTCACTCTGATAGGAGAACTAGAAAAGGGTAATGTCTCAGAAGCCTAGGAAAGAGTTGAAAGGAAGTGAAGGAGTAGTTTATTAATGTCTTGCATTAATTAATAAATGGTAATAAAATTTGAATTCATCTCTATGAAGGTAGTTGGTAACCTTAGCACAGTTTTAGTGGGATTAGGGGTATTCATGACAGGAGAGGAAACAGACAATTTCTTTTTCTTTTTAATTATGGGCTCCTTTCAGAAAGTTTGAGTATAAAGGCCTTCCTTTAGAAAGTAATAGATAGAGCTAGAGGGGGATGGGGCCCAGGAGTCAATATGCTTATAATTTGGAGGGATAAGGAAGAGACGGTAAAGATTTAGGACAGAGAATGATAGCACAAAGGTACAAAGGAGACCGTCAAAGACGCAGGTAGAAGAATTACATGAAAAGAGGTAACATTACTTCATCTTTCAGTGCTGAAGAGAAGTTTAGGTAGAATTATAGATTTATTACAGAAGGAGATAAATTTAATGAAATTCAAACTTTATCAGTTCTGGATTATAGACCCCAGCATTCTTGGGTGATGCTGAAATTTAACTTTCTTTTTATTTTTTTAATTCTAAAGACTTATTTGAATGGGATTGGGAGTGGGGCGTAGGTTGATGAAAAAAATTAAAAACTTCTGGGTTGTTTAGATCATCTAGGAACTTTTCTTCTAGCAACTCTCAGTGCAGCCATACTATAGCATATAAACATAGTTTGAAATATTCAGGTTGGACACAGACTGTGAAAGGTTCCCTGCCAATGGATCTAAATAAGGCTTATTGAAGAAACAGATATCACAGGCTATGTCAGATGGTCAGGACTTATTGTAAGAACCTCAGCAAATACCATGATAGAAGCACGTATTCAGACAACCTCCCTGGTCCCCCCAAACTTGGAACTTCAGTTAGGGTAGCTCTTTGTTTCCCTCTACCCTGGCTAGTTCTACTACCAGTATTTGTCATGGCAGTAAATGGTGTATCATTTATACATTAGCTCAGGGCAGAAACTTGAATCATCCTGACGCATCCTCTCATTCTCACATCCTAGCCGTCCAATCAGTCAGCATTTCTATAAGCTCTACATTTGAAGTAGATTTCTTGTTCAGACCTCCATAATGTCTTACTTCCACTCATATCCTTCTCAACCCCACCCTCCCATCTGTTCTCTACACCGCAGCCAAAGTGATCCTTTCAAGATATAAATCAGATCATATCACCATCTTGCTCAAAACGTTCAAAAAGATTATAATCTCATTTCGAATAATATTCAGAGTTTTTACAAAGCTACTATAAATGATTTTGCTCCTCGCTTCTCTGGGTTTATTTCCTGTTTAATCTTTCTCACTCACTGTCTCCTAAACACCCTGACTTTCTATGTTTTAAATATATTAAGAATATCTGTGCCTCAGGGATTTTGCATTTTCTCTTCCCTCTATGTGGGACACTGTTCCCTCAGATCTTCACAGAGCTAGCTTCTCACTTTAGGTCACCTCTTCTGTGAAGCCTTCCATGAGCACTCTAGATAAAATAGCAACCCTTCCACCACTTTATCCTTATTCTGCTTTATTTTTCTTCATAACATTTATCACTTCCTAACTATATATTTGTCTCCTATTTATACTTTTTTGTTTGTTCACTGATGTTCAGGAACCTAGAAGTTCCTGAAATACAAATACAAGTAAATATGTGTCAAAAGAATAAATGAATAAATGCTCACAGCGTCACCTTGGAAGCAAATGATGTTTTGACAGAGCTTATTCCTAGTCTTGTTATCATTCAATGTTGGGAACTTGATTAATTTAGGATAATTTGGTTGCGAATAACAGATCCATTCAAACTAGCTTAAGGGAAGGAGGCTTTATTTTAATGCCATAGATGGCATTTCTTAGAATTCATTTTAAGAATAAACCCAGCAAGGACTTTTGAGATCTGAAAGGTATTGGGTAGCTCCTCTTTCCCCACTCCCACCCCTCCTTTCTGCCCTACCCACACATCCCATGTGACTATTTGTTTCCTTTTCTCATTACACATCTGTTTCTTTCTTTTTCTCTATAGTTTAGGTTCTTTGTTGCCTCATTGGTTTGTAATCAGTCATGATTATCAGAATACTAGGCTTAGCCCTTTAATTTACATACTATTCCAGCCTGGTGTTACAGAACAGAAAGAGTTAGCCCAGCAGGACTAGAAGAGCCAAACACTAAACACTGAGAATTGCAGTGGAGAAAGATTGGTTATTTTATTAGGAATGGCGCCACCCAGGAGAATGAGAAGCTAGTGCTCAAAGCCCGAACTTTCTGATCCAGGGTTTGGGGCAGGTTTTTAAGGGTGTAGGGGGCACAGGTATGCGGAAGCACTGGCGAGACAGGTTTTAATTGGTGGACCTTGGAGCTTGGCCATTTACGCTAAGGGGTGTCAACAGAGGACCTTCCTGGACAGTGGACTCTTTGCTTCTGAAAGGGTTTCAGTGTTCAGGTTCCAGAACTGGTCCTGGTCCTTTGGCTTCAGTTTGAGGGGAGGCAAGACTGGGTCCAGGTGCAGCTGTAGGTCAAAGTTCTCTCCTGCACATGCTTCAGCTGCGTAACTCGTGGTTTTTTGGTCTGTTGTTCTGAAAAGCAATTCAGTATCACATTAAACAGGATAGGACCATTTTGAGCTGATTCTGCGGTTACATTAGATCCATATAGTCTAAACCAGTGCCATATTCTTTCAAGAAAAAAAATTGAGTGGATCAACTTAGGGCAGGTTTATATAGTGTATACAGCTGTCCATTTCAAGGTTATAGGATGGATAGATTAGGTAGAGAAGAGATAAAATGATGTATACTCCATTCCAGCATTGCCACTTTTAGACAGAGTCTTGTTCCAGTCTGTTTTACAAGCTCATGGCCTGCCTCCCTTTGTGTCAAGTGTCAAGTCAAATCCTGGTTTAATCCTGGCTGGTTGGGAGGAGAGTTGCATGGCTAATCATGGCACCCTTTGAGTAAGGAGATGCGTTTTGCTACTTTTTGTAAACTGCAACTATTGAGTTTTAAATTTCCTGCATAGACTTGTTATTCTGCCATTTTTCTTTAAGGTCTGTTTACTAACTAGACTCAAACTAAGCATTAGGGAAAAATTATTCCCTGGATAGAAATTTTTGCAGCAGTGGGTAAGATCTTCGACTTTAGACACAGGCAGATCTAATTTTAATGCTTGGCTTTTTAAGTTAAAATTACAAAGCTATTGATGCTCTCTGTCTTCTTGTTGCCTCATATGTAAACAGCAATAATAATAAAACTAATCCCATAGTGTTATTTTAGGGGTTAATGCATTCATATTCATGCATACATTGATAGGTATGTGATACATAAGCTTGCAATAAATGTTAAAACACCTATGTGCCAGGCCCCTATTCTAAGCCCTAGGAATAGCTGTGAACAAGAAAGGTCTGAGCCCTAGCCTCGTGAAGGATATAAATGCTAGTGAGGAAGATGGACAGCAAATAAATTCACAAACCAGTACTGTTTCAGATAGTGATAAGTGCTATGAAACAACAATGGGAAATAAAATAGTAGAAATACAGAGAGGGACTTCTGCAGATATATAAGATGATTGAGGAAAGCTCCTGAAGAGGTGTTTATATGGAGATATATGATGTTTCAAAACAAAACAGTCATATGAAAATCTGGGTGGGAAACATTCCAAGCTGCAGGTTGGTATTTTAGAGAAACAGAAAGGCCTATGTGGCTGTATGTAGTTCAGTGAATTAAGGTGGCAATAGTCATACTACAAATTACAGTTAGAGAACTTCGTAGTGTTTGGATAGTGTAGTCTGTTGAGAGGACTTGGCATTTTGTTCTGGTATTAATGTGAAGTATTGGGAGGTTTTTTATCTTTAATACAAGTCTAATTTGCATTTTTAAAACATGGCCACTATGTGGAGAATGGACAGATAGAGTATGGTCATGAGTGGAATTAACACCAGTTTAGAAGGCTATTTTTGTCCAGGTAAATGATATTGATGATTTGAACTAGGTAGAGCTGAGAAATGGTTGGATTTGGGGAAAATTCTGGAGGAAGAGCCAAAAAAAACACTTGATAATAGATTGGATATGGAATATGCAGGAAAGAGAGGTGTCAAGGATGAGTTCTGAGTTTGAGGTCCACGCAGTTGAGTAGATGATAATGCCGTTATCTGAATGGAGAAGACGGGGGAAGACTTACCTCTGTCACCACCAACACAGCACCGCTACCACTTCCCGCTCTTGTCAGAGAGCGTAGAGTAAGTAATCTGCCTAATACCCAAAGGTTGTATGTTTAGACCACAGACATATAGCTGCTTATAGTCTGAATAATGTATGTCATATTTAATAAATTGTCATGGAAATTTAGTGGCTATAAGAGATGTCTTGTCCTGGCAGCTGGCATTAAGTCAGATACAAAATGTAAAAATTCACGAAAAAAGTAAATAAAAGCAATATTTAAAAAGTAATTAAAATTAAAAATTTTAAACTAAATGTGAACCAGAAACTGAGAAATTGAGGGTAAAAGTATGATAACTACTTCTTAACGAAGAGTTGATGGAGTATAAAGGCAAAATCCCCAAACTTGTGTGGAAATTAAAAGTCTAAAAATTTAAAGAAAAGTAGCATAAAACGGAAAATAATAAACCAATCCTTTAAAGAACAAAATTCTTAAAAAGTAAAGTGATAAGAGGGATAAATTATACATTTAAGCTAAGAACAATGGAAAGAAAAAACTAAGTTTTCTAAACATTATGGTGATTTGAAATAGTCTGAAAACATAAAAGTTGAAGAAATACATACAGCCTAAGATACTGCTTTTAATTTTGTAATTGCTGCTGCTTGTTTTTAATGTAAAATAGGTAGGACACAGCAAATAGTTAATACATTTTGTTGTTATTGTTTATTTATGTGAAACAAGCCATAGAGTCTGACTGGTATGGAATTTGACCTCTTAAATTTTTAGGGTTCCTTGAAAAGGATGACATGATGAGTTTTCCTCAAGTAGAGAGCTAAAGGAAGCCAGCAGGAGGTCAGATCAGTAAACTTGATCATTACAGCCTTTGCCTCAAATTAGGACCCAGTAGTTGGCTAACTCTCAGAGGGGGTGTGTGTGCACATGCTTGCCAGCACATAGATATGCTCGTGAGCTTGTGTGTTTGGTGGGGGAAGCGGTGGGATAGAAGGGTCACGGTCGATGTGTTGATCTAGTTTAAGGACAAAAGTTTATACATTTTTTTGTCTTTTTTATGAGGAAATTTTATAAGAAATGCAAAAAAAAAAACTGAACTAAAATATTGGTACCAGAAAGAAAACAGTAATTGTAAACCAGTTTTACTTTGAGCCAAATAATAGCCTAATTCCAGAGATAGCACTATAAGCTTGCTAATTTTCTTTTCTGTGATTTAAGCAATCTATAAGCATTTGCCTTATTTATGATCTTACTGGATCTTACAGACTCACTAAGACATAGGTAAAATACTAGCAAGCTTTAATGTTGTTTATAGTCCCAGTGAGGAAGAAAGGGAGTGTTCCATGGCCAGAGTAATTAAAGATTATAATTTTTAACCCTCCAGAAACTGTGGGTCACTCAAAGGAAATTGGTCTCAGCAAGGGTCACAGTAGCAACATGGATTCTGTTACCTAAATTTTTTTGATGATTGTTCTAAGTATTTCTTGTGATCAAATAGTTTTAAATTATTAAGCGAAGATTTACTTTTCCTACTCACATCAGATTTTGTAGCCCCTTTCACTTTCATGTTGGCCATTTTTGAAACACATGTGTTTTGTCATCCATTGCTTAGAGGGATTTTTTTTTCTCAAAAGACTAGACTCTTGTTTCTTTCATAGTGTTTGATTGTCTTAATGTGTTGTTTTGTCAAACACATGAGTGTCTCTGTTCCACCAGTACATTAGAACTACAATTCATACTGCTATTCTTGACATTATTTCCCTCTAATATGTTATAGAGGAAATGGTATGTGAAGTGGCGTAATGAAACCTGTTAGTATCCCTGCCTGGTGTTTGGCATTAACTGCCACAGAAAATAAAAATATTACTGAAAGCAACACTCAAATTTCTGAGAATCATCCTACTTTTACTTTGGGGATATGACTCTCCTGTTCAGAATAGCTGTTAAAATGTTGTATATTTTTTTATGTTTAATAATTTATTCCAGCTCTATAATTGTCTTAGGAAATCAGGAAGACTGTTAAAAATAAGAATTAAATTTTGTAGTCCTTTGGTGCCTCAGTAAATATTGAGCTCAAATATTTCATTTGAGCAGTGCCAATATCTTTAGTCTTTATCAGTGAAGAAATTCATGCATAGAATCATTAAGTACGTGAATAAAGTCAGTAGCTTAGTAATTGTTGAATTATTGGAATTCTAATGTTATTTAGAAATGGTAGGTAAGTTTCTTCCTTTTCCTCTTCTTCCTCTTTCTTTTTATTCTAGCTCAGTTTAAAATGTTTCTCTTTTATGGTAAATAGGCAGCTTTATATTTCATTAAATGTAACAATTTGTTAATCTTTGTCATAACTAGTGCCTACTATGTGCTGGGTACTGTCTAAAGCACTTATATAATTTATTTTAATCCTCACAACAACCACTATGATAAACTGCCTCATTTGGGGATAACAATTATCTATAGTTTATGCATTTTTTTGTGTAAGTTTATAATGAAATTTTATAAGAAATGCAAGAAAAATCATATTTAAATATTGGTACCAGAAGGAAAAAACTAGTTGTAAACCAGTTTTACTTTGAGCCAAATACTAGCAAGAATAAAAGAAGAAAGTAATCTGCATATCCTCTTTAGGAATTTTGGGTTATCAATATATCTGGAGTCATATTTGCTCATAAACTTTCAGACATCTTAGGAAATAAGTCAGTTAAGTCTGGAGGTACCCACTTTAACACTTTTAAATACAAAATGTATATGTTCTGACATCTTGAGTGATGGGCAGAAAAACTTATCCCAATGAACGAGAGTGTGGAGATACATACATACATCCTGAGCTAGGTCCTGATTCATTTAGTTGAGCAGGGAGGAAAAAAAACTGGCGAATGTAACAGAAACTTAAAATAGACTAATATTCATCATCTAGACCCCAGGAATTTATTTGGCCCACCTTCTTTGGTTGCGGGAACTATAAACTTACAGCTGGTTTTTTGATTGATGGGAGGGAACAATCTCCCAAAATGTCAGTGATGGTGGAGATGCAGAGGTTGAAGTGATCGCCATGTAGAAAAGTACACCCTAGTGCTAGAGAACTGCAGAGAGGGAAGTGAACCAAGTTTGGCAGATAGCTCTTAGTATGGGGATTTTGAACATGGCTTCTAGAGCCAGCCAACCAATTTGGATCTGAACTCCAGCTTTTTTACTACTGAGAGTTTTCCTTATCTCCAAGATTCATGTGACATAGAGAAACAAGGGTTATGTTGTATGAGTTTGCATAACTAGATGTTTACACATTTGCTGTTGAAATAAGTGAACTCAATGTATTAGAAATTAGAATAAAGTAGATTTTTCTCTTTTAAAGCTACGAGAGACGTTCGCTATACCTTTAATAAATATTGCAGAAGTTTCTTAATGATGTACACTTGCATGTAGCCCAGTACTGTTAGTGTTGTGTACCAATTGTCCATTTGGATGTCATCCAAAAGAGCTCTCAAGAGTGAATTTTTCCACAATACAGAATCTGGCCCTCAACTTGCAGATCAGAAACCTTATTTTGTCATGATATTAAGACTGGAGTCATGTTTCAGAGACTAAACTAATCAAGTTTAAAAAAATGATGTGTAAAAATCAGAATGTAAAACTTAAGCCATCATGTGGATCGTAGTACTAGTAACAGCTTGTTTAGTACATTGTCTGCAAAAAACAGATCTTCATGAGATACTAGATCATTGCCAGAAGCTAGTTTTGTGTGTATGCTCAACAGAGTAATTAAATGCTTTGAATGTTTTATTGCATTCGCCAAGAATAGTTTGATAGACCATTCTCCACAAGAGAGGAACAGCCTTGCCAATAGGACTAGCCTACTTCCTCGCTGTCAAGAAATATGAAGGGTCTAAGATCTTACTCTATTTATAAGCTAACAAGTTAACTTGCCAATTGTATGAATGCTGCCAGAAGACAGTCTAAATCAGAGACAAAGGACTTCATTACACACAGCCCCATAAAGGAGCATGAACTTCACGTCTGTGTTGGTTCCCCTTGTCCCATGGGGATGTGCTGAGGTGCACATTGCACACACAGTGGGTTTGCATCACGGCATTGGAACCCCTGAGCTTAGGGAACCCAAGTCTTTCATAACGGCCAGTAAGCCTGACTGACTTTTGCCATGGAGGGAGACTGTTTTTGTTATACTTGATACTAAACAAACTAACTTCAAAGGGAGACCACTATATCTTCCAAGGGCTTCACTAAACACATTTTTGAAAAGACTGTCTGAAACAAACCGTGCCTCTGCTCATTAGATCTGCAGAAATGAAACCCATGGAGAATCGCCACCTAACACTGGCTTAGGTTTTTTTCCCTAGTAATGCTTAAATAGGCATTGCCAGTGTTTGTCTTTGACTCATTTTCTATGCTTCCATGAGCTATTTGAATCTTTTCAATGGATAGGTTCATTCTTTGAAAATGCTAAATGCTCTCATTCAGGTTTTAGTTAAGTCCAATAGGCCTACAAGCCATTGTGACTCTTTTACTCAATTTCGCTTATTTTCAAGTTCCTAGAGGTCATTCGAAATGGGAGATGAGACCATGTTTATCATTGAGCTTATGATTAAAGATTTATGACATTTAGTATATGTAATGGACACCTGAGAAACTACCATACAACTTATAAAAAGAATACCCCCATTCCCATCCACTTGTCTTCAAGGTTACCATTACCTTGGACTTTGTTTGCTTAGCGTTCCTGTACTTTTTTTCTTGATAGTTCTACCACTTATTTTTCTTCTGCCAGTGGATGTTTCAGTTATTCCCATATTTTTGCTGTTTTTAGGCATCCTGCTAGTACAAACTTCCTTGTCTCCAGCTATTCACGTACAAGAGTTTCTTTAGGGTGTATAGGAATAAGTGTTCGAGGGTGATGTGCTACGAAAATCTGTGGGACAAATTAGTCTGTCGGACTCATGTGTTCCATAAGTACAAGAAATAATATATTGAGCATTTTAAAGATTACAGAAATAGCTGTGGTTGTTCCTTTACAAACTAATTTTGACAACTTGTTCTTATATAATAACCTTGCTACTGAGTAATAAAATTCTCAGTGTTACTTCTCCTTTTTAAGTTTTCTTTGTGGCCAGTATCTCCTAGTTTGGTGTTCTTTTTCACTCTTTATGGTGTTTGGTGAACATAAATTCTAAATTTTAGTGCATTTGACTTTATCATTCTTTTGCTGGTTGTTTTTACAAACTCCTCCGTATCCTTGGTTCAAAGATTTTCTCCCTATTTTGTTCTAAAAGTTTTAGTTTTGGTTATAACTCGGTTTGAACTGACTCTCTTCTGTGATAGGGATCCAATTTTATTTCTACCATATATGTAATTAATTGTTTCAGTACCATTTATTAGAACCTTTCCACCACTGATACGGAGTGCCGTATCATATATCAAGTTTCCAAATTTGTTGAGATCTGTTTCTGGTTTCTCTACTCAGATCTGTTGGTCTGTTTGTCCCTATACCAGTTCCAGATTTTCTTCTTTACTATAGTGTTAATTTAGCTCTACAAGAAGTCTTAATATCTGTAGAGTAAGTACCTCTACCTTCTTTATCCTCTTAGATTTTTTTAAATTATTTTTTTGGCTGTTTCCTCTTCAAAAAAATTTAGAATCAGCTTATCAAGTTTGGTGAACAATCCATTTGCAATTTGTATTTCAATTGTACTGAATCTGTATATTAGTCTGGAGAGGAATTTAGCCTTCTTATTCGTGAATGTGCTATATCTTTCTGTTAGCTCTTCTGTATCTCTCAGTAAAGCTTTGCATTGTCTTCATAAAAAATATATATCTTTTATAAGATTTTTTTTGGTACCATTTTGTTGTTAGTACCACTGTAAATGAAATTCTTTTAAAATTTCATTTGTGACCAACTTTGAAGAAGCATCTTTCATGGCTTTTTCAGCTGATAAATTCTTCTAAAGACCTATAGCAATAGCATCACATTCCCAAGGTATTAAAAAGCAGTAGTGAAATGAGGTGTATCTTACAATATCTGTGTTTAAGAATTATAAAAAGTCAGCATTGTCCTTTGTCTTCTCACATAAAGATTATGTGTGAAAGGATTAATATTTATGGACTCTATTAACTTAGGTAGTTTCAAAGTATGTATGTGTTTTGGTGGTGGTTGACTTTTTTCTGAGTGAAATTGGAGTAAAAAGTGGATATTTTCAAAATAAATCTCGGGAATGTATATTTAATGTATAATTTGTAGTCATTGTATTCATTATAAGAAATACATCCATCAGGAAAAAGCCAGAAAATTTTTTCTCTAATTCCTTTTCTATAATGCTCTTGCATCTCTTTTTAAATCTAAGCACGTGCTTACTTTATTGTGTGTTTAAGTTCCTTTTCCTTCATGAAGTCTTCCCAGACCATTTCATCATAGTGATTTCTTCCTCCAATAATTCCTGAATTCTTACATATCCCACCTTAAGTTATAGTTATATACCTTTGCAGGTAGGATGATAAAGCATAGTTATATAACTGTATATGAGTATACACATGGTTGTATAACTTACATATTCCGGAAACCTTAAGTTATAGTTTCATTACTTTGTATGTAGTTACATAACTATGCTTTATCATCCTCCCTGGAGGGTAAGAGCCATTTTTCTGCTTCAGTGTGCCTTCCATAGAGACTAGTACTGTGCATTTATTAGGAAATCAAATATATTGTTGAATATTGAAACTAAAAAGAAAACTGAGTGGGAGGTATTAGCTCACAATTTTCCATAGGTATAGGTAACGGCATAGAAGAATAGATAATAAAGACAGGCTAGAAAAATTAAACTCTATAATCCAGAAATATTACTTCATTGCACATCACACCTTTAGTTCTATAGCATAATTAAAATTGGAATGCTTTTGTTTCTTTTAAGTTCCTACTATGTGATTAGAGTGCTAATGAAAGTAAAATTTCAAAACTACAATAAACAAGGCTGTGAATGAGATAACCTCTTCAGTCTTTAACTATTTTTATTAAACTTTCTCCTCCTTTTATGACACTACTAAGTAGGTGGTTAGACTTGGATATATCCATTTAAATTCATTTTTGAATTGAGGTACACAAACTTTTTAATTCACCAATTCTATTTTTAGGAATTTGTGATACAGATATGCTTGGACATGTGTGTTAAAGGTAATTGTATCAGAATATGTGTTGCAATATTGTTTATAACATGAAAAAACGGGGAAAAGCCTATGTGTATATTAATCAGACTAGTTAAATAAATTAAAAGTCATCCATTCAATGGAATATGAAGCTGCATTAAAAGAATAAGGTTGATCTATACGTATAAACATCAAAAGATGGTCATGTTGTATCATTAAGCTTAAAAAAGGGAAGGCACAGTACAAAAGGTCCCATTAATATTTAAAAATGTTAAAGATCCACATATATGCATGTACACGTGTGTGTGTAAATTAATACATAGCCCAAAATTAGAAGATACTATCAGAGTGGCACATTTGTTACAATTACCTGCACCCAAAGTCATAGTGTACCTTACAGTTTGCTCTTGGTGTTGTGTGTTTTATGGGTTTAGACAAAAATATAATGACGTGTATCCATCATTATAGCATCTTATAGAGTCTTTTCACTACCCTAAAAAATCTCTATGCTCTGCCTATTCATCTTCTCCCTCCCCGACACACACACACACACACACACACACACACACACACACACTCACACTCATACAAGCCCTGATAAGCACTAATTTTTTTGACCATCTCCATAGTTTGCCATTACCAGTATGTCATGTAGTTGGAATAATACAGTATGTAGCCTTTTCAGATTAGTTTCTTTCACTTAATAGTATGTAAGGTTCTTCCGTGTCTTTTAAACACTGAATAATATTCCATTGTCTGGATGTAGCACAGTGTATTCATTCACCCACTGGAAGACATCTTGGTTGCTTCCAAGTTTTGTCACTTACGAATAAAGTTGCTGTAAACATTTGTGTACAGGTTCTTGTGTGGGCATACGTTTTTAAATCCTTTGGGTAAATACCAAGTAGTGCAATGTCTGGATCAAATCAAAAGAGTATGTTTAATTTCATAAGAAACTGCCAAATTGTCTCCCAAAGTGGCTGTAGCATTTTGCATTCTCACCAGCAATGAATGAGGTTTTGTTGCTCTACATCCTCACCAGCACTAGGTGCTGTCAGTGTTCTGGATAATGGCCATTCTATAACAATACAACAGGTCCTCAAATAGCATCCTTTTGTTCAGCATCATTTCATTGTAACCTGGATGAGATGTATAGGAACTTAAGTGTTGCTTATATCAATTAGCCTATTGTAAAATTGTTTTTTTTAGCGTCATTTTGCTACAGTTTCAAGTACCTATCAACAGTGTTAAGTGAGGACTGACTAGTGGTATCTCATTGTTTTAATTTTCTTTTCCCTGATAACTTATGGTGTAGGACATCTTTTCATGTGCTTATTTGCCATCTGACTATCTTCCTTGGTGAAGTGTCTGTTAAGGTCTTTGGCCCATTTTTTAAACCAGGTTGGTTGTTTGCTTATTGTTAATTTTTTTTAGGTATCTTTGTATATTTTGGATAACAGTCCCTTATCAGACATCTTTTACAAATATTTTCTCCCAGTCTGTGGTTTGTATTCTCATTCTCATGACATTGTATTTTGTAGAACAGAAGTTTTTGAAGTCGAGTTTATCAATTATTTCTTTCATGTGTCATCATGTCGTTGATGTTGTATCTGAAAAGTCATCACCATGACCAAGATCATCTCTTCTGTTCCACTAATCTATTTGTCTATTCTTTTGCCAATACCACACTGTCTTGATTACTGTAGCTTTATAGTAAGTCTTGAAGTCAGGTAATGTCAGTACTCCAACTTGGTTCTTTTCAAAATTGTGTTGGATATTCTGAATCTTTTGCCTCGCTATATAAACTTTAGAATTAGTTTGTTAATTATTCACAAAATAACTTACTGGGATTTTAGTTGGGAATGTGTTGAATCTATAGACCATTTTGGGAAGAACTGACATCTTGACTCTACTGAGTTTTCTGATATATAAACATGGGAATATGTGTGCATTTTGTTGTTGTTGTTGTTCATCAGAGTTTTATGGCTTTTCCCATATGTATCTTGCACATATTTTGTTACGTTTATACTAAGTATTTTATTTGGGGGGATGCTAATGTAAATGGTATTGTTTTTAATATCAAATTATTCTTGTTCATTGGTGGTATATAGGAAAGTGATTGGTTTTTATTATCCTTGTATCCTGCAACCTTGCTATAATCCCTTATCAGTTTCAGGAGACATTTTGTTGATTCTTTTGGATTTTCTACATAGATGATCATGTTATCTGTGAATAAAGACAGTTTTATTTTTTTTTCTCAAACTATGTACCTTTTGTTTTCCTATCCTGTGTTACTGCATTAGCTAGAAATTCTACTACGATATGGAAAGGAGTGATGAGATGGGACATCCTTGCCTTGCACTTGATCTTAGTGGGAAAGCTTCAAGTTTCTCACCATTAATTATGTTAGTGGTAGGTTTTTTGTAGATATTCTTTATAAGTTGAGGAGGTTCTCTGCTATCCCTGGTTTCCTGAGAGTTTTTGTCATGAATGGGTATTGGATTTTGTCAAATACTTTTTCTCCATCTGTTGATAAGAACACGTGATTTTTTTACTCTCTTGATGGATTACATTTATTGATTTTTTAATGTTGAACCAACCAGTTGGAATACATCCCATGTAGTCATGGCATACAATTCTTTTTATGCAGTTTTGGATTCAACTTTCTAATATTTTGTTGAGGATTTTTTTCATCAATGTTTGGTTAAGGTACTGGTCTGTAAGGTTTTTTAAATTTTTCTTGTAATGTTTTTGTCTGGTTTTAATATTAGGGTAATGGTGGCCTCATAGAATGAATGAATTAGGAAGTATATCCTCTGTTTGGATCTTCTGCAAGATTATAGAAAACTGGTATAATTTATGCCTTAAATGTTTGGTAGAATTCACCAGCAAACCCGTCTGGATCTGCTGCTTTCTATTTTGAAAGGTTATTGGTTCAACTTATTCAACAGATGTAGGCCTATTCAGATTGTTTATTGAGTTTGGGCAGATTGTCCCTTTCAAGGAATTGATCCATTTGATCTAGGCTATTAAATTTGTGAGCTTAGAGTTGTTCACAGTATTCTTTTATTAACCTTTTAATTTCCATGGTATCTGTAGTGATGTTCCCTCTTTAATTTCTGCTATTAGTAATCTGTTCCCTCTCTCTTTTTTCTTAGCCTGACTAGAGGCGTGTTAATTTTGTTGATCTTTTCAAAGAATTGGTATTTGGTTTCATTAATCTGTATTGATTTCTACTCTAATTCTTCTTTTTCTTCTTCTTCTTGTTTTGGATTTAATGTTTTTCTACTTTCCTAAGGTAGAAATGCAGATTACTGATTTCAGATGTTCTTTTCTAATATACGCCTTCAGTGCTATCAATGTCTTGTAAGCATTTATTTCACTGTATCCGACCAAGTCTGATAAGTTGTGTTTTTATTTCTCTTTACTTTAAAATAACTTTTGATTTCTCTTGAGATTTCTTTTTGACTAGTGTGTTATTTAGAAGTGTGTTTAGTCCACATGTATTTTGGGATTTTCCAATTATCTTTCTGTTACTGATTTCTAATTTAATTCCTTTGTGGTTTGAGACCAAACATTGTATGATTTCTGTCTTTTTAAAAAATTTTTCTTAAAGTCAGTTTAATGGCCCAGAATGTGGTCTGTCTTTGTTAATGTTCCATGTGAGCTTGTGAAGAATATGTATTCTACTGGGCTGGATGGAGTAGTCTGTAGATGTCAGTTATATCCACTTGGTTGGTGGTGTTATTGAGCTCAACTGTGTCCTTAGTGATTTTCTGCCTGTTGAATCTGCCCATTTCTGATAGAGTAGTATTGAAGTTTCCAGCTATGATGGTGGGTGCATTTATTTTTCTTGCAGTTCTATCAGTTGTTGTCTCATGTAACTTGACACTCTTTTGTTAAGCACATATATGCTAAGGATTTTTATGTCTTCTTGGAGAATTGACCCCTTTATCATTATATAATGTTCTTTGTCACTTAAAGCTTTCCTTGCTTTGAAGTCTACTCTGTCTGAAATTAATACAGCTACTCCTGCTTTCTTTTGATTAATGTATGTTACTCTCCATCCATTTACTTTTACTATATGCCTTTATATTTGCAGTGTGTTTTTTATAGACAACATATAATTGGGTCTTTTTTTTTAACTCTCACAATCTGTCTTTTAATTGGTGTATTTACACCATCATCAATCAAAGTGATTATTGCTATAGTTGGATTAATCTCTCATATTTGTTACAGTTTTCTATTTGTTGCCCTTGTTCTTTGCTTCTATTTCTGTATTCCACGTTTTCCATCATTTGTGGATTTACTGCGCATTTTATATGATCCCATTTTTCTCCTTTTTAGTATATCAGACCTTCTTAAAACATTTTTTTGTGGTTGCTCTGCAGTTTAAAATATATTTACAATTAATTCAAGTCCATTTTCAAATAACACTAAACCACTTTACAGGCAGTACAAGTACCTTATACTAACAAAATATTCCTAATTTCTCCCTCATTCCTTGTATCATTGCTGTCATTCATTTCACTTTATATATAAGCATACATACATACACACATAATTATACGTTATCAAATAAATTGTTGCTGTTTTTTAATTTTAATTTTTATTTATTTGTTAATTTCTTAATTAATTAATTTATTTAAAGTGTGTTTTTCCAGGACCCATCAGCTCCAAGTCAAGTAGTTGTTTCAGTCTAGTTGTGGCACAGCTCACAGTGACCCATGTGGGGATCAAACCGGCAACCTTGTTGTTAAGAGCACCTCACCAACTGAGCTAACCGGCCACCCAAATTGTTGTTGTTTTTTTTAACAAACTTCTCTGTTAGATTAAGAATAAAAAGAGTAAAAGGTTTCATTTATTTTCACTTATTCCTTCTTTGATTCTCTTCCATTCTTATATAGATCCAAATTTCTGGCCTATATTATTTTCCTCCTCTTTAAAGAACTTCTTTAAACATTTCTTCTATAGTAGGTCTACTGGCAACACATTTCCTTAATTTTTGTTTGCCTGAAGGATAATTTCCCAAGGTACATAATTCTAGGTTGGTGGGCTTTTTCACTCAGCACTTTATAAATGTTTCATTCCACTATCCTTCCTTGCATGGTTACTTAGGAGAAGTCATATATGATTTCCATCTTTGCTCCTTTATAAGTAAGGTATTTTTTCCTCTGGCTTCTTTCGGGATTTTTTCTTTATCTTTGTTTTTTTATATAGTTTGAAAATATTATGCTTAGGTGCACCTTTTTGGACATTTATCTTGCTAGGTCTTCTCTGAGCTTCTTGGATCTGTGGTTTGGTGTCTCACATTAATTTGTATAAATTCTCTGGCATTATTTCAAATATGTCTTCTGTTTCTTTCTCTCCTGGTATTTCTATTTCATATATGTTACACCTCTTGTCCTTGTCTCACAGTTCTTAAATATTTTGTTTATGTCTTTTGGTCTCTGTTCTCTTTGCTTTCAGTTTTGGAAATCTCTATTGATACATTGTCAAGCACAGCATTTCTTTCCTCAGCCATGTCCAATCTACTAAGCTAATCAACACTTATCCAGTCCACATTGAGCCTCCAGAAATTCATCAATTACAATTCAGCTTTTCTTAATCCAGCACGCTTTTCCATGGCAGTTACCACCCATGAGTCTGCTTTTCCTTTCTCTTCGTGTTTTTGATCTTTAGCATTTCATTTTGGTTCTTTATTAGGATTTATGTCTCTGCTTGCGTTGCTCATTTGTTTTTGCATGCTATTTTATCTATTAGGTCCCTTGGCATATTAATTATGTTTTAAATTCCTGGTCTGCTAATTCCAGCATCCCTGTCTTGTCTGGTTCTGATGCTTGTTTTGTCTCTTTAGATTCTGTTTTTTGCCTCTTGGTATGCTATGTAATTTTTTTTATAACCCAACATAATGTACTGAGTAAAAGGAAATCTGTAAATAGGACTTAGTAATATAGTGGTCAACTGTGTGGGAAGAGGAAGCATTCTTACAGTCCTATGATTAGGTATGTCTTTTAGTCTGAGCCATGCTTCTGGACTGTGAACTTCTCAAGTATTTGTCATTTTTTTCTCCTCTGCTGAGAGGGGTTGGGTGACCACAGTTGGCTGAAGTTGGGTATTTCTCTTTCCCTAAGTCAAATAGGTTCTGATAATACCCCAGCGGGTCAGGCTCTGGTTACGTAGTTTCTCCTGAGGGCAGACTTTGTTAGAACCTAGTGCTCTCTAATTTCAAAATGATTCCTTTCCTCTCTCCCTGCTGGAAGCATGTGGGGATTTTTCTTATATTTATTCTGGGAACCTGGTTGAGCTTCTGCAGATAAACTCACGAAAGTTGGGTGACTCACTATGACTTGGGTCCCCCTGGAGTTTTTAACTTTGTAAGCGGGCATTTTCCCGCCAAATCGCGTCGTACCGCGGGGCTTTTTTGACATTTTCTCGCCAAAATTAGACTTTCCGTAAAATATTCATATCTTTCGATCTATTTGATATTTTTCTATGAAACTTTCAGTGTTTTAGTTTAAAAAGAGGTCTCTATTTATTTACTTTGCAAAATTTTTGCCGGTTCCAACTACAGGCGATATGATGAGTTTACTCGTTTCCCGCAAAAAATGTGTTAACTCTCAAAGTTGTCCACACTGAGCTTCCAGAAATTCATCAATTGCAATTCAGCTTTTCTTAATCCAGCACTCTTTTCCATGGCGATTACCACCTATGAATCTGCTTTGTTAAGCCGTTACTCCCTTTATTCTCCTGTCTCCGATCTCATAGGCAGTGGTTTGCCCTGTGTCCTTCTCTTTCTTACAGACCCAAAATGAGTGTTGATTTTTTTTTTCTCCTGTTCAGCTTTTTACTTGTTAGGACACAATGGCAACTTCCAAACTCCTTACATGCAGAACCAAAACCAGAAGTCTGTATTACTTTTTAAATTAAATTTTAAATGTATAAGGAAAGACCTAAGTTTAAATAATAAATAGGATGACTCAAATAATGCTTTATTAAAACCATTTTGAAAAATTTCACTTCTAATAGGTTATGAAATTTTGGAATATACACTGTACATAGTTTTATTAAACATAAGAATTGCATTCTTTTGTCATTTAAGTAGAAATTGTTTGTATTTTAGATAACGTTCAGTCATCCAAGCCTGGACATTCAGGGCAGAAGTATGGAATATGTACAGTGGCAAATATCCAAGGAATGTGGAAGCCTAAAGTCCCAAAATAGGGTAAGTAATCTTAGTTTATCTTCTGATATGGGATATGACTAATGAACATATAAGTGAAATTTTCTAGTCCTTCTAATACTCCATTTAGTTGAATTGTAGCTAGAAAAAAAATTTAGTGTATAAATTTGCTACGTACATGCTTATAAACCCTTGGTCCTGTACTTTCTGGCCCACTGAAACTGAGGAAGTGGCCCTACCCTATTGAACTGAGGAAACAGCCCCAACTTTCCCACTTCTTCCCTTTTCTTAAAGGATAATGCATGTTCTCAGCCAGCAAGCTCTATTTTCCAGTCCGATAAATCCTATAAGTTCAACAGCCTTGCTTCATTTCCTCTCAACTCTGTCCCCTTAGATGCAACCTGACAGCGTTGCAGCTGAGATGGTGAATAGGATCCATGATCACACCTGTAAAGCCCCTTACCCTATGATTGTCTAGCCACACCTTTGGTGTTCTCCAGAACATGCTTACTCACAAGTTCTACCTTCCACAAAACACTAGAATACAATTCATCCACATTCTTTGCCACTTTATAACAACAATCATCTTTCCTCCACTGTCGAGTAACATGTTTCTCATTTCCATTTGGGATCTCACCCAGAAGCACCTTTAACGTCCATATTACTACCCACAGTCTCTTCAAGGCTATCTAGGCTTTTTAAAACTCTTTCAGCCTCTACCTATTACCCAGTTCCAAAGCCTTTCCCACATTTTTAGGTATTTGTTACAGCAACCCACTTCTCAATACCAAAATCTGCATGAGCCAGGGTTCTCCAGAGAAACAGAACCTATAAGGGGTGTGTGTGTGTGCGCACATGCACGCAAGCACGCACACAGATTTGTTTTAGGGAACTGGCTCATGTGATAGTGGAGATACATATCCAAAGTCTGCAGGGTAGGCTGTCAGGCTTGAGACCCAGGGAAGAGTTGCAATCAGTCTTTACTCTATCAAGGCCTTCACCTGATTGGATGAGGTCTGCCTATATTATGGAGGGATAATCTGCTCCACTCTTCATCGTCCACCAGTTTAAATGTTAACCTCATCCAAGAAACATCTTTACTGAAACATGCAGAATAGTGTTTAACCAGATTATCTAGGCCCAGTGACCCAGCCAAGTCGACGCATAAAATTAGCTTTCACAGTCCTTATCTTACTGCAGTTTTCATCTCTTTCTTTCTTAGGTCCCTTTAAAATCCATCCGACATGTCAGCTTTCAAGATGAGGATGAGATTGTCAGAATAAACCCTCGAGATATCTTAATACGTCGTTATGCAGACTACAGACATCCTGACATGTGGAAAAATGACTTGGAGCGAGATGATACTGACTCCAATACTCAGTTTTCTAAACCGGACAGTAAAAAATCAGACTATCTGTACTCTTGTGGGGATGAGACTAAGTTAAGTTCACTCAAAGACTCTGTGGTATTCAAGACACAACCTTCCTCATTAAAATGTAACAAGTCAAAACGAAGAAAAGAAGATGGTGAACGTTCTCGCTGCGTATACTGCCAGGAAAGGTTTAATCATGAAGAAAATGGCAGGGGGAAATGTCAGGATGCTCCAGACCCTATTCGAAAATGCATATATCAAGTTAGTTGCATGCTCTGTGCAGAGAGCATGTTGTATCATTGTATGTCAGACTCGGAGGGAGATTTTTCTGATCCCTGTTCATGTGACACTAGCGATGACAAGTTCTGCTTACGATGGTTAGCCCTAGTAGCTTTGTCTTTCATTGTACCATGTATGTGCTGCTACGTCCCTTTGAGAATGTGCCATCGTTGTGGTGAGGCATGTGGGTGCTGTGGGGGGAAACATAAAGCTGCTGGATGAAAGGGTCCAGGGCCAAAATGAGTTTAAAATCTTTGTTTCCAGGAATTAGCTAACTTGGATTTGTGGAAGCTTTGGCAAGCAATATGAAATCTTGCCTGGTGTCATTGGGGCCACACGTGGAGGAAGCAGAACTCGTCGGTTTCTTGGCATTTCACAAATGCTAGCCATGCCTAACTTTTCCCTTGAGCGCATGGCATGTTTTGTTACAGGTTGTAAAGAGTATTTGCGAAAGGAAGCCATTTCTGGTTATTGGCTATAAAAAGTGAGCATAAAATATGATCCAACTAAAAGGGATTAATTTTTGGCGTTTTTGTATATTTATGCATTAGGTGATGGGACGTTTAAAGGTTTGAATTCTAGGACATGAACTAAAAGTGCACTAGGGGACAGCTGATTTCAGTCTAAGAAAAGTTAACACTTGGAAATTATAAGAAGTTAAACAAGTGCAACTAAATCATTTATTGTTTTTTGAAAGCAGTTTTATGTATAAATAACAAATGTTTATATTTAACTAAATATAAGGTACGAATTATGACGTATTAAACTTTTCTTCCCCTTCCTAGTTCTAAAGTAGATGTACATATATCTACTGTCACATTCCATTATATTTTGAATATTTTACTCATCTAGTTAATAACATTTTTCTTTCATGTGAATGATTTGATATTTTCATCCTCATTTCCCTTTGGCTCTGGTTTATATTGAGTTATATCTGTACATTCTGGTAATCTAAAATCCTTAAAAATATTCTAATAGCCTTGAGTGACCAACTTTTTTTTAAAAGCACAGATGTAATTGTCTAATGTTCTGATGGGAACGTAACACTTATTTTTATATAAAAAGAGACTGAGTAAACATTATAGAAAAAAAATGAGGTTTGGGGATTGTTTTTGTGGTATTCAACCAGCAAGTTGTTTTCTTTCAGAGTTTCCTCCTTCGAGAAATTATATTGCATTTACAAATATTTTACGAAGCAAAAAGTGTAACTGGATAGTTAGTGTAAAAGTTTCCTCCTGAGATCTCCATTTATCATTCCGCTAACCCAGAATTTGTTCAGCTGTGTTACTAATTTTTTAGCTTAATCCTCAGTGCTTATTATTCACATAACAACAATAACTTTTCTCAGTTGCATTTTATTTTATTTAAACTGGCCAAAAGAAAAATTATGTTAAACTGTGTTAAACTATCCCAGGAAAGTATTTAATCCAGCGTTGTGAATGAAATATCTTGTACATTAAATTTATTGCTTTTGCAGAGCATTGTATTACTGGATGTTTTATTTACAAAGTAGTTGGATAAATGTTCAAACAAATTGTTTAAAGTACTTTGGGGTCAAATTACTTTTTTTTTTAAGTGTTACATTTAAACTCTAACCACGTAAGGGGTTCTTTAAGAACATTCCCTTAGAGGGAAAAGTTGAGAAGTGTGCCTTTCTTTAATGGCTTGAAGTTTCAGAAGTGATAAACATTAAAATCACACTACCATTTGAAGCTTATTTTCTATGCAGGATTTTAAATGTCATTTATGTATCATTCTTTTTACATTCACACTTAAGCTTCTGTTAGCCGTCTTCTTTTGCCCCATATCAAACTGAACAATGTATATAACACTATCTGTCTGTAAAATACTTTTTTTAAGAAAGCATTTATATTTATATGACAGCTTGAACTGACAACGTTGTGTATATAGATCATCTTGAAGTATTATTTCACATTGAAAAGAAGAAAATATATTGATAACTATAGATGTTATGAAGAAGAGGTTATTTCTAGTTTTGTACTAAAAATCAATTGGATGAACTAAATCCAAACGTGACTCTGTAGCAGCAGTTTTAAGTCTTATTTTTAACTGTTTATATATTTGGATGCTGCTACACCAGATGATCTTCATCCCTGAAGTTTTCAGCTAAACTTGGTTACCTAGAATAGACTGTTAACTTTCAAAATTACTTTTTATTGGTGGAATGGGAATATTGGTTTTCCTTGTGAATGAATTTTCATATTTGTCACTGCGGAGTTTATAATTCAGGTTCGAGCAAGGTGTGAATAACTGAAGAAAATAACTTGCTGGCTATATAGGAAAATGCTGTGGAAATGAACTGTGTATATACTTCTGGGAAGAACAAATTAAATCATTTCTTCTGTTAAGCACTAATCAGTATAGTGCAACTCCTGGTTCTGTACTGTATTTTATATGCAACATATATGCTTTAATATTTTAATGTTTGTGCATTAATATTTTCAAATTGTTTAACCACTTTGCTGCTAAGATTTTGCCGTCCCATCCCCATTTTTTCCTTTACAATTTTAAACAAGTTTCTTCATTAAAAACTATGGTGATAAAATGGTTTTTATTTCACCTTGGATCTTTATAGTTAACACACCCAGTTTCCAAATTGGTCCTGAAGACTAACTGATGATATAATGTTACCTGAATCTCTATGTGGAAATTTTCTCTTGAGTAAATTAGAATTCTTATGTGAAAACTAACAGGTAGTTTAAATTTCTTGTTCTAACGTGTGTATAGGTATGTTCAGGGACATTTTCTCGTTCTGCATATAGATTTGGCACTGCCTATTGGCTGCTCCTCTAAAACCTTTCTCTTTGTTTTTAACCTGGTTGTATAAGCAAAAGGCTAAACAAAACTGCTTAAGTAATAGTAAATATGGAAAATGAAATCATCTAGATGGCATGATTGATGGCTTGTTGTGTTCAGACTTGGTAACTAAATGATTTTTCTCCTGCCTTGAAGAGGTGTAGGGGGAGTCACTTGATAGCTGAAGAAACGTGAGGTGTGGAACTTTAGCACCACCTACTGGATAATTTATAGGCCAGAGACATGAGGTGGCAATTGGGGTCTGACAGGGTTCATCACTGTTACCAGTAAAGGGCTATTTATGTGGGGGCCACCTCCAAATGGAGAAAGCAGGAGTAAGAAATATCACAAAGGAACTGTAAAAGGAATCTTATCCCTAATGTATCTTGTGGGTTGCTGGAAGATTTTAAGCACTTTTTTCCTTACATACCTGTTTTAAAATATTTATTGATATTTTGAACTGGCAGTCAAAGTTAATGAACGTGCTGAAGCATTTCTAGAACCAATTCTTTTAACTGGCTCAAATCATTACCAAAATGGTATTCTTATTTTTCCTCCCATTACTAGTCAGGGAGAATTTTTTTTTAAAAAAAATGAACATCACCTGTATTAATATCAAGACAACTTTAAAGAGAGTGTGTGTGTATGTCTCTGGGATACTGGGGCAGGGTTAAAATTTAAAGGGGAAAACTTGAAACTACCTATTTTCATTGGTTATTCAGCAGTGCCTAATACGAACTTTCAAAGTAATACAAATGCACTTTTAATTCATGTTACAGTGCCATCTGATAGCTTGGGTAAGTCTTTTTCTTTTATCCCCCCAAACCCTATCTCCCACTCCCATTTACTTGAACAGCACTGAGATGTTTTTTTAATATTTTATGTAAGTCTCCAAAATACAGGAAACATACTTTCCTCCACATGGGCAATTTAAAGAATCTTAAGGATACTTCTCTTGAAATTTCTTTTTGGTTTTGTGGTTACATTTTGGAGTATATGTAAGATTGGGTTTTTAATTTTAGCCCAAAGATACGTTGAGTAACATTTTTCTACATAAAACTGAAAACTTTAGTCACCTGGAAAACAGATTCTTCACTAAATACTTCGCATTCTTAACTTCACCTGTACGATTACATTTCTAAGTGTAAGAGAAAGCACTAGAAACTTACATTATTGTTGCACTTAAAAAAATTGGTCTATAAATAAACCACAATAATAATAACACCATAAGATGTTTTGCAGTAAATCAAAACATAAAAAAGAAATCACAACTGAAGTGATTTATATAAACCAAAAAAAAAGGGCTTTAAGGTATAAAGGTACTGTTTGCCTAGCAGCCAGGTGGTTATAAAACTTTCATATGCTTTGATACACTGATGTTAGCCATTGTTTCTGAAAGCTCCTTAAATTGCATAAGTTGCTAGTTTTGAAAATTTTCAAAAATAATCTAGTTGAAAAGCTTTTGTATTAAAGATAGACATAGATTTTTGTGAACATTGCCAGTATGTAGTGTTATTTGCTTCCTATTCTTGACCTCAAAAGTGCCTCACTTGTATATTATTTCCATTAAAAGCTTGACTGCATTCTTTCTAATAAGCAATGAAATATTGTTTAACTCATGTCATAATGTATCTCCTTAGATATAGTTGACTAGCTTGATAGTTTTGAGTATATAATGTAAATATGCACATATAAGTTTGTAACTGTTTTTGTTACATCATACCCGTGTAATTGGACATATCAGATGATATCAAAGAATTTGTTTTAATTACCTGATTAAACCTGTCATGAAATATAAAAGGACTTTTTCTTACTCTTCTAGAGGATGACAAACTATCACAAGAGATAATTATCAGAAGAGAAAGCAATAGAAATGGAAGCTTTTAATCATAATTTTTTAAGGTATATTTTTAACTGAAAGCTCATGTATAGTTCATCTTAATGACTTACTCATCTTTGATTGTATCCAGACTTTTTTTTAATAGTCTGTTACCTAAAAACATTATATTTATTGGTTTGGGAATATGTTACAGCTATATATATGTTAACCACCTTAAATGATATATGGGAAGTTTTTAACCCAAGACTGCTACTAATTTTTTTGTGTGTCCTACTCAGTTTCAGAGTGTCACTTGTAATATAAACAAAGATAGCTAATAATCTAAATGAAAAATTATTAGGACAGTACCCAAAAAACCATAGTGTATTTCAACACCAGAATAACTTTCAGATTACTATATTAGTTATATTTGTTTGAAAAATCAAGAATTAACTCTTTTATACCTGTACCATAAATTATGAAATATAATCTCATGTGTCTATTTACAGGTTTTCAGAAATTTGTTTTGTATTCTTCACATCAAGTTAATACCCACAAGTGAGTAGGATAGTTTTTACATCAGAGAAATTGAAAATAGGGTTTCTGCTTTGTTATTAATATAGTATCATGCACACGGTGGTCCTTAAAAAAAAATCAGTATTAATAATATGAAAACTAGAGTTGACTTCTTTAAAATTAAATCCTCTAAGATTTGCAGTTTTAGACTTGCAATGATGGCTCAAAATTATATTCATAATAAAAGTCTAAACTGCAGAATCATAGTTGAAATGGTGTTTTGTCTAGCAATCTTCGTTTTTATTATGTATTTTTAAATGATCACTTTTAATCTGCAAATGACCCTATAATGTAAGTATTATCCTCCTCATTTTACTAAAGAAGAGATTTAGGCTTTACTCAGTACAATACCCTCTAAGTCCATCCATGTTGTTGCAGGTTAGAAAATACTCCCAAGATCACTTAAGAGACACCAGGATTTGAACCATATTTTACTTAACGCTCGTGTTTTCAGTCAAAATGAAGTTTTGCCTTTTGTTATGAGTTTCAGATGTAATTCATAGAATAAGCATGCTGTTTTGTTAAAATGAAATTTTTTTTCAAAGATTTTTTTTCAATTACAGGTGACATACAATATATTAGTTCCAGGTGTGTAACACAGTTGTAGACCTGTATATAACTTAAGAAGTGATTGCCCCAATAAATCCAGTACTCATCTGACACCATACGTAGTTACTACAATACTATTGACTATATTCCCTATTCTATACTCTACATCCCCATGACTATTTTGCAACTACCAATTTGTACCTCGTAATCTCCCTTCACCCATCCCCTTAACCAACACCCCACTCCTTCAACAATCAAAATGCTCTCTATGAGCTTGTTTCTGTTTTGTTTGTTCATTTATCCTGTTCTCTAGATTCTACATGTAAGTAAAATCAGATGACATTTGTCTTTCTCTGTCTGACTTAACTCTACTCAGAACAGTACCCTCTAGGTCCATTCATGTTGTTGCAAATGGAAAGATTTCATTCTTTTTATGGCTCAGTAATACTCCATTGTATATATGGAATGTACCACCTCTTTATTCATCCATTGATGGACACCCAGGCTCCCTCCATATCTTAGCATACACAGTGCTGCAATGAACATATGGATGCATAGGTCCCTTTGAAGTGGTATTTTGGGTTTCTTCAGATAAATTGCTCAGAAGTGGCATTACTGGGTCCTTCTTTGTCTCTTGTTATAGCCTTTGTTTTAAAGTCTATTTTGTCTGGTATAAGTATTGCTACCCCAGACTTTATTTTTTTTCATGTTCATGAAATGTCTTTTTCCATCCTTTTCAGTCTGTGTGTGTCTCAATCTGAAGTGAGTCTCGTGTAGGCAGCTTATGTCAGGGCTTTGTTTTCTTATCTGTTCAGTCTCCCTATGTCTTTTGACTGGAGTATTTAATCCATTTGTGTTTAAAGTAATTGTTGATAGATGTGTAGTTATTGCCATTTTTTTTTTTTTTCTTAAGTCCCTTTACCATTTCTTGTAATACTGGGTTTGGTAGTGATGAACTCCTTTAGCTTTTTCTTCTCTGAGAAGCTCCTTATCTGTCCTTCAATTCTAAAAGATAGCTTTGCTGGGTAGATTAATGTTAGTTGTAGGTCCTTGCTTTTCATCACTTTGAATATTTCCTGACAATCACTTCTGGCCTGGAAAGTTGCTGTTGAGAAATCAGCTGATAGTCTCATGGGAAACTCCCTTGTAGGTAACTAATTGCTTTTCTCTTGCTGCTTTTAAGATTCTTTGTCTTTAACTTTTGGCATTTTAATTATGATGTGCCTTGGTTTGGGCGTGTTTGGGTTCATCTTGTTTGGGACTCTGATTCCTGGGCTTGTATGTCTATTTCCTTTGCCAGGTTAGGGAAGTTTTCCCTCATTATTTCTTCAAATAGGTGTTCAATTCCTTGCTCTCTCTCCTGTCCATCTGGTACCCCTATAATATGAATATTGGTATGCTTGATGTTGTCCCAGAGGCCCTTTATCTTATTTTTTTGTGTGTGTCTTGTTTTGTTTGTTGTTTGTTGCTGTTCTGATTGGGTGTTTTCTGCTACTTTACCTTCCAAATCACTGATTGAATCTTCTGCTTCGTCTAATCTACTGTTGTGTCCCTCTAATGTATTCTTCATTTTACTTACTGCATTTTTCATTTCTGATTGGTTCTTTTTTATGTTTTCTATCTTCATTTTTATGTTTCTTATCTCTTTGTTAAAATTCTCCTTGGAATCATTGAGAATCCTTTTAACCAGTGTTTTAAACTCTGCATCTGATAGCTTGTCTCCATTTTCTTCTTTGGAGATTTGTTCTGTTCTTTCATTTGGGACATGCTTCTTTGTCTCCCCATTTTGGTTACCTCCCTGAGTTTGTTTCTATGTATTAGGCAGAGCTTCTATGTCTCACGGCCTTAGGAAAGTGGCCTTATATAGTAGATGTCCTGTGGGGCCCAGTGTCACAGTCTCTGGTCACCTGTGCTGGGTGTTCCACGTGTGTCCTTTGTGTAGGCTGTGTGTGCCCTGTTGTAGTCGAGCCTTCGTTTCTGTTTGTACTTCAATAGGAGGGATTGACCCTCAGGGTGGTTGGTTGTGAGGACTGGTCATGACTACAGTGGAAGAGCTGTTGTGCAGGGGCTGACCCTACAGAGTAGGATTCACTTTAGTGTGATTCTGGTGCCAGCCTAGTCTGCCCTTTGGGTGTGCCTTTTGTGGATGTGGTTGGGTGGTGTTGTGGTGTGGTCCGAAGCTAGCCACTTCGTGTGTTGCTTCGGGGGTCTCTTGGGAGGGGCTCTGTTAAAGGCTAAGGTCAGCCACTCCCTGTGCCCTGCCTCGGGCCACTTGGTATGAGCTACAAAGTGCTCTGTAGATGCTTGCCACTTGTGCTGGACTTGGCAATGACTAAGCTGCGAACCAAGGCCAGCTGCCATTAGTGCTAGCTTTAGGGCTGTGTGGCAAGAAGTACAGGGCACGGAGGTGAGATGCTCTTTGTTTGGGGTTTGTGAACTTTTGAGAGATATTTAGAAAGTCCATAACATGAGCCAAGACAGGCCATTTGTATGGAAAAGCCACCAGAAGCAGCTCGGGTGAGCCCACAAGTAGGGTGAGGTAGGGTCTTAGGGAATTACGGGGGGGGGGGGGGGGGGGCGAATGTTATGTTAGCTAGGTTGATGGAGACTCAGATATAGCCATCACCTATGTCTTCATGCTGGGTGAGGGGAGGGCTCAACAAAAGAACACTGGCTTCTGCCAGCACTTTTATCTGGGAGAAAGCTGATACTTCAGCCCTCGCCCTGCAGCCAGACAATTCTGGGTGAGAGACTGTGACACTGGGCCCCACAGGACATCTACTAGTTCCTCCCCCTATGTTTCTGGTACCTTTTGAGCTGCTGCCCCAACGCTGAAATTCAGAGCAAATGAATCCATCAGTAAGTTCATACATGGCCCTTTTAAGAGGAACACCTGGGACTCCAGCAGCCTTCCATCTCACTCAGTCACAATCTCTGCTGGTTTTCACAGCCAAAAATTATGGGGACTTCTCTTTCCAGGACTAGAACTCTGGGATGGGGAGTTTGGTGTGGGACTGGGACCCCTCACTCCTCAGGGAGGCCTCTGCAGCCAAGATAGCCCTCCCAATTTTGTGGTGTCAGACCATTCCGTATCTGCCCCCACCCCTGGAGGGGGAGGCTTCTCATGTGGCTTCTTCTGTATATCCTTAGTTATAGAACTTCTGTTCAGCTAGACATTGGGTGGTTTTTCAGTGATGGTTGTTCTATAGCTTAGTTGTAATTTTGATGTGGTCATGAGAGGAGGTGAGCACAGCATTTACCTACTCTGCCACCAGAAGTTTGAAATTTTACTTTTAAATGAATGATTTTACAAGGGAATAATTTCTTAATTCCCACTCACATTTATTTTATTTCTGGGCCCACTTTTTATCTTATCTTACTAAGTTGTGCACTATCCACAGTGCATGTGGAAATCCTTAAAATTGGGAGAATAAAATTGAGATAATGTTCCAGTATATATTGTGTGCTGATCCAACAGAAAGCACTAAAGACGTATATACAGTCAGTGTGTGGTATTGTTCAATTTGCTCAATTGGTAGCATTTCCCTAACGATTTTGAGTCGGAAGGATTCTTTTTCACCAAAGCAATACTTTTTCTTAAGGCGGTAGAAAACAATGTTCTCAAATGAGTCTTTTCCTATATTATACAATTTTTTTTCTCTCTTTTTCAAATGGCCAGCCATTCATATGTCAGTTATTCTAGAAAGCCTGTCTTTGAACCAGAGTTGCATTTAGTATCAGGGCTACTTCTTGCACATGTATCAGAATGATTAGGTTAGTGTCCCCTCTTCTGTCAAACTTAATTTTAACCTCAAATAATTCACAATAACCTAGAGTCTGTATGCAGTTAGGAAAGAAGTTGTGCAGGAAGAATTGCAGAATTTCTAATACTGAAATAAGATAATTTTTTTCTCGACAATAAAACTTAAGGAAACCTGTGTAACTTTTGTTTCCATTACTTCTTAATTTTGCATTGCCAAATTGCAAGGTATTAACTAAATGACTTTTTTTCTTTTTAAAATGTATTGTGATATAGAAACTCTTATGCATATTTCTTGTCAAACATAAACCTCTTTGGTGCCCTCTATGTTTTCCTCCTTCCTTTTCCCTATTACAGGAATAATGTCTCCAACTTCTCCAAATCTATGAGAGGAATAATTCATGGAGAAGAAATTTCAACAGTTTATTATAATTATTTTTTAAATTCTTGTATTTCCTTCAAGAAAGGCCAGCAAGCTTAATTTTGTGTCTTTCTTCAGTAGGGGACAGCAGTGTTTCACTATCTCTTAAAATTTAAGAGAAAAGTTGTATGGATTTATGAGCTCCCAACTAGTTAATACTTCCTGTTAAAGTTCTTGTTAAATTGTCAAAATGCACAAGCATGATAATCCAGTTCTAAGAAGGAAATAAAAATGCAACCCAAATTAAGGTTATTGATAAAGTTGAGTTCATTGATGTCTTAAGGCTGGGCGGCACTTTAGAGATTATTCATACAACACCTTTATGCTACAAATGTAGAAATGGGCCCAAGGAGGCTAAGATATCAGTGCAAGGTCAGTTGCTTACTTAATAACACAGCCTGCACTTTAAACCCACACATCCAACTACCTGAAATACATCTCTTGCAGGCACCTCAAATTCAATATGGCCCAAATTGGTTTTCCCGATTCTTCAACTTTTCCCCCCCTCTTCTCTGTCTTGATATATGGTGACACCACTGCCCATCCAGTAACCTGGTCATCATTCTTAATTTCTCATTTTCCCTCGCATTTCACCATCCATTCTTAATTTTCTACAATTCCATTTCCTGTGTTCCTAAAACCTGTCTGTGTTCCTCTTTCCTCACTGCCGCTATCCTAGTAGAAGTTATCTTGCACTACTGACATTGAAGATTTGGCATTGAATTAGTTGGGCATCTCTATGAAATATAGAGATGCTCTATATTTTAAATACGTTGGAAGGTGAAAATAACAAAATGGTGATAAAAAATTGAGATCTTCAGATTGAGATATCCCCAGATTTAGACAAAAGAAATGGTTTGTGGTTGGAATGAGGAATCGGGTGATGATGACTTTAAAGGACAGGTCAGCACCTAGGACCACCTGGAGAATTGAGAGTAACTTGTACTATAAAGTACAAACCTGCAGAAATGATCAACTAAATTGTATGTGTGTACACCTTTCCTCAAAACCCATTCCCTTTTTTATGTAATATAAGTGTGTCTATTGTTTGTTGTGGTGGTTTTCTGTAAGCTTGGATGAAAGAAGAGAGTCCATTACTGGAAACCTTTGAAATCTTATTGTTGATGGCATTTTAAGTAAATCAATAGCTGCATAAGCAGGCGAGCCCTTACTAAAAAGATTTTGTTTGCTTTTTTACAAATCTTTTTTCCATAAAGCAACATAAAGAATAGCCTACCTGGTATAGGTTTCACCCTTTGAAGGTCACATCTCCAGGTAAGGCTGACCACTTACCTCAAGGATGTTGAGCAGGTACCGTTTTAGATATAATAGTCAAGGAAGGCCATGCAAATCAGTGGGAAAAGAATCATCTAGGTTAAAGGAAGAGCAAAAACACAAAGGCTCTGAATACAAAGAAGCTTGGCTTGTTTAAGGAAGAGCAAGAAGGCTAGTATGATTAGAGGTCAGTGAGGCAGCTCATGAAAGGAGGTAAAGTCACAGAGACAGCTTTTGACACATTCTTCACTTCCTTGGCACAAACTACCCTGGTTTCCTCCTGTTTCACTGATTTCTACCCTCTTTGCTAGTTCCTACTCCTCTTTCCAATCTCTATAAGTTGGAATTCCTCAGGATATAGTAATAGATTCTCTCCTTTTTAGCAATATTCCACTCTCAGGGGATTTCATCCAATCTTAGTTGTCTGTCAATTATATTGGTGGTAATCTCATTCAGATCTTCTACTTGATGTCTCCACTTGAATGTCACACATTTCAGTTTTTTGATTTTTTTAATTAAAGTTTATTGGAGTGGCAATGGTTAGTAAAGTTGTGTGTTCACCACCCAGAGTCAGTTCTTCCATCACCATATATTTGATCCCATTTACCATCATCTACCACCCCCTCTCACCCTCTGGTAACCACTGAACTATTGTCTATGTCTATCAGTTTTTGTTTCTTTGTTTGTCTTGTTCCTTTGTTGCTTTCAGTTTTATAGTCCACGTATCAGTGAAATCATATGGTTCTCTATTTTTTCTGTCTGACTTATTTCACTCAGCGTTATAATCTCAAGATCTATCAATGTTGTCACAAATGGCTCTATTTCATCTTTTCTTATGGCAGAATAGTATTCCATTGTGTATATATACCACGTCTTCTTTATCCAATCATCTATCAAAGGACACTTTGGTTGTTTCCATGTCTTGGCCACTGTAAATAAAGCTGCAATGAACATTGGAGCTCATATATCTTTATGGATAAATGTTTTCAGATTTTTTGAGTAGATACCCAGGAGAGAGATTGCTGGGTCATAAGGTAATTATATTCTTAATTTTCAGAGGACCCTCCACACTGCCTTCTATAGCAGCTGCACCAATCTGCATTCCCACCAATAGTGTATGAGGGTTCCTTTTTCTCCACAGCCTCTCCAACACTTATTTGTCTTGTTGATGATAGCCATTCTAACTGGTGTGAGGTAATATCATTATCGTTTTTACTTACCCAAAACAATATACAAATTCAGTGCAATCCCCATCAAAATCCCATTGGCATTTTTTAAAGAAAAAGAACACAAAATCCTCAGGTTTGTATGGAACCACAAAAGACCCCGAATAGCCAAAGCAATCCTAAGAAAAAAGAATAATGCTGGAGGTGTCACACTCCCTGACGTCAGCTTGTACTACTGGGCAACAATAATCAAAGTAGTATGGTACTGACAGAAAAACAGACACATAGACCAATGGAATAGAATTGAAAACCCAGAAATAAACCCACATAAATATGTACAGATAAGACTGTCTTTGGAAAATTGACTGTTACTTTAGTGTCACTGGTGGGTAAGAATGGGTCAGTGAGTATAATAAAATGCAGAATAATGAGAAAAAATACAAAGGCAGGAATTTGAGGGGGAAAGAAAGATTGAGCAAAAGCAATAAAACAATAGAAATCAAAGTGGAGGGTTGACCAAGTATTTAAGGAAGACACAATGGAGGAAAGCCCCACAAAGACAGAATGATAGCCAGGAAAGAGTGGACAAAGGAGCCAAAACATACAATGGAGAAAGGACAGCCTCTTCAATAAATGGTGCTGGGAGAGTTTAAAAGCCGTAAGGAGCTAATATCCAAAATATATAAGGAACTCATAAAACTCAACACCAAAAAAACAAACAATCCAATTTTAAAATGGGCAGAGGACCTGAATAGACATTTCTCCAAAGAGGACAGACAGATGGCCAATAGACATATGAAAAGATACACATTTCAGTTTTAATAAGGCCGAATCAGTTCTGATTTCTCCTTCAAACCTATTCCACCTTCACTCACCTTACTTTAAGAAATATCATAATTTATGTAGTTCTTGGAAGAATTACTCATCAAGAGACTCAAAAATTGATTGCAAATCTGAACAGGTCTCACCATGTGCACCGTGACCATCTCAGACCAAGCCTCAATTTTGTCTTGCTCAGACCTAACAGCTTCCTGTTTCCACTCTTTCACTCCTAGGTCTTTTATTTTTATTTTTTTCCCCATGGAACACTCATGTTTATTCCTTTCACTTCTAACTTACTAGAATTAGAAAAATGGCTTTTACATACACAGTATTGCCGAGGTCTTTTAGGTTTAGAATTGATGTATTACCTTATGTTCATTAAATATTTGTCTCTTCCATTATCATGGTTTCAGAATCACTACATTTTTTTCTTAATTTGACAGTTATTTCCCTTACTCTGTACCTTTCCCTCCCACTTGTACTTTGAGAACAGGTAAGCAAGGCGAAGAACTTCATGTTTAGTATATTCCTATTAGACTCAGGCACTGTTGAACATATGCATATATATTATTTAATTTCTCAATAATTTTGTGAAGTAGATATGATTACTTCTATTTCACAGATGAGGAAGCTGAGGGCATATAGAAATTAAGAAACTTACCTACATTCTTAAGTAAGTGTAGGAGCTGAAATGAAACTGCTCTTTTCTGACTCCCACGCTTTCCTGGCTACCATTCTGTCTTTGTGGGGTTTTCCTCCATTGTGTCCTCCTTAAATCCTTGGTCAATCCTTCACTTTGATTTCTATTGTTTTCTTGCTTTTGCTCAATCTGTCTTTCCCCCTCAAATTCGTGCCTTCATATTTTTTCTCATTCTGCATTTTATTATACTCACTGACCCATTCTTACCCACCGGTGACACTAAAGTAACAGTCAATTTTCCAAGGACAGTCTAGGATTAGGTTCATGACTACCATTAATATCAAAGCCACTTAAATGAATTAAGTCTATGCTTTGAAGACTTACAAAGAAAAGGACTAACAGGATGGGCAGCTGAGCCTCTATAGCATGTGTCTATAAATGCCTTACGTTCTGACAGAGGGCCTTTATTTGCTGCCTGGTAATGGAGCAGCATTAAGTCTATTGTGTTTAGCAAATGCTGGCACCCATCTATTACTTTCTTTAGTTTGATCCGCACTTGATTAAAATTTCTACTTCTGATGACAATATAGGTCTAATCTGTGTGTAGTTTGATAGAGAATTTCTCCTTTTCAGCATGATATTTTTCTTAGGTATTTCATTTTCCTCACGAAATTTTTAATATAAGTAAACCTAATAATACATGCTGTTGTCTTTAACCAGAATTAAATTATTATTTACTGTTAGTAATAGTATCTCATTTCGAAACTCCCATTTGCTTCTCAAGAAGTCATCTAATTCACAAAATTATAAAAATGAATCAAGAACAAGAACTTTGGAAAAGTGGTGTTCAAAACTAAAACAATCCTTGGACCTCTCAATTTGCACCAGCAAGAAGCAGGCTGAGAAAGCTGTACAGCCTCCGAAGTCCCACTTCAGATGGAGGGTAATAAAAAGGAATAATTTCCTGTATTAGGCTGAATGATAGCCCTGAAAGGTAACAGCTCCTAATCCCTCGAACCTGTAAATGTTACTTGGTATCAAAAAATACTCTCTCTGAGTATCACTAGTTTAAGGATCTTGAGATAGATTATCCTTGATTATCCAGGTAGACCCTAAATACAATTACAAGTGTCCTTATACAAAACAGAAAAAAAGTGACAAACAGGAAAAGACAATGTAAAGATGGAGCAGGGAGAGATTTGAAGATTGAAAGGATATAGCCCGAAGCCAAGGAATGCTGCTGCCACCAGAAGCTAAAACAGGAAAGAAAGGATTCACCCCCAGAAGGAGCATACCTGCTGACACCTTGATTTCAGCCCAATGATTTCTAATTGCAAACTTGGTCTCTAGAACTGTGAGGGAATAAATTTCTATTGTTTTAAGACATCAAGTTTGTGGTAATTTGTTGCAACAGCCACAAAAAAAGTAATATACCTCTCAAAAGGCAGAGCATTGGGCCATAGAGAACAATAGATAAGAGAATGTTTCGCAGCAGAATCAGGGGCTTTTCCACCTCTAGAGTAGGAGACCTACCTGGTGTCTCCCAAGTGGGAGAATTGCTGTGGACTATTGATTGCTTTATGTTTGCTATTTCTCCTCTTTTCAAAGGAGAGGTTTTATTGTTTTCCTGTTTTTGCTTCCGTGTTATACATGAGATGTGTTGGAGGGTCGACAGGTAAGTTGACCCTTGGCTCACCAATCTGTGGAGAAGAAACCTGTCTCAAAGAAGACAAGTACGTAGATCCAGGACATGAGGCTGGATGCAACAATAGGATGGCACTTTTGGTTGCCTCACTTGGGAATGGATTGATTGTTCTTTGTGTGGCTAGAAAGGATTGAAGGAATAATTGATGACCTGATTAAGGCAGAGATTGTTCATGCTTATCCAGTACCCATGTGTTTCTCTACATTTCTGAGTTGCCCCTCATATGTCAGGCCAGAATTTAAACTGTATCCTGAAGGTTATAAAAATCCATGAATGGGAAGGTTGTGCCATAATTGGATTTGCATTGTTGAGTGATTATTTTATTAAATGATTCAACCAATATTTATTAAAGGGATTCCAGGGTGAATAGGACAGACAAGTCACCTGCTTTCATGGGACTTATGTTCTAAGTAGGGGAGAATGGTGTTCAATAAACAAACAACTAAATCAAAGAGTGACTTTTGAGATGAGACCCAAATGTAATGAGCCAGTCATGTGAAAATTAGAGGAAAGTAAATTCTAGAAATAGGGAGCAGTTCTATGGTTGAGGCTCTTGGAACTCTTACCTGACTTGCTTCTCCTTGGCATACAGGAGGATTATAATTCCCCAACATCTTGCAAGTAGGTGGGGTTATGGATTAGTTCTGGAAAATGGCCATGAGGATATGTGATAGAAATAATTTCCAAGCTGATAAAAGATCCTGTAGTACTCTTTTCCTTTTATCACAACGATTAGGGATGAGGCCACATACTGAAATGGTGGGAACTCCAGATTGAGGCAGCCTGAATTACTGAGTTCCCTCATGGACAGCAGTGGCCCTAGAGAATTATCTGCTCCCACTGGATACTTGTGTGATTGGGGGATTGCGTATTGCAGCAGCATAACCTACACTAGCCTGTCTAAAGCAGGCCCTAAGGTGGGAACAAACTTGATGGGTTACAGGAAGACCTAAAAGACCAGAAGACGAACGGACTGAATATGAGGAGACGATCAGAAGCCCCATCATATCGGCTTTGTAAACCAAGGTAAGACGTTTTGATTTTATTCTAAGTATGAGAGGAAATAATAGAAGGGTTTTAAATGGAGCATGATATTTTCGAATTTGCAATTCTAAAAGATTGTTCTGGCAGTTATCTGGGGAATTGGTTGGGGAGGAGGGAGGCAAAACAGAAAGCAGGAAAATGCAATTAGGAGGCTACTATAGTAGTCTTGGTGAGTTACTCTTGTTTGAATCAGGGTGGTGGTAGTGACGGGGAGAAGAAGTGGACAGATTCTACATACATTTTGGAGGAGGTATCAAAAGCACTTCCTAATGGATTAAATAGGATGGATAGGAGGAGGGAATCAGTGAAAGAGAATAACCCTTGGGCTTAAGTCTGGAGAGAGGCTCATGTAGACAAGCTTCAAGAAGGAGCAAGTCTTGGTGGGGTGTGAAGGAAGGTCATATCACTTTTGAGTTGACTATTAGACATCCAAGTGGAGAAGCTGAATAGAGACTTTAATATATGAATATAGTCTTGAGAAGCAACCAGGTTTAAAGATGTAAAATTGGTATGTAAGTGATTTTGCCTTGATTTTTAGTTTTCTTTTTGTGCGACTCATAGGATTATTAATTACATAATTAACAAGCTTGATCTATGAAAACATATTGTACCCCAAAAATTGCAGAGTATGAATTATTTTCAAATGCGCTCAGAAAGTTTACCAAAATTGACTATATGTTGGACCATAAAATATTTTAATAAATTTACAAGATTGGTTATAGACACGTCTCTGATTTCAATGAAGGTAGGAGACAAAAAGATAATTAGAAAAAAATACATAAGAAACATTAGAATCATAGTGCTAAATAACTGGTTCAAAGAGGGACTTAATAAAATTTAAGATTCTTTAGACCAGAACAATGATAAAAATAGCATATATCGAAGAAAAACTTTTAAAATGCTTTAGTTGCATTTTAAATGTTTTTCTTCGATATGTGCTATTTGATAATATGATATACTTGGAGAAAATTTTATAGCTTTAAATTCTAATATTAGAAAAGAAGAAAGTCTTTTTTATTTAAAAATATAGCTAACATACAATATTATATCAGTTTCAGGTATACATCATAGTCGTTCAACATTTATATCCCTAAAGAAGTTATCACCGAAAGTCCAGCAACCATCTCACACTGTACTATGCTATCACAATATTATTGACTATATTCCCCATGCTGTACATTACATCCCCATGACTTATTTGTTTTAACCTAGAAATTTGGACCTCTATTCCCCATCACCTTTTCCCCCCTATTTTAAGTTTTCAATTACAGTTGAAAAACCGAAAGTCTTCAAGCTAATGAGCTACTAAAGAGTCAATATGAAAATTTAGAAAAAGAGTAGTATAATAAAGTTTATAAAGAAAGGAAATAAGACAGAAAAGGATGGACTTTAATAAACTATAAAATATACAATATAGAAGATCAACAGAGCCAACATTGGTTTTGAAAAAATCTAATAAAATTAATAAACCTCTGGCAAGATTGGATCAAATATACTGGGACTAATAAAGAAGATTAGGTTCTTTAGCCAACAAAAATATATTTCAAAAACAAAAGTGAAATGAAGACTTGTTCAGATATATGAAAGTGAAAGAATTCATTGCTAGCAGGTCCACACTGCAACACACGCAAAAAAGAAGCCTTGCAGCCAGAACGAAAATGATACCAGATGGTAATCTGGATCTAAATGAAGGAATGAAGAGCAGCAGAAGTAACTACGTGGTTAAATAAATGCTTTACTCATATTCAGTTTTGTTTTTTTTAACAATATTCATTGTTTAACCAAAAATGAAAACAATGTAGTACATGGTTTATAACAGATACAAAAATAAAATGTAAGACAAGAGCACAAGAGGTGGGAGGGGAGACATGGAATTATAAGATTCTTAGACTATAAGTGAAATGTTATCACTTGAAGGCAGACTGGTAAATATTTACACTATAAATTCTAAAGTAACCTCCAAAGTAGCAAAACAGAGTGACAGGAAGATTCCCGCTGTCCATAAAGGAAATAGCCTCTTACATTTCTAGCCTGGGAAGGTTTAGTTCTCCAGTTTGGGCCTAGCACCTAACTTGTATAATAAAAAAATAAAATAATAAAATAAAATAAAAACACTCATTAAGGTATTTTTTTTTAAATGTGCCAACCTCCTGATCCTTGGCACTCAGCACCACAAGCAAATTGTGTTTTGAAATTACAGTTTCCTTATGGCTTCTACCTTCACTAATTTCAGTCATTGGATGGAGGGCCATTGAAATTTTATGTTCTCAGTCCAGAGCAATCCTTTTTGGTACATATCCAATCTTCCCTAACCGAGTATAATTTCACTTGGGCAGGGATTTATTGTTATTTAAACGTTGTTTATCCTTCAGCCCCACAAAACTCTTCATTTTGATTTGTATCGCAGCTTAGAAGTTCATTAAATATTTGCTGAATACACGAATGATTGGCTGCATGCCATTTAAAGCCACGTGGAAACAGTATAATATAACTGAATCACAGGAGCTCGGGTCCCGCCCCACTCCCGTATTCCCACTCCACCACAATTAGGAATTTATGAGGTTGGTGCAAACGGAATTACGGTTTTTGTAATTATTTTTAAACTTTTAACCCGCAATTACATTTGCACCAAACTAATATCTCCCCAAAACTGGTCATCTGATTTGGCTGCTTCTGTCTTGCTTCTTTTGAGCTACATCATAACTCTCTGCTACTTCTGCTTCTCTGCTGGTTTTTTCCTGGCCTCAATTTGTAAAATGATCTGTACTCACTTCTAATAGCTTACTCTCAAACGTTATTGCCTGTTCTGCAGACTTATGTGCCAAGAAAACTATCATTCCTCACCCCCAATACAAAGTCGAGTATTCAGTCAACTGGGCAGAAGCTGCATCACCCTTTATGACCTAGCCTGGGTAGTTTCATAGCATCGCTTTGGTTGTACTCTAGAGCAGACATAGATAGAGAAACTTTTTCTATAAAGGCGCAGGTAGCACATAGTTTAGGTTTTGTGGGTCATATGGTTTCTGTCACAGCTCCTCGCAACTACTCAGCTCTGCCACTGGAGCATGAAAACAGCTATAAAGGGGCTGCTTGGTTAGCCTGAGTCTTCGTAGGGGATGTGAGGTTGGCACCCAGTCCACTGGCAACCTAGAGCAGAACCTCAGAGCCACAGAGCTGCTGGACTTCAGCTGGTTTGTGGCTGATGTGTAACATGAATGACAACCTTTATTGTTGCAAACCACTGAGATTTTCCTCAGCATGACTAGAAAAATGAGCATCTACTATGTGCCAAGATCCTGAGCATATATAGCGCACATGCAATGGATTGCTGCTATTCTTTAGTATGGCCTAGGAGCCCTTCGTAATCTGGTTTCTCCTGCCATTACCTGACAGTCTCTTTCCAGTGGTTCCATGTTTCTGTGTCCTTTGCACAGAAACATTATACCCTCTGCTCTTGGCTGCCTGTCAAATTGTATGTACGCTTCCAAAGTCATGGAAACGCCATCTCCTTTCTGAGCGCCCCCCAATGCTCTCTCCTAGTACCTTCTCCAGCGCATTCACATGCCATGAACTTTTATTTTTATACTTGCTTACCAGTCCGAGTCCCCCACTAGACTATAGTCCCCTTGAAGACAGGGAGAGTGACGTTCCCATGTTTGTATCAAGTCCTCGGGCTTTAGCACAAAGCCTAGCACTGAGGAGTATTCAAGGAATGTTGTTGCACTAGTGACCCAAGGAAAAGGGAGTCCTTGAGGGTGAGGGATACAGGTTTTCAGTTTGGGCCAAATTCCGTTTGGACCTCTCTCATTTCTTTCCTCCATCATTTTTCTGCAGAACAAATCAGATTCAAATAAACATCAATGGAAAGTTTAAAGAGTAAAGGAGTCACAAAAATTCATGCTGAAGACTGTTGTGGTCTTAGGAGTCTGGGGGTTGATTTTATATATCTGTCTATCTTAGTGTGTTTGTTTATTTTAGTACTTCCACACCACCCATCATCTCCCCCTTTAGCAATCTTCTTGTCTTCAAGCCCCCCAACCTGTGTGTTCCAGGTGACCACCCGATTTATAATACTCTAGCATGCCCTCAAAGAACAAGTCTGGGTTCCTAGCAGAGCAGACAGTTCTGACTTCCCACCTTCCCTTTCAGGGTCTCCGTCGGAGTCCTAGGGACAGTTTTCTGAAAGCATGCAATGCCTAGTATGGATCAAGCCCCACCCAGGAGGCACAGAGGTGAGGGGACTGGGCCTTTTCTGTCTAAAGTGCTCACAGCATGGTGCAGGGAGCCACGCACACACCATTTGCTGATTAATGAAGAACATTTGTCAGCTGCCCTTGGTTATCTTGTTAGCACAACGAGGACATGCTTAGGTGAGTCTTAAATTTTCCATGCATTTCTTTAAAAACCTTACGTGGTAGTAATAGGTAGTAATTAGGTAAGATAGTGATAGGTAGTAACCTATCAGAGATTGTGAGTATTAATTGGGTATGTACTTGTTTTATTTGACTCTAATCCTGGCTCTGCTTCTAGCTAGGTCTTTGGGCCTCAGCAAAATAAGTGATTTGGAAGTAACTGAAAGCTAATGTTCCCTTAAACCTTGAGATTCTAAGATTTCATAATGGATTTAGCAGCTGCAGGTTTTTGATGATGTGCCCAGAAATACTCACCATGATTTGATCAAGATCGTGAACGTGCTGATCTTTAAGTAAGGATGAGGGTAGGGGAACTGATGAAATTTGGGGAAGGATGAAATAAAATGGTGAATATGAACATGCTTTGAAAATGTTTATGCGTTTTATGCAAAGCCTTGTCCATATTGGAGAGTGAAACACTGCATTCGTATGGAGCTTGCTATCTCCTGAACAAAACTGGAGATTATTTTGTATGAATAGGAACCTACAAAGGAGAGAAATGGCTCAGAACAGGTTCTACGGAGAGATGGTATAAGGAACAGGACATCCCTCATGTTGCTGATGGTCTTCTGCCCTTTCCTTGCTCCATGGATCACTGGTTGTCCTCACCATCTGACCCATCTGCAAGCTAGAAACCCACTGGTTCTTCTGGACTCAGCCTCTCCTGGGAGGCAAGGGACCGTGTTTATTTTTGTTCATTTGAATCCCTAGCACCTAGCAGAGCAAGAGTTCAATACATTTATTTTTTTCAAGTTGAGTAGTGTTAAGCATTGCCCTCTTTCCCCGCTCCTCCCCTGAGGCACAAGTACCCTAAGACCAGAACACTCGAAGTTCTCAGATCTGCTTTCCTCGGTGACAGTAACCACCTAGAGGTGAGGGCACTAAGATCATTGTATACTTGGTATTGCAGGTAACTCAGAGTGTGGAGTGAGCATTGACAGGGGCAGGAAAAGTGCTTGAAGATCAGGTAAGACACCCTTTCTTCCCCGGGTACCCAGGATCGGTTTTGTGTGTTGGTTTGTCTGCTTGGAGATCCTGCATAGATAGAGGGCATCCACCCACTGGTCCCTGAGCTCTCGGGGCCCTTCCAGTTCTGAACACCAAAAGGAAGAAAATGCAGGTAGCCATGAGTTACTAATTATATCAGAGTGACTAGAAAAATCATGGGCATGGCTTAAATTTTATCTATGTGGGTGAGGCAAAATTAACCCCCTCGACAGGATTATTAAGGCAATTGCGAGAAAGGAGTAAAGTCTCTTTGTCGTACCCTTAAAGTCCTGCTCACTCAACAGAATGGTTCATTTGTGCACGTTATTCTGCTTATATGTCTTAGTGAAAGACACTCCTACTCAACCTCTCAGCTTCTTTCAGGACAGTGGACCAACACTTCCTTCTTTCTTGAAACATTTTTCTTCTAGTTCTGGGGATACCACTTTCTTGTTTTCCTTAATCTCTTGGGCAGTTCCTTCTCAGCCCGTTTTATTGTCTCCTCCTTCTCTGCTAAGAGGCTAAATTGTGTCCCAGGCCTCAGTTCTTTTAACTTCGCTGAGTGATCTCATCCGGAAACATGGCTTTAATTACCATCTATTAACTGAAGAGCTCCCAAATTTATATCTCTGATTTTGACCTCTCCCCTGACTCCCAGACTTGCATAATCAAAAAGAGAAACAAAACAAAACCAAAAAATCATTCTTAACATCTCCATTGGGGTGTAGTGCAGGCTATTTTTTATTTTCCCCTCCAGATCCACTCTCCTCCCGTCTCCTCCCTGCTCTGTGCCCTGTGACACTGACCAGTTTGAGCGACATCACCAAGCAGTCTTGTCTCTGGCCTCCATTTGGGTTTGCCCAATGGAAGGCATGGACAAGCGACGGTAAGGCAGGAGGGGAGTGAGGTCAGGCGTGCATCCCCTTGTCTTCCTCTCGGCGTGCTCACCATCGGTTAGATGTGTGCCTCTGCTGAGGTCGGCACTCTGCAATGGCCATAGCTGTTCTCTCTGGCTTCTGATAAGACCACCCTCCTCCACTTGCCCCTTTAGGCCTAGGGCTGGTCACCGTTCTGTGCTGTGGCTTTAACATGGCCCAGACAGGACTCCTGTTTGTCCTAAACCCCCCAGTCTTACCATCCCAGTACGTGGCACCAGCATGCACCCCCTTGCTCAACCCAAGCACCTGAGACTCGATTCTATTACAAAATGTCGGCATTTTGCTGGATCATCTTGCTTTTTTCAGGAAAGTTGTTCGTCTGTGATTCCCCATCTGTAACAACTATAGAATTAGAAGACTGGGGCTTCTCCTGAATGCTGTTTAGTTCACCTGCAGTGAGAATTTCCTAGCATTTCTCACTCCACTATGAACCCTTCCATCACATAACCTTATTCATCTTTGTATCATGACCTAGCGCCGTGTTTGAAATATAATAGATGCCAAAATATGTATGTTGGGTTTATGAATTAATTAAGGTTTGCTAGGTATTGGTCTGGTTAAAGGAACCCTTTTTGTTCTTGTATATTTAAACTCTTAATAATAGTGTAAAACCTTTGTCTGGTAAGTATGGTCTTAATTTACCTAGAAGTGAGTTTTGCTCAGCCTTGGTATTCTACGACTTTTAGTTTGAGTTTTTCTAAAGTGCAAGAGACGAGAATTAAATAGGAATGTTTTTGGCTTTTGAGTTGTTTTTGAGCAGAAGTTCACAAAACTACTGGGAGACTTTTACATGGGCAGCTGTTATGTGACCCTGTAGAAGGAAATGTGCATTTAAAAAAAGACAGAGTATAAACAATAAACATGCTGGGAGGTCAAATTGAGAAGGGGAAGAGGAAGGCTGGGAATAGGAGACAAGGGAATATTTCACACTCGCTCTGAAAGAGCTAAGCATTTTTCCTGATGTCTTTAAAAGAAGTTGTAGCTGTTTTTTGGAGAAGAGGTGATTGTGGCTATTTATGAACATCATGTTGCTAGGTGACACCGTGGGATGAGCACCACTCTAACCTGTCACTCACTGGTTTCCAGAACTAGCAATGAAGGGGATGTACGGGGGTGGGGGACAGAATCCAGGAAGGAACACAGAGATATCAGGACAAGAACTATCTGGAGTAAATGAATCAGCGCTAGAAAAATTTTCATTTTTCTTTCCAGTAAAATGATCTGCTCAGGATCGTAGGTCCAACCTTTCCCCTGCTCTCTCCTTGGGTGGGGTGGGGGTGGGGGTGGGGGTTGTTGCTAGCAGCCTTTTCCTCTATTATGACATTTGGCCTCCTCTGGGAGAAAAGCAGATCTGCTTCCTGCAGAAGCCAAGTCGGGAAATCACCAGGGAGGAAACCGAGGAGTCAGCCTCCCTATGCAGCAAGTCTGAGAACTGGCATTTTCTTCCGTCTGTGCTCACGCAGCCTGGGAATGTGTGGGAGGCCATGCAGCCCAGCTTGAGTGTAAGTCGGGGCTTTGAATATGATGCTGCGTGTGCTACAATGTGATGAGGCTGATATCCATCCAACTGACCACCTGCAATTTCAATACATTTTAGCCTCTCTGAAAGAATTGTGACCTGAGGAAAAGTCAATCACCACTTGGAACGGTACCTATCGAAAGCGAGGCTGCTAATGTTTTAGTTACCTAATGAACATGGATTTAGGCTGGGAATATACAGGTTCACAAAGCTGGTAGGAATCGCCCCTGTGAGATATTAGCCAGCATCCTGAGAGGATCAGGAATTGATGAGTGCTTTGGGGCACGGTGGTGTGTGTGCAAGTGTTATGTAAGCCGGTGTTTCCTGAGATTATCCCCACCTTTGGGATGGGCTTGAGTAGAATTGCAAGGTGGACGCTGTGAGCCTCACCCAAAGCACTTCCTGGAACTGGCAATGCCTTTTATCCCCGCCCATCACTGAGGCTACAGTGAGTCTAATGCACCGCCTAGTGGCCACGAGTTTGTGTGAACCGGGTCCGCTGCTGCTGCTGCTGCTGTTGCTGCCGCTGCTTCAAAAAATGCGTTGGCTGCTCTTCTCTCTTTGGGTCTTACCTGGCTTCTCCCGCTGGCTCCGTTGGGGTTCTCCACATTAGAGAAGAGGTTGTCCTCAGTGATACTAACTCTTGAATGCCACCCAGTCTAAGCCCCCTGATAGTCACGTTTATGCAAAATTTTAAAGGATGATATCCCACCATGAATAGCAAAAAGATAACCCTTTTAAGTGAACCATTAAAAAAATATTTTTCCTCCTGCTGACACCGCAGCCCTCCAAGGTAAATGAATGGCTAGGTAATAAAGGCCATGGTGGCACTTCTGTCCCCACTTGTCCTGTAAGCCTGACTGGTGCCCTGTGAACACCATATGTGGAGGCCTTGTGTTTGAGACAGCACACTAGTTGGGCGGGGGGGGGGGGGGGGGGGGCGGGGGGGATGTTTATTATGAAATATTTCAAACCTATACAAAATAGATGGAATAAGAAAAAAAAGATAAAGCAGTCAATATGGAAATCACCCATCTTCAACAATTAGCTCATGGCTAATCTTATTTATATATACCTTAATTTTCTCCCCCACCCGAAATATTTTAAAGAAACTGAAGGGATTGCATTTAATCTGTATCGATAATTTCATCTGTAAATATTTCAGTATGTATCACTAAAAGATAAGGCCTCCTATAAAAATATAAGCAATACCATTGCCATAAATGGTAAAAACAGCTAACAGTACCAACAAATATCCAAGGTGATAGTCATATTTCCTTATTTGTCTCATAATATGTTTTTTTAACAGTTTGCTTATTTGAATCAGGACTCAAGCTCCCTGTTGTGATTAGTTGGTTTGTCCCTTAAGCCTCTCTGAATTTCTTTTTTCTTTCAAATGTTTGTTGAAGAAATGGTGTTATTCTTTCTATTTCCCAGTCTGGGTATTACTGATTCCATCTCTGTGGTGTCTTATTGTCTGTCCCTCAATACAGTGCTCCCCCCTTATCTGAGATTTTGCTTTCCGTTACCTATGCTCAACTCTGGCCTGAAAATACTACATGAAAAATTCCAGAAATAAACAATTCATAAGTTTTAAATTGTGTGCCGTTCTGAGTAGTGTGATAAAATCTCGTGCTATCCTGCCCAGGATGCCAACCATCTCTTTGTCCAGCGTCTCCACGCTGTATACGCTACCTGTCCGTTACTTGCTCAGTAGCCCTCTGTTATTAGATCGACTGTCTTGGTATCACAGTGCTTATATTTAAGTAACCCTTATTTTACCTAATGCCACATTCACATAACTTTTATTACAGCATATTATTATAATTGTTCTATTTTATTATTGTTGTTAACCTCTTAATGTGCCTAATTTATAAATTAAACTTTATCATAGATATGTATGTTTAGGAAAAACCTGTATATATAGGGTGCGGTAGGGTCCACGGTTTCAGGCATCTACTGAGGGTCTTGAAACGTATCTCCCATGGATAGGGGGGCTATTGTACATACTTGGTATTTTCTGTAAGTTGGAAATTGTATCAAGAGTCTTGCTCAGATGCAGGTTTGTTTTTTCTTAGTGAAATGACTTTATGGGTGGTGGAGAATGCTTCTATCAGGAGATACATAATTTGTGGTTGTTGGGTTGTTGTTCTGGTGTGCGAGAGAGAGAGAGAGAGAGAGAGAGAGAGAGATTACTAGCCATCAGTGTTCACTGTCTGGTTCCATTGATTTATTAGGGGATGCAAAAGAATGCTTTTCTAGTTTCTTCTTTCCCTCTTCGTGTATGAACTGGGATGCTTCCATAAGGGGAAGTGCAGCAACTATTTGGTTACCCTGAGGCTTAGATCATACAGGACAGGCAGTATAAATGCTTCATCCTTCCCTTTTACTTACCAGTTTTCAAAATAGGTGGTTCCCTAGAATCATTCAATTTGAGAATTTTTTGAGTATTTTTTTAAATCCATGAACTCTTAGCTTTAAATATATTTGATATGTTTTAATCCATTACAGATATTACCTTTACTGATGTTCAAATTGTCCTACCTTTGGTCAGTGGAAACTCAAGCAGATTGCCTTCCCCAATATTGTCTTTTCATTGTTGTTGTAATACTATCATTTATTTATTCATTCATCAAAGTCATCAAACTTTCCCCTACTGGTTTTCACATCTATTTCTACATGTATTATTGACATTCGACCATTAGGTAAAACTTTCTTTTCCACATTTGTTTGTTATTTATTTCTTTAGGTAAGTATGGACTCGTGGTTTTTCAACGTGTTGTGACACATTATTATTATTATTTATTTTGATGCTCTGTTGTCCCAGATATGGCCAGTGTGAGCACCTTCAGATTAACTTCTGTGCCTTTGACATGTCTTCATTGTTGTTTGAGCACTTTGTAACTTTCTGGCACAATAGATGCTCCAGGCTCATCTTGTACTTTCTGGGTCCCAACCCTGGAACTGGTTGTTTCCCTAGTGAGCTCTAGTACCTATTACTGGAAGATGGTAGTTAGAAATCAAGATCTGGGCAGCAGGTTCTCTGTTGTTATTGAGGTGTTGCTACTCCAAGGCCTTCTCAATGGACAGACCCATGTGTGCATGTATTGTATCCATGCACAGATGTACAAACATTTACATCTATATTTATCTCTCTGTATATTTTTAAAACACAAGTTCATTCTGATATCTCTGATTCCAATCCAACACAACAGGGTGCATTCTAGCCTCCCCATGTTTGTAAGTGTCTTCTTCAACAGTGAGAAGCCTAGATCTCATTATCCGCAATATATGTGCCTACTAACTCCCTCTTTCTCCACTCCTCTTAGTGTGTATTTCTTGTGTAGGCCTTCTACCTGCCTCTGAGATGCCACTGCCCACATTGACGTATCCCCCAGGGATACCATATGCAACTTCTTCACCCAGGCCCCCGATGCCAAAGAGTTTTGGACTGAACTAAGAAGGAAGAGAGGGAGGAACAGAGGAAGGGAGAGAGAGGGAGAGAGATCGGGAAGGAGAAAGGAAGGGATGAAAGGAAGGAAGGAAAGGAGGAAAGAAAGAAGGAAGGAAGGAAGGAAGGAAGGAAGGAAGGAAGGAAGGAAGGAAGGAAAGAAGGGAAGGAAGGAAAGAAGGGAAGGAGAAAAGAAGGAAGAAAGGAAGGCAAGATTTATGTTCATTTTTATAGATATATTCTGTAGAATTAATCAAATTCTCCAGAGTCCATGTCTCGAAAAGGCTAAGAGGTACTATTTATATAGCTTATAGGAACATGGTTAAATGTTTTGGGATTCTCAAATGAGAAAAGCATTTTAAAATACCAGGATACCATTGTCTCAGGTGTTCTTTAATGTTTACAGCCACGGTTAGAGTGGGTGTAAATCACTAATGATAAGTAATAAGTAACGATTCACTGGGGTATGGGAGAAAAAGAATAGAACTTCTGTGTATCTTTACTTTTATTTAAAAACTTAAAAAGAAATTAAGCTTCACAAATATTGACTGAAACAGCTAGGGCTGAGTGTTAGTCACCTCACACAAGTGTCAACCACGGTATCCTGAGGCAAGACTAGAAGCTCACCATTTCAGAGGCCTATCTATCCTTTTTGTAACCATAGCCAATGATGCACTTCTTTCATTTAGATTTACATATCTAAGTGAACTTTTTTCTAAGTAGAGCTTCCATTAAAATCAGTTATAAAAAGTGAATTTAGGATCCGATATTTGAAGCATATCCAGTAACATTGCTCATAGTATTAATTTCTTAGTGAAATAAAAAATGATTTTGTACTGTTTTAATAAACGTTATTTTTAAATATGATTTCATCCTTTTTTAGATGTTATTAAGAATGCACACAATATATAAATATTGTAGTATATATACAACTTATAAATAAACATTTTAGGGGTAATGCTCAAAAATATTTGCTGATTGGTATGTGATCAAAAAAGTTTGGATGCTACTGCTCTAGGGAATATATCAGAGGAAGTGCATATACTAAAAAAATTCAGTTGTTTATATTTCAAAGACAAAACAAACTGTTAAAAAGAAAAACGAACAGCTGGGTTAACATTCCCTTGCATTGCAGAGCCAGGAGGAAGTTGGAGTTTCCGCTTCAAATTACTTCTCTTTGTTTTCAGACAGGCAACATGGTGTCCACACAGGTTTCCTGAGGCTGGACACATTTTCAGCCATCACTGGACAGTGGTTAGGGGCACAAGTTTTGAGCCCTGGTAAAGTTGTATGAATTCAGGGAAGATATAGAAAGTCTGCGCACCTCAGTTTTCTCATCTATAGAAAGGGCTAATAATAGCATTTTTTTTTCTACCTGACTTCTTGGCACCTTTCCTGTTTACAGTCGTCCCCTTGCCATTTTGGGAATCTAACCTGTGTAGAAGCCAAGGGGCAGCTAGAGAGGAGTGGCTGTGATAGGATGGAGCACCCAGTGCCAGCCCGAGGTCTCTATAGCATCAGCTTCCCAGTCCTAATTCTTCGCCATACTTGTCAGTTCTTGAGCCAATTCAAAAAAAAAAAAAAAAAAAAAATCTTTTCTGCTTAACTTCGGTGGAGTTAATGCTCATGCTTGATCTAAGAAATGTGAGAGATATACTTAGCTCACTGTTATCTTGTTGTTAATTCTATTTTTTTAATTATCATACCAAATAGGTGTACAGTGTTATGAATTTTAATACCTGCAGAGATTCATGTTACCACCACCACAATCAGGATACAGAACAGTTTCGTACCAGGAAAAATTCCCTCCTGCTGATTCATTCTAGTCAAAGCTGCCAGCTTCCCTGCATGTGCACCCCCTAGTGGTCGGTCTGCAACCCGGGTAGTGGTCTATCGTTAGTCCAGTTCTCGCGAAGTCTTGGGTATGCCGGTTAGGCTCAGACCTCTGCAAGCACAGCAAGCACAACTAGCAGGGAGGCAAGTAGTTCACCAAAAAACTTTATGGGCTCACTTTCCTGAGCTTGTTCATCTTTGCAATTTTCCTGTAATTGCTGGTTCCTTGGGATCCCTCTCTTTGGTCCTCTGGCCAGGATCCCGGGGCTTTAGTTATCCCACTCTGCTGTCCACGCGACCAAGAGATGGAAGGTTGGAGACAGAGCGGAAAAAAACAGGCATCCAGTTTCGCCCCTCTTTTGGGATCACAGCTCCGCCAACTTGAGAGGAAGGTTTCCTTCTCTCATAGTTCTGGCTCCTGTTGAATTGCAGCCTCTGCAACCACTGTCATGGATTGCAGGGTGTAAGAAAATGGAGAGGGAGACCTCCACATCCTCTTTGAGCTTTAGGAGTTCCGTTTTCTGCCCCTGAGCCAGATCTAGAGGGCTTCTCCTGCACTTCTGTCTGTTCACATCAATGGCCACTTCCGTGTTCTGGGCTGCATTGACTTCAGGCCCAGTGATGCCCGAGACAAAAAATAAAAAAAATTTTAAAAATGGTAACTATAGCCAGTTTGGTTTGAATTCTGGTCTTCTTTAATCCGCCTGCTACCATTTATCTTCCAGAGTCCTCAAACGGCTGCTGCATGCATTCTGTCCAGGGTTTATAGAGGTGTTTTTTGGGAGACTCGCTGGGTTTTTGCAAGGCTTCAATGTGCTATAGCATGTTGTATCAGGATGCCTGACACAAACTAAAGGCTCATTAAATATTAGATATTATTGCTACTAACTTTTATTTATTTTGGTTAATTAATAATCTATTAACAAAGATTAATTAGAAACGTCAAATTTCTTCTGACGTATTTACAACCAAAAGACTGACTGAAAAACAATTCTGTCCAGGACCATGTATAGTAATGTCTCCTTTTAAAGAGTTTCCAAAAAATACCTTTCCTTTCTCCTCCCCCTTTTCAACTTGATGTAGAGGTCATGTTTATTTACAGTTGGAATGTGCTAGTTTTAATGGCATCGATGTCACAGAACAGTGATTTGAAGATACCATGGCCTTATGGTTTGCAGATCACCGGAGACGTGAGGAATGGCTGGCTCTGGTTCAAGGATGGTGTTTTTCTTCCCTTTGAATCCACGTTTGTGAGCACAATCCAGTTAGTATGGTGACTTACTCCAGAGTTTATGTTTTATTTATTTATTTTTAACTTAGCCCAGAGAAAAGAGAACAGGATTTTTAGTGTGGAGAATTCAGTTCTTCTAGACCAGAGGTTGGCAAACTGTAGCTTGTGAGCCAAACAAATCCAGCCCACCCACCACTCATAAAACACATACACACATGAAGTAATAATGTAGTAAATAAATCAACTTTTATGGGAACACAGGCACACTCATTTCTTTATATATTGTCTATTACATATTCCTTCTGTTTTTTCCAGCTTTATTGAGAAATAATTGATATACATCACTTTAAGTTTAAGGTGAACAGCATGATGGTTTGATTTACGTATATTGTGAAATGATTACTACAATAGGTTTAGTTAACATCCATCATCTCATATAGATACAATAAAAAGAAAAGGCAAAAAGTTTTCTCCTTGTGATGAGAACTCTTAGGATTTAATCTCTTAATAACTTTCCTATATATCTAGGGAATATATCAGAGGCACTGCATACACTTGATAAAAAAAATGTGATTGTGGCCAGTTTCTATTTCAGTGACCTCCATTTTTAGAAGAAAAACTCCTAAAGTAGTTTCATGTGTATCGTATTTTTAAAGTTGGAGTAAATGCATGCTCATTGAATCTATTTAGTACTTGAGTTTGTCAGCTCGGGTTTTTGAATTGGTCATGCGGGAGAGGAATTCCTTGAAATGTTTTATTTATTTTCTGCTTTATATAAAGCACACCATGTTCCCAAGCTCAAATGTTGTTAAAGAAATCCTCACTTCCAAAATAACATATTGTCCAAAGTGGCTGCCCTAACTCACGCCTCTGGTTAATGGCAGCTGACTCACTGTGTGCTGGCAAGACTTCTACCTTCCACAAACAGTTTGAATTCTGTAGACATTAGGACAAGCTTCCTGTTTGGTCAGTCAGTGGCTAAGAGTCAAATGGAGGTTGTGGTTTCTGGATATGGTATTCAAGATGAAATTCACTGTGGGAGAGCTTAGGTGTTATTCTGTTTGTACAAGTATGATAGAAAATGGTCAGGGATCCTCTCATCAGTCATCCCCCAACCTCTCCCATGGCAAAGATCCAAATTCTCATATTTCCACTAAAAACTTTCCCCTGATCAACTTTCAAGTCCTCTAGTTTGTACTTCGACTTTCCAGACATGTAACCACAAGGTGAGTATAACAATTCATGTGTTTGTCCCCCAGGATTTAATCTGTGATGAAAACTTTCTCCCACATTTTCTTTGAGCTGCTTCCTTCTTCTTCAACAGGTTGTCTCTAGAGCCCCTCACATATTCTCACACTTTTCTTCCCTAACTTTTTGGCACCTTCCACCTCTATCTTTTCTTAAAAAGCATTGCTAAATTTGTTTCCCATCCCACCACAAATTTCTGATCCTGTGAACAATGGCTCTTCTTTTGCGATTGCTTTGGTCTGGAGTGACCTGATGCTCTATATCTACCTGACATCTCTCTATTTCCTCAAGGGCAGTCTAAATTCTTGCCTTATTGAAAATGTTATGAAGGTCAAAAGTCAAAGTCAAAGGGAATTAAGGGGATGATTATCATCCTTTGCCATAATTCTAGAGTATAACTATATTTTAAAGGATAACACACATAAAAGGACAATCCACCCTAAAGTTGTTGATTTTCAGGGGAATTTTTCCACTCCTTTTTTCTGCACTACTGTTTTAGAGGGTTATGTTGGAGGGGTAAGGCAGGAGTATTATTAAGTCAGCTTCTGAATTTTTCTCTTTTTCTGGTCACCACTTTTTCAGGAATATAGCATGAGTTTGTGCTCCTATATTTCTTACTTGATTTTTCTTATTTTAAGATCATGTTTCTTTGGTTTTAATGAATCAAATTTAAAAATCTGGCTTTATGCTGGCACCCTATTTTGGAAGGCTTTCTGATCCCTCAAGCTTTGTAGGGGGTTGAAACTGAACTATTTAACTGATTATTTCTCTAAGTCAGTTTCTCAATAAGGCCTGCCAGTACTGCATTAATATGAAGGCTAAGAAATAATGATGATAGCAATGAAGATACAATAAAAACCATGGAATACATTAGTATTCTCACCCAATTAAAACTGATTTCCAAGGTAGAGGATGAAACAAGGTTAGGCTTCCCACGGCAGATGCTGATGAGTTACAAAAATAACTTCAAATTTAGCTGCTCTTCACCTGCTTGGGTTCAACTTACTACTTAAAAAAAAAAAAAAAATTGTGGTGAAACAGACATAACATAAAATTTACCATAGCATAAAATTTGTCATTCCAACCATTTGAAGGTGTACAGTTCAGTGGCATTAAGTATATTCACATTGTTATGCGACCATCACCAGTATCAATCTCCGGAACTCTTCTCATCTTACAAAACTGAAACTCTGTACCCATTACACGGGAACTCCCCATTCTTCTTCCCCCAGCCCCTGACAACCACCATTCTACTTTTTGTCTCTACAAATTTTTCTATTTTTGGTGCCTCATATAAATGAAATTGGACAGCATTTGTCCTTTTCGTGGTTGGCATATTTCACTTAGCATAATGTGCTCAAGGCTCATCCATGTTGTAGCATGTGTCAGAATTTCCCTCCATTTAAGTCTAAAAAATATTCCGTTGTGTGTGTGTGTGTATGCCACATTTTTAAAAATCTATTTATCTGTCAGTGGATAGTTGGGGTTGCTTCCACCATTTGGCTTTGTGAATAATGCTGCTGTGAACATTGGTGTAAAATACCTCGTTGAGACTCTGTTTTCAATTATTTTGGATGTATACCTAAAAATGGAATTGCTAGATTATATGGTAATTCTATTTTTAATTTCTTCAGGAATCACCATACTGTTTTCTAGGAATTTATTCCTTTTAACTTAAAATGAAATCTCCTACTAGGGAACAGTTCACCCTGGATTTATTTGGGTTTGCTTTTGAAGGACTGCTGAAAACAGTCCGTTAGATGCTAGTAATTTCACGGTAGCCCCAAATTGGGAAAGCAATATGGTAACAACCAACCTAGCAAAGCAAAGGGGAAATAGAGCATACAAAATAAATAATGAGTGATGGATTCAGATATAATAACTCTTTCCCTACTTGGAACTGTGCTATGGCTAATACTCACCATTCTCTTTTTATTTCAGGTGTCCTTGAAGAGGTTCTGGGTGATGAGCGCTTGGCAGAGGCTGGGATGCTCTTTCCAGAGAAACACTTCTGGAGTGAGACGGAAACAGTTTGGAATCTATTCATCATGGTTTGGTATCCTGTGGATTTCACTGCAATGAATCAGTAAGTTGGACTTCCAGAATGCTACCATGAGGACAGTGGGCAGAGCTCTCTTTGAATTAAAAACAAGGGTCTGGATTACATCTTGTGTTCCCCTGCCAGGGGGAGGGCTGTCTGTGGAGGAGGCTGAATCTGCAGCATGGTGGGCTTTCTTCCCACAGCTGCAAAGGAACTTTTCTGGGAAATGACAGAACATATTTGTCCAGACTTTAAACTTGTCAGTTTTCATAGGTTAAGGTAGGCCTGAGGTTGTCTGTTTTCAGGTTCTAGGCTTAGTTTTGATGGACAAAATATAGCTTCCAGCTTCAGAAATTGGGGGTAACAGTGGGAAAGAATGTGCTTTTAGAGGATGATGTTTAAAAAAGAAAGAGAAAGTATATCAGGCTTCTCAGACATCAAATAGCACTTATAAAACTGCATTTTCATGTGTTAAGTGTAAATGATCCCAAAACATGTGGATTAAATTTTCCAAGAAGCACACATGGATTTAAAAATCAGAAGGATGGAGATCTTGGCCATGTTAGTTTGGGACCTTCCCAGACTCCAAATGCTTTGCTATTCTCAGTGCCTGATGGTATAATCGCACTCAGTTGTTTGTTATGGTGACTCACAGGATGGTTAACTGAATAGTTGTCTGAGAAATGAAGCATTGCCACGGGCCAGATTGAGCAATTCAGACTGAAAGCTCTATTTGAGCTCTGCTCATTTAGGTTGGTTCTCCACACCACCACATTCACCAGTGACTCAGCCAGTTTTATCCCCTTTATCACTTGGGACATCCGCATAAGGAGCACCAACAATTCTGCTACTATCACCACCTCCCTACTCAGAGGACAGTCCACGTGTGGGAGAGCGCTCACCCACCTCCTGCTTCACACAGGTGAAATGCTGATGGAGGCAGCACGGATTAGAGAAAGAACTTAGGCCCATGGGTTCAGATTTCAGCACCACCATTTATCAGTTTTTCCTGCAACTCTCCAGCCTGGTTTTTATCATAGTTTGTGAGGATTGAAGGAGGAAACATAGATGAAGTACCTAAAAGAGTGCTGCGTAATTAGGAGGTGCCTAATACATGATGGTGGTAGACAACCCCTCGTTTCAGTTTCTTTTTTTTTTTGTTGGGCCACTCCCCACTTCCAGAGGCTTCCTTAACTATTGTCCTGGTGTCTGCTCTATTCCTCAGACCAGAGTTATAAAATGTGAGGGTGCATAAAAATTGCCTTTGGTTCTTTTGAAAATGCAGATTCTCTGGGTCCCATATTCAGTTCTTAGGGCTGAAGTGGGACTCTGCAGTCTCAGTTCCAACAAGTATCTCTGGTCATACTTTGTATGCAGTTGTTCCCAAGACCTCCCCGCTGCAACCATCGAAAACAATGTGTCCTGTGAGCCAGGCACGTGTAGTCACATATAGTAATAGGCTTAAATTCATGTCTCTCTGGTCACATATTAGCACTTGATTATACAACAGGGTTGTATTATTAGAAAATAAATGAAGGACACTTCCGGCTTGGATGTCAATTTTGCAAGTAGTGTCTGTGTGGAAAGAGGGTTGGCTGGCATTCACAGAAGGAATTCCTGAGTAGGTCAAACCGGATCAGTGACTGCTCTGTCCCAGGTTCTGCTCTTTTTCATTAAATACACTTGAGTGGGGGTCTTTACTCTGGGACTTTGAAATAGTCCGTTAGAGCAGTGGTCCTTAAAGAGTGCTCTCAGACTAGCAGATCAGCAACAAACACAAAGGAACTTGTTAAAAAGTGCTAATTACCCACCCCCACCCCGAGACTCTGGGCATTGCGTCCAGCAATCTGTGTTTTAAAAAACCTTGCAAGTGATTCTGATACATGTTAAAGTTTGAGAATCACTAATTTAGAAGAACAAAAATCATTATTCTTGCAAGCAGATACCTAACATTACAACATATGCATACATGTATGGCATTTAGAATTGTCTGTCCTAAAATGTGTTAAAACAAGATATGATACATGTAGTACACACACACACACACACACACACACACACACACACACACACACACACACATGCTGGTCTGTGCCTAACTACATTCTGGAAGTATACACCAAAATTCATTACAGGAGTTTTGCAAAGTGAAACTGGGAGTGGGTGAGCAGAGAGAGAACTTTACTTTCTATATTATCCCTTTCTGAACTCTTTGGCATATTTTCTTTAAATATGTGCGTATTTTTTATTTTAAAATTTTAATTTAATAACGACTACAAAAGAAACAAAAAAACAGCTAAAAGAAAATACATATCAATATTTATCTCATGTTGAGGGAAAACATGAAAAGAAAGTAATCACAAAGAAAGAAAAGGATAGATTTATATAACAATATAAAACTTTTGTAAATTAATATACCACTGATACAGAAACATGTAAAAATAAAGTGGCTAGTAAAATGGCTAGTCCCCCCGGCAAGATTAATTAAAGGGAGAAAAAAGAGTGAGATCACAAATTACTAACAATAGAAATGAAAAAAGGGACATCAGTATAGGCTAGAAATATAAAAAGAAGATATTATCAATTTCTTTCTAGCAAATAATTTGGCATTTTAGATGAGCTGCACTAATTGCTAGGAAAAAAATTAGTTTATCAAAGTTCCTTGAAAAGAATTAGAAAAGCTGAAAAATCCTATATCTACTGAAGAAATTGAATCTATAATTAAATACCTCCCCCGCCCTACACACACAAAAAACAAAACTACAGGACAATATAACATCACCAGTGAATTATGCCAAACATTTAATAGAGAAATATCTATTACTGATAAGGGATTAAAATGCTTATTAGATAAAGAGGTCTCTTAAAAGTCAATTAACAAAATGTCTCATTAAAAACAGTAAAACAACACAAATAGACAGTTTATAGAAAACGTGTAAAGAAGCTTAAATTAGTAATAATCCTATAACATGTTAATTCTTACTAATAATTACACTAAAAATAGAGTTATTTTTGTGTTTTTGAAGGTGATACAAATTGGCAATTGCTATGAATTTTGTGGAGGGCAATTTGATTATATGTAAGAAGCACCTACACAACCTACGCAACATTTGAGCCAGCACTTCCACTTTTAGGAATTTATTTATTTAAGAAAATGAACATAGATGAAGAGGAAAAGTTTATTTATAAGAATATCCATCTCTGTGTTGCTAGCAGTAAAATAAGTTTTGGAATCATAAATGTTCAATGATAGGTTAAATAAAATAAACTATGATATATCTATACAATGGCATATTATGCAGCCATTGGAAGTATGTCAAAGAATATTTAGTAACATGAAAAATGTGGAAAACAGTGAAAAAATAAGTTAGAAAATAGATGTTTGTTTTTATTTATACAAACACCTCCCCCTACATACACACACACACACACACACACACACACACACACCTCCCCCTACACACACACACACACACACACACACACACACACTCATGGGAAGAAACTGAAGAAACATACAAAATGTCCAGGTGGTTCTTCTGAATGGTGAGATTCTAGGTGATTTAATTTTTTGTCTTTTTTCTTGACAATATTTTCCAAAAAATCATAAAATGGATATTCATTAATTGTATAAGAAAAATAAAAACTAGTTGATAATACCTATGGAGTTAGATAAAACTGAAAACTTACAATACCTAGCACCAAAAACTTACAACAGTATGTGCTAGGAGTGTCTGCATTTACTCTCTGACAAATGCTTAACCCAATTATTGCTACAACATACTGATAGACTGAACACTATTATCATCCCCATTTTACAGATGAGAAAACAAGACTGGCAGATATAAAATGACATTTCCAAGGTCAAAAAGCTGGTGAGTGGAGGAACCAGGATGCAAATGGAAGCCTTTCTGACTCTAGAAGGATACACTTTGAAAACCATCACTAATTGTTGGTTGACAACTGATTACCCATTGCCAGAATCTAGAAAAACTTTATAACTAGAAAAACTAAGAAGCCGATGTGGAAAACATAATTGGTGATCTATTCTGTGGTGTGCCAACCAGAACAAAGATGGAACGACCCACCTTTTGGTCTGTCATGGAAGATCTGCACCAAATGAAAAAATGGGCAGTCTTCCCTCTGCTGTATTGGCGCTTTCTCTTGAAGCAGCCAGTGCTGTCTCTGGTTCCCATCTGTACCTTTTTTTTTCTTTTTTTTCCTGTATTCTGCAGAATAAACCACTTTCAGGAAACAACTGGGCAGGAAGTAAAGGAGGACGGAATTTCATCCTGGGAGGTTTGATTCCCACAAGTAAGGCGCTGTGGTGGGAGCAGTCAGGAAGCATTGTCGGCACATGGGGACCATCATACTTTATGAATTCCATCTGTTCAGAGCATCTGAGAGTCACACAGTGGGGCAGGGCAAGATTCTATTTCATTCCAGCATATTCCTATTAGATGAACTCCTGCTAGAAATTGGGAACTAGCTAAAAATTGTGCACATTAACTCATCATACACGGCCATCAGACATAGATCTGAGAAGATGACTCAATCCACTCCACTTGGAGTGGGGCCAACTGAAAAGCATGTGTCCTATGTAGATATTAGCCAACACGAGATCTGAATGGAGCTCACTTCATTCTAGGATGAGAAAAGAGAGTGAAATGTGGGTCTGGGGGTGAGGGGGGTAGCATTTCCAGGTAAAAGGAAGGAAGCAACATTCTAAAACCCAGAGAAAGGACAGACCTCTGAAAAACAGTTTATCACAAGAACCAGGAGAGAATTGTTTGGCGCACTCCTCGGATGCAGGAAGACATGACACTATGAAATGGGTACAAAATACTAGAAAGGAAGTATTGCTGACGTGAAAAAACAATGGCATTAAATGAAAAGAGGTACATGAGAGGAGACGAGAACAAACATAAAAATTGAAATCCCATAGTAATCATTCATTTGTTATTTATTCAGGAAACATTTAATATTCACATATGTGCCAGGCTCAGAATAGAAGCAGTAAGAAGAGTTCACATGGTCAAAACTGAATCAGAGACATAGAAGATAGGAAAGAGTCTCAAAAATATAGGGAGGACAAAGAGATGAAAATGAGAGCGAAGATGATTGACGTGGAGGACAGGAACTGGAGATCTAATCTAGCAAAAACAGATGCTTCTGGTGATTAAAAAAAAAAAAAACAAGAACAATTGGAATACAAACCATGATCAAAGAAAAATTTCCTGAGTGTAAAAAAAACAAATAAATATGATATGTAAACAGAACTAGTTTACCACATTCCAGACAAAAATCAATGAAAAACAGAATAATCTTTGGGTGTAACCTAAAATTAAAAAAAATTAACAATGATATAAAAAGTGATTTAAAAAATATTCATGCAGGGTAAAAATTACATGCAAAGAAACAGCACCCAGGCTGGCTTCAGACCTTTCTTTTGTAAAACAAAATGCCAGATAACAATGAAGCAAAATTGCCAAAGTTGTGAGGTTAAATGGTTGAAAACAAGTAAGTTTACATACAAAACAACTGCATGTAAAAATGCAAAGATAGTTTGAAATATGTTAGATTTTGGAAAACATCATGAAAATTACTATAACTATTCCAACTTACTGAGGGCTGGGGGTTCAGTAAATAACACCCTCCTTCTCTGCCTAAGTTCTGAACTAATTCAGAAATAGAAGTTGGGCAGATGGGCCAAAATATTCTTCTTATGTTGTTGATAAAGCTCATGTTGGAGAATGTGCCTTAACTATGGATTACTGGAGATCCTGACTAAACTCTAGGACTAGATTGCTGAACCCACAAATGTCTTCTCCATGCGGGTGTCTGTTCTAAGTAACGTTCAGCATGGAGGGGCCGAGCTACAGAACAAATGCTTCTGGACGGCAGGCTTGGTTCAGAAAGGGTGAGGCAATTCCAAGCAGATCCGGGTTTTAGCCCAAACTTGCTCATCAGGTAAGTCACTGTTACACTCCAACTCCCATCCAGGGAAAAGTGAGCAAGAGATGGGGAAAGGGGCTGGGAGTGTTCCACTGGTGACATCCGGAGTAAGGAAGAAGCATCCCCCTTCCGCCTGTTGCATCAATCCAATCTCCCCTTCCTGCACCCCCCGCCCACCCCATGCAGCTGCCTGAGAAATAAATGAAGGTGGAAAACTGAATATTGGGTAACTTGTGATATAAAAGGTCTGACGTTTATGCTCCCTATTAGAACCTATACTAAGGGAAAAAAATAGAAATAAAGATAAAATTTGTTATTGCAGCATTATATATTATTTCAATATAGTTTTGTACTATTTATAATAATAAAATATTGAGAACAATCTAAATGATTATCTTTAGGAAATGGAAAAATTATTCTGCCTTAAAAGTGATGTTTTATAGGCTTTTAACAACATGGGGAAATCATAATGATACGAGTATATAGTACAGAAATTGTATGTAGTTTTTTTATCTTCTATATCAACTAGAATTGAGTGTGAGTGACTGCCTTTTTTTTTTCCCCCAGATAGATTTTGAGGCCACATCTGAGTTCAATGGGAAAGAATGCTGTGAACAAAACTGGACATGAACATGGGATGACATTGTTTGGGGTGGGATGAGGGTCAGGCTAGGGCATGGTGTGATACCTGCAAAATATTTGCCATCCTTCTTATGGTATAATTTTAACTATGTCAGGAGAAGAAAGCAAATTTTTTTAAAAGATGAGAGGAAGATACAGCGAAATGTAATTAGACATAGCGTCAGGGAATCAGGATCGTGTGTGGTGTTTTCCCTGCTTCCTGTAAGTGTTGCTCTGTGGATCTTCAGCTAATCAGCCTCCCTGGGATTGAATACCATTCTGCTACTTCCTAGCACATGTTGCTTAACCTATCCGTGCCTCAATTTCCTCTTCTAAAGAATGGTGATAATAATTGTACCTACTTGGTACGGTCCACTCAGGCTGATGGGCCAAAATTAAATGCATCCGAATATATAATGTGTGGAGGACAGTGTCTGGCACATAGGAAGTCCTACACAAGTTTTAGTCATTATTATTATTAGTAGTAGTACAGTGAGCAAATATTATTTTTCTAGTGAGATAAAAAGAAAAATCAGGAAAGATAATGCAGAAGTATGAAAAAATATTGGATAAAATACTAAGTGGCTGAAAGCCAGTAGATAGATAGATGGTAGGTAGGTAGGTAGGTAGATAGATAGATAGATAGATAGATAGATAGATAGATAGATAGATGATAGGTGATTTTATATTTAATTTGAATGCAACTATATAAAACCATGTATACATGTGGAAAGATATTTGAATGGATTATCAAAAAAAAAGACTTTTAAGAAATCAAAATTATAGGCTTTAAAAACCATTTCCTTTCATGTCTTTATTTTCTTAAGTTATTTAAAAATATGCATGTGATTTTAAAAATCCCCTCCCCGATATCCTTACAAACAAATATCTTCATCTGTAGTAGTGTCTATATTTGTGTTTGCTCAGCATCTCTCTGTCCTTGTTTTGGGAAGACCAGCCCCCTTTTGGTTGGTTTCACCTTCCTGGGTAACGATGATGTTTGTGCAAATGCTGTTATAGCTGATCAACCCAAGGAGGGCACTCGACCCAAGCTAAGCCAATTACAATCCTTCTTTGGGAAACTTTGAACTTGGGACGTGAGACTATGAATCAGTATCTCTCTCTGGTGGTGGGAGCCATGGTTTGAGAGTATTGGCAGCCATGTTACCCATCAAGGGAGTGAGTCTTTTCTAATGAGAAAGGGATATCCTGCACACAGAAGGAAGAGGAGATGAATGAGAGTTTTAATATATACATATGCATATATATGTGTGTGTGTATATATGTATGTGCTTGTATGTGTATATACATGTATATTCTATCTATCTATCTATCTATCTATCTATCTATCTATCTATCTATCTACCTACCTACCTATCTATCTATTTATCCAGTGTGTCCTGGTAAGATTTATGTCTTTGGTCCCAGTTATTCCTCTAACCCTGCCTTTCCCACAATTTAATCATTTAACTCTTATTCCATTTATGGAGAAACCCCATATCATTCCAATAAATTTCCCTTTATGTCTGAGGTAGTTTGAGTTGGTTGCACCAAGAACCATGACTGATTCATATAACAGCTTTACTAACAACAGCAAAAAATAGGGAACAATATTAATCAGTAATTTTAGGGAATGGTTAAATAAACTATGTCATATCCATGTGATGGGAAATTACACAGTCATTAAAATAACACCTTCAAAAAGTATTTGAGAAATCATTTGGAATGTTATTGAATGAAAATAGGAGACTTCCTGACATTGGAAGAGGGATGGCGATTGGACACAATACAAGAAGAAGGATCAGCGTGTCCAGAGAGCTTGAGGTCTGATGAACTTGACTTGTGAAGGTACCAACAGGAGGCTAATGTACTTGGAACAAAGAAAGCAAGTGGGAATGAGGAATGCAGTGAAGATGGAGGGATAGATGCTGTGGGCCATTGTGAGCCAAGTGAGTTTTATCTCAGAGCAACGAAAAGTCATTGAAGGGTGGTCTAGAAGAAGAGTGACATGAATGATTTACATTTTTAGCTTCTGGGAAGAGAACATATTGGAGAGATGGGCAAGAGTGGAATCAGGGAAAATGGGCAGGAAGCTATTACCAGCGGAGCCATATAATTACATTTAACATCTGGACAATTTAGGGAGTGAAAAGGAGACTTCTATTCATTACACCAGGCACAGGTTTAAGCTAGGACTTCCCTGGCCAAACCAGGACTGATAGTCACCAAGTTATTATAGTTCCGACAACAAACAATGGGGACATGAAGTAGGGTGAGGAGATTGGTAAGCATTGTAGCCATGGGTGGCTTACGGCTGAATCCCAGTCCCTTGATTTGTTATATTTGGCATTATCCTCTTTCGATGGTCCTCGCTTTGCCTTACTGGCTTTGATAGGTAGCTTTTCCTGGTGATTTTAATGCCTGTGGCTCAGTGGTTCTCACACTTCAGTGTACATCAGTCAGAATCACCGGGTGGGTTGGTGCTGCTGGACTGGGGACCGCACTTTGAGAAGCATTGCTTTAGCTTTATGCTGCCTGTGAAGCGTACTGAGTCTCTCTTCTGTACTGGAGTCAGTCCAATTTCCATCATGTGTGTTTTATGCCTTTTCTGATGCAAGTTTCTAGTTTTTAAATCTCTAACATGTCTCTGTTTCATTGCATTTATGCATTCGTGAATTGCTTTACCCAGTTGGGTTGGGAATAAATATCCTGTGATCTAGTCGGGAAAACTATGACTGTTCTAAACTTGCACTGGGCTTAGTTTTTCGTCATGGTGGTGGCTTTAGAGTTTCTCACCTCTACATCAATCCTTACCCCCAATTTCCAGTATCCATTTTTTTTTTTTTTTATAATGTAACAGTGTTCCTGTACTGCCCAACTGCTGGCTAGGTATACCTTTCCTCTCTAGCTGTACTTTGAAGCTGCACTTTTCTTCAGCCACAGTTCCTGAGGTCTTTGGCCCTCTCACGTGTCAGGAAGCTCATCTTTATCTGCATGGCAGAGACTTGGTGACTTCTCTGTTCCTATCTTCTTACAGATCTCCGGGGACCACGTGGCTGTACTGACCTCTAGACAGCACTGACTATGCCAAACCGACCGTCCGTCACATCTCTCTGCCTTCTTTGACTCTCTGCTTTGTCTTATATCTCTCCTGGTCTCTGCTGATTTCGGCCCCATGAATCCTCTGCAGTCATCACTCAAAAGGCCTTCTAAGTCCACATAGGAAGGCAAAGTTTCCGAGAACAGTGTTGCCGGGGAGACTGGAAGCCTAGATATAGCAGCCACTTTTCTCAGTAGTCTTTTCCTGTCACCGCTCTCAAAATCTTTCCCCTTTTTCACAGCTTCAGAGTAAGAGACCAAGCAGCTGTGCTTTGTGTTTGAAAACTGCAACTCATATACAACATATCCCAGTGGAAAGCCTGTTTTCAGCACTTCTTTTTGAAGAAGTAAGCAAAACTTATTCTTTTAATATAGCTTTGTGTGTGTGTGTTAATTACAAAAGTAATACTTTTTCATTGTTGAAAATTTAGAAGATACAGAAAGCAAAAATAGGAAAACAACCACTGATGATCCAAAAAAAAAAAAAAGAAAAACCCAAAGATAAACTTTTCAGCACTTCAAAATTCTCTAATACATGTTTTTTAGCAGCAAAAACTTTCCTTCAATAAAATTGTACTCAGAACCCAATACATAAACAGATGACACCGCATGGGTTGGACTGAAGGCAGCAGACTGGGGGCCCAGCTAGTCAACTGGAGCCTCCCTGCCCAAGGCAGACCCACAGGCCCCCCTGCTGGATGCTAAGCCTTCCACAGGCCTGTGTGAAGATGCTGCTCTAGGTAATTCCTGTGCAAAGCGTAGACCCTGGAGAGTCACTGCCACAGGCATTCTTGGCTTGGCTCTCTGGTTGCCTGGGGGGGGGGGGCGGGGCGTGTGAGGCAGGAGGAACAGATGCTATTTTGGGGTTGATATGCCTTTCAGTTTCCACATATTCCACACATATTCCATTCTTTCTTAGAGCGCATGTTACCCACCCCCTTCTGAAGCAGAGATTATTAACCTGGGGCTCAAACATTCCCTGAAAAATATATACCCATAGTTTTAATTTGCGTAGGATTCGTGCAAATTATTATTTCCTCCATTAATGATATTTTTGAAGATCTCAGCAATTTCCAGTTCATCAATACAATGGAAGTACTTGCATTTACATAGTTAAATAGTCAGAGTATTAAATCTTTAGGAACAAAGGAGAAAAGAATTGGAGTATAAATTTTGTTACCATTGCTTTTAAGCTTGAGTTTAATGTGTCCATTATGTTTTTTAAACAACTGATTGGCATTTTCCATCTCAAATTTAAATGGCAATGCTGTCTTCCATCTAATATTTTAATACCATCATTATGAGATAATTACATAGCACATAAAACTAACCTTAGAATAAAATGAATGATAATGGCACTGATTGCTTATAACGATTATGCTTTTGTTCTGTTGGTAGTATAATTCAGTATGTAATAAATACATTGCTGAAAATGTATGTTTCTAAAATTTTAATAATTTCACCTATTTTAAATGTCAGTAATTCGTCTGTTTTAAATGCACTAGGAGGATTTCTTTCAAAGGAAATTCCACAACACGTACATCCTTTTAAACAGTGATACGTAGTGCTTCGGGAACGTTAACTCTTTTGTAATGTGAAGAGGGGTCATATTTTGTTGTTTTATAGGTTCTGGCTGATTTCACCTTTATTTTGAATTTTCTGAGAGTTAGGCCCATTGTGTATTGGGCATTATTGGCTAAGCACTTGTCCTACAGGGAGAGGCATTCTTGTACTCATTGAGATGCAACTAATCAAAATGCTTCTCACCTCTCAGACATTCTCTTCGCCAGTTTGTAGTGAACAGTCTGCTGCATTTAAGGCCTCTGATCGAGGGGAAGCAGGGCTGGGCCCTGACTCTACCCTCCATCGCGATCCCATTACCCCACCTGAGCATCTTCAGCCCCTAATGATGTGCAGAATAGCTTATACCCCATTTATCTCTTATTTTGTGTTCACGATAAAATTACGACAGCTTGAGATGAGACCCTAAACGTCCTGCCCCTTCACTGGAGCCTTCAGTTAGCTCATTTTATTTAATGTCTCCCTATTTTTAATGATTGTTCTTAATGTATAAATGCAGCACTGCATGGTCTTCTGTTAGTGGATATTGGAGAGAACAGGCAGAAATCCACAGGTTAAGAATTTTAGAGGACGAAATGAATGCAATGGGCAGCCTCCCTGTGGCTTCCCCCGGAGTGCCGGAGTCTCCCTCCGCTCCTTGGAACTGTGGTCGCCCCCAGTGGCTCTGCAGCAATTTCTCCTCCTAGAGCGTCTTCCTCTTTCAGTCGGGCTGCGCCACCTGCCAGCTAGAGGTTCCCGTGTGTTTGAATTAGAGAATCACAGCAAGTTCTTTATCTCTTTGACATGAGTTGCATGTGGGCCTTTTTGTTCCATGTCGCATGGCTTTAAATGAAAAAGGTCCCTGAAGCATGGAAACAGTAGGTAATTGAAATTCTCCATTTCCTCTTATTGTTAGTTCCTGTTCTCTTCAGACAAATCCTTTCCGTGTTCTGCCCAAGGGAACACAAAAGAGGACAGGTGTACAGAAACATTGAATGTGCGGGTTCAGGACACTGCCCCTCCAATGGTCCACTCCTGGGAAACCCAGCTCTCGCTGTGCACACCTCTGTTGATCTGTGCCACAAAGCCCTTATGCTGCAAGAGAACAAACAGTTCTTTTAACCTCTCGAAGCTATTTGGGTATATCTTAGAGGCTCTGGGGCCCTAGAAATTACTTCCATTGAATTTTAGACTAGCCCATTGAGTGCTGGCCCCCTTTGTCTCTGAGCACAATATGTGCTTAACATGTGTTGACTGAATGAAATAACGAATAGGTACTTGTGTGTATATGACACCCCATCTCAACTCTGGTTTCATAGGGAAAATGCATTATTTCCCTTGGCATTCGTCCCCCTCAGAATCATTTAAAACTTGAAAATAGTCCCTGAAGAGATATATATGTTTAATAATAAAGTATTCTTGTTTTCCACCCCTTCTTGGGGGACAAAGTGAAAACTATCGGCACTTACCATGCCCATTCATAGACGGTGACATTGTTTGTTTGTTTTAATCTAGGATGCAGACCTGTGAATGGTAGTGATGTGGGGACATTGAGTCCATCCACTTTGGAATCTTACAGAGAGTGTACCAAACTGATAATTTGATCTAACAACCAAAATATGCTGCCATTTGACGGAGTGATGTCCAAGGAGCGGCTATGGCAGCTTTGTCAGGGATGGTGTACAGAAAAGTTTAACACAGGGAGTTAGTAGACAACTAGGTAAACCCTAAGGTCTCTGCCAATTCTGTTATGGGAGTCTGTGATTCTTACTCTAAATTTTAAAACATTCGGGTCTTATGAGCCCATCATCTTAGCTTTTGTTTTAAAAATAAAAAATTGAGATGGAGGACTATGAGTCAGTGCAACTAAATTATAGCCTCTGGCCCAGTCTCCATTGAGGAAATTGTTCCCTTCTTGGGCTAGAACATCTCATGCACGTTCCTTCAACTCCAGCATCCTCCTGCTACCCTCCTTGATGTCCCTTTCCTCTTCTAATCCATCATATGGATCTCAGATCATTATCAGGCATTGCTTTTTCTAAACAAGATGCCCCGCCACTGAGTTGGCATGACTCCACCAAGACCCTCCTTCTGCACTGCCCGCCACCTTTTGCTCTGGCATTGTCTCGATCCTCTGCTCCACTTTACTGCTACCTTGCACAAGTGCATGAGAGGTGAGCATAGAAAGAATACTCGCTACTCCCTAGTAAACTCTCTTACCAGGTCACAACACAATGTTGTCTACGTCTTCTGATACAGTTCTTTCATTTAGCCAGATATCGCAGTTTGTTGTTACTCTTTGAAAACTGGGAAGCAATCTGAACCAGAAAGCAAAGCTCCTGGGGAGGACGTGGACCAAATTGGTATAAGGAGACCAGCCAGGGTTTCCTGGGATAGCAGGAACTAGTATCGCAAACCCTATATCCTGAAAGAGTCAACGTTAGGGAGTCCTGCTGAGATGGACCCTGACTAAGGGTCCTTTGAAACAAAATTGCCCTAACGCAGCAAGGAGATGGGATTCGTGGACAAGTCTGGCACTGGCTCAGAGATGATGTGGCTTGAGTCTTTGAGCCAGTCCCAGCCCTTGGGAGTGGCCAAGTTATGATCTGAAAGGGTTGGTCTCAAAGAGGCTGGGGACACCTGAAGCTTTATGAGAGCCTGAAACTTTCTTTGTGCAGCAGAATGCTGGGAGGATTGTCCTCTTTCAAAGAGCTCTCATAAAATCATCAGGACAGTGGCGGGTACCACTGGGACCTAAATCTCTGCCATAAGTGTTTCTATAGCCTAGACTGTGATTGAGCTAGGATTGAAACAGACGTTCTTTCCACCATGCCAAGCTCCTAAACCGTTATCCTTCCCAGAGCTGAGTGGTGTTTGTGGTTTCACAACGGACACAATGTCAAGCCAAAGCACTGACACAGGATGTCTGGTGGAATCAGCAAGTGGGTGAGATGATTTGGGGACCAGAATAATGAGGTCCACTTAGTGCTTCCAAAGTCTACATGGGTGATCAGCAATTTTACATTCTCTGCTTGTGAACAACTGAGCTTGATAGAGTCTGCATATAATAAGACTCAAAACTTTCTCCAAAATTCTTTTGTGATCCCACATCCAGGGTGTCCCTTCAATGCTTCTCCATTTTATGTCTCACTCCTACTTTGCATCAAACAACGTCACATGACCTCATCACTCTATGTAATAGGCTCAACATCTATGATCTCAGCATTTCAAGAAAACATAATTATTGAACATTTGTTACAAACTGTACAGAAAAAAATGGACCAAGGAAATACCTGCAAAATACTTATGCTTTTGCTCATTTCGGATATAAAGATATAAAGGTATAAAGATACTAATTCTGTTTTGAGAGATTACTTCATTTCCAAGAAGGCTAAATCTTACCTAATATAACTTTTTTTTAGCATGCATTTAAAATGACATGAAAATTACTTGGTTCTCAAAAAATAGCTTTACATAATGATTTATTAGAGTAAGGAATAATTTGATACTATTTCTTTTGAGGAAGAAAAGGTATATTTTTAAATTGCCTTTATTACCTACTAAAGCTGATTGGACAGTGCGGCTTTAAATCTGTGGCTACGTGGGCTTACTGATATGTCACCCATGAAGTAGGTGTACACATGCAGACCTTGGCGTGGCTGGAGAACCTCTCTCATATGGCAAAGAACAAACAAAATGGACACTTCCTGTAGGTGAGCAAAGCTGTGAAGACAAAGAGGAAGTGACTGACTTGGGCACATCAGCCTCCTACAATTGCATCCATTGCATTGACCAAATAACTCATTCCTGCACAGAGGTGAGTAAAAGAGTGCAGAGAGCCCAGAAACAAATGGAAGCATGAGGCCAGGGACACGGAGCTTTGTCTATTGAGTGGTGTGGGTTGTGCAGCGAGCACCTGGGAGGCTGTAAGGCGTGGCCCTGTTAAATATGTTCCCCTAACAAACTAAGCTGACATAAATGCTTCCTCCCGAGGAGCCTTTCTTCACCTCCACTTTTTCAAGAACGGACTACTCTGTTTCTCCCCCACACCAGCCCTTTGGAAAGAGTTTTGTCATTATTAGATGATTTCTTTAAAGCTTTTAAAATGCAGACTTAGGACTGAAAAGGGGACAAAATCATACAAAACCAAGAGCATGACGAGCAATTTGGGGCAAGTGGATGCTGGAAAACCTGTGAGGCATAAAAGCAGTGCCTGGAAGAGGAATGTGGGATTTAGTTTTAAGAGTGGCTTACTGAGAACTTTGTGTCTCCTCCACAGTGTTTGAGAAATTCAGCAAAGAACTTCAGTTCCTTTGAAATTGTCTTTTGTTTGCTAGACTGTGTTTCTTTGACCATGATGTACCTAGAAATTGTGTCACATTAGGTAGGTTATGACAGGTGAGTTAAAGGGAGGGGACAGGATTTCCAACATGGCTACTGAATGAATTGTGCTCTTTACTTAGGAGAAGGAGTGTTTAGGGGTAGAGGGTACTGATTTCAGCTCTGTTTTTGCTTTAGGCAACTCAAATTCAACATGTCTTACTATTATTTGGGGGGAGGGGTTAACAGCTGTATTGAAATATACAGCACATTTACCATAAAATTCATCCATTTAAAGTGTACAATTCAATATATTTTCATGTATTTAGTGTATTCAACATGTCTTACTATTATTTTAGGGGGAGGAGTTAACAGCTGTATTGATATATACAGCACATATACCATAAAATTCATCCATTTATAGTGTACGATTCAATGTATTTTAGTATATTCACAGAGTTGTGCAAACATCACAATTGATTTTAGACTATTGTCATCACCTCAAAAGAAACACTGTATCCTTTTGCTATCACTCCCGAATCCACCATGACCCCTGCTCCACCTTTAAGCAACCATTAATATATTTTTTGTCCTTATAGATTTACTTGTTCTTGACATTTCAAATAAGTAGAATCATAATATATAGTCTGTTATGACTGAATTTTTTCACTTAGCATATTTTCAAGATTCATTCTTGTTGTTGCATATATCAATATTTCATTTCTCTGTATAACCAAACAATATTCTATTATATGGATATACCACATTTTGTTTATCCATTCATCTGTTGATGGGCATTTGAGTTCTTTCCACTTTTTAGATGTTATGAACATTGCCACTATGAATATCCACATGAGTCTTTGTGTGGACATGTTGTCATTTCTCTTGGGTACACGCACAAGAATGGAATTGCGGGGTCTATGTTTAACTTTTTTGAAGAACTGCTAAACGGTTTTTTACAGTGACTGCCCCATTTTACATTTCCACCCGCAAGATGTGAGGGTTTCTATTTTTCCACATCCTTGACAACATTTGTTATTGTTTGACTTTTTGATTATAGCCATCCTAGTGGTTGTGGTTTTCATTTGCATTTCCTTGATGACTAATAATGTCCACTATTTTTTCATGTGCTCATTGGCCATTTGTACATCTTCTTTGGAGAAATATCTACTCAGATCATTTACCCATTTTTTAATTGGGTTATCTGTCTTTTTCTTGTGGCGTTATATGAGTTTATGTATTCTAGATACAAATCCCTCATCAGATATATGGTTTGCAAATATTTTGTCCACTATATGGGTTGTCTTTTCATTTTCTTGACATTGCCCTTTGAAGCACAAACGTTTTTAATTTTGAGTAAGTCCAATTATTTATTTTTGTCAATACGTATTTTTAAAGACTATTCATTTATGAACAAATTATCCTAGTTTTTGGTTTCTATTATGTACACTTTTTTGGTATCTTGCTATTTGAAAAATCTTACAATCTACATATATGTCCTACACCTTGATAAAAGTTGCTGTTAATCGGTAACACATTTTCCAAGCAGTGTTACATTATAATGAAGGAAATATAGTAGTATAGTGTATTTCTCAGTAATCATGACCTATTACCTACCAGTGATACTTTAATCTGACCCATGTCTTAGTTGTGGAGTTTGATTAGTATATACGCATATCTTTATAACTTGCATTAAATACTATCAGACCTTTCCCATCACTAGCACAGGCTCAGATATTTTTTATCTAGCATGATTTTTTTTCCTTGCACTTGTCCATCTCCTTCTGAAATCAATGGCATTTCAATTGAGGGAATTAAATTGTATATTTGTTGCTAAAGTCAATCTTTTCTTCCACATCCTAGAAACTGAAAACTGTTTATTTAGACATGTGAAGCCTCCAAGAACACAAAAATCTAAATGAAGTCTTTTTAATCAGAAGTTTCCCTTTACTCTAAAAAAGTCTGAAATATTCATCTCCCCAAAAGGTATTTTCAGAAGGTACTACTGGCTGGGCAGAATTTAAATCAATACATGATAGCATTTGCTTATTTTTAAGCAATACTTTAAATTCAGAATCTGCTGCCTTTACAAGTCCAATCAGATTAGAACTATCCAGTGAAATTTAAACAAAATGCTTTTAATCAATTTGAATGGAGTTCATGTTATTCCTAACTCAGTGTAGGAAACTTCATAACTCAAATCCCTCTTTCCTCACAAATTCACCCATAAAAAAGTCATCCTTTCTTTTATGTGTGAGGAAGTAGGTTTTAATTCATGCATGTATTCAGTGTTTAGATGTTTGCATGGCCTTATTCATAATCTGCGTGAAGAAGTGTGTTTCAGATTGTGAAACTAATGTTTTGTGTTGTTGATTTGTTTCAAAGTCTTCCAAAGAAATAGAGTTTATCTCCTTTAGTATTATTCACTCGGAAGAGACCCAATACTCTTACGAGTGTTAAGACAGGTAAGAGCCAAGGTGTGCTCTTGAAAATAGTACTTAGGCTTCAGTTTCCAAATCTGGCTGATCACCTCAATCACCTGGTGAGTCACTGGCCTCGGTAACAAGGACGAGACTCCACAACGGCTTGGCTCAGACTAGGAAAAAACAAAATCAGAAAAGGCCAAGTGTTAAAGGCATAATGAACACAGACATAAAAGTTACATATAATGACCAGTTGGTGAGAGAAGGATATACACGTGCATATTTTGAGGAGAATTGGGAAGACAAGCATAATGGAAGGTACCTCATTAAGTTTCCTTACCTTTCCCTTTCCTCCCCCACACTTTTGAAATATATTGTAAACTTTCATTTTCTTAATATTTAAAAATCTGTAAGTTAAAGGGAAAGGTAGCTGATTTACACTATGTGTGAAGTCAAAATGCATGTCAATATTTAGTACAATGGTAGTTTCCAAGCCTTACTCTTCATTAGAATCATCTGACGAACTTTAAAATATAGTTGCCTCTTGAACAACACAGGGGTTAGCGGTGTCGACCCCCATGCTGTCAAAAATCCTCATACAATGTTTGACTGCCCCAAAACTTAACTACTAATAGCCTACCGTTGACCAGAAGCCTTAATGATAACATAAACAGTCAATTAACACATATTTTGTGTGTTATATGTATTATACATTATATTCGTACAATAAAGTAAGCTGGAGAAAAGAAAATGTTATTAAGACATAAGGAAGAGAAAATGCATTTGCAGTACTGTATGTATTTATTGAAAAACATGCGTGTATAAGCAGACCCGTGCAGTTCAAAGCCGTGTTGTTCAAGGGTCACCTGTATACACATTTCTAGGCCCCGTCTCTTACTGGGTCAGAATCTCTGAGGACAGAGCCTGGATGTATGTTTGTGTGGAAAGCTCTGCAGGTGTTTCTCAGTGGCAGACATCCCTGCTTTTGGGCCCTTGCAGATGAAGTAAGTCAAATCCCTGTTTTCATATTTTTCATCAAATAACACCAAAACACTGGGAAGCAAAATGCAGCTGGAGGATGCCTTGCAGTGTTAGTTCTCAAAAAATGTTTGAGTTAGAAATTTTTTGTTTAAAGAAATGCTAACTTGGTCTGTAAACTCTGAGAACAGGAAAAGATCAATTGGAATTGCTCCCGTCGGCGGTGGTGTGGGAGGTAGGGGTGCTCCCGATTGGCTGTAGTCTCCCGTTGGCTAAAGGGGGACTAGGAGGAGCCTCCACGGCTCTGAGGGGACATGTACAAATCTCCGTTTCCTTGTATTCCCTCCCTCTGCCTTGCCCACTAGAGAGTCCCCATGTCTGTTACCATTACCATCCTTCTTGCTGTTAGGAATCAAAAGCCCAGGAGGCTACCTTTTAGGGGACTCCTGTAATATAAATATAAAGAGAATATATAAACTCTTACAATGCCACAAGAAAAAGACAAATAACGCAGTTAAAAAATGGGCAAATGATCCTTCATTGTTTCTTGGAACATAAATCCCGTGATGCTCTGGACATGGTCCTTGTCAGACAGTCGGCCCCGGCTTGGATTTTAAACTCCTGATCCTTCCTGGTGAGCAGAGCTGGACAAGCTAGAAGGAGAGTTGATGGTTCAAACTAAGATGCAGCCCCCACATTCCTCTCTATGGGCTTTAACATCTCCAAATGGGCTTTGGAATGTCTTCTCTTCAAGCAAATTTCTCAGAAGGCCCAGTCCTACCAACTCGCAGATATTTATAATCCCTTTACTTCTCTGATTAGAGGCCCCACTCTCTAATATCTTGATGGTTTTATCCTGGAGATGGTGGAGTGGTGAGGTGGATATAACCTCCTGTACCCTCCTCTTCTCCTCCCTGGGCCATTATCTCATTCACTTTTAGTTTTTCAGTGATTATTATCCTCACTGCTCTGCTCTGAGGTCTTTCAGCCTTCACCACTCTATTGTATGACAGTAATTCCTGTCTTCACCCAGAGGAGGCTGGAGCAAGGAGGATAGTCATGGGTTTTATGGCATCTCCTCCACTCTGGTAGTGACCACACATGTGACTTTGAACAAGTCACTCAGCCTCTCTGGAACTCAGCTCACCTGTAAAATGGGTCTAGGTTAGGTAATCCCCAATGGCTCTTTACTTTACAATAATGTTATGACCTCTTCTATGATTCTTCTTTCTTCCATCCCCTCATATAGCCTCTCTCCTCTTTTCAGTGAGGACACTGGCTGTCCCTGTCCTTTCATTCCTTCTGCCCCAAGGCTCATTCACACCTTTATCACCTTATGTCTAGACAATAGCATCCAGCATTCTCCATTTTCTCCCCCCAGTCAAAAGCATGAAGTTGTCAAGTTCATTTTTCTAAAAACCTCTTTTGTCTTGATATTACTCTAGTCAGAAATCTACAATGGCTTTCTAGTTTCTACCAAGTAAAACATGAATCCTCATGGTCTCCGCTGACTGATCTGAACTTACATTTCCAAACTTATCCATTCCTTTCCCTTTAGGAGCTCTTCTCTTGACCCAAACTGTTCTGGTCAATTTTTCTATAATTGTTTTCTACCCCTTCACCTAAATCCCTTTCAGATGTCGTCTTTCCCACTTAAGTTTAAATCTTATTGCTCAGTCAAAACCCAGCTTCCATCCTGTGCTTGGTGTGTGTGTGTGGGGGGGGTTCTCTCCATCTCTGCTGACCTGAATGGTCTCTGCTTCTTCTGAAGTGCTGTTAGGCTCACTGCCCACATCACTTTTGGCCTTGACTATGACTTACTAGGTAACTATATCTTTGAAGACACAGAGGATATCGGGTCATTACTTATTTTCTCCTGAGGGTATAGTTCAGCAACTTGTACAAAATGTGTACTCAAAAAACAGAATCAATTTATTGAATATCAGATGCTTATTTATTAGTTACTTAGACTTATAACCTCATATAAATGTCATACATACGATAATTCTCCAACACCAAAGCAAAGCATTGCAGGTACTATGAAATGCATACTCCCTTCTCCCCCACACATATGCATGTTCATGCACACACACAGACACACACACAGGCTGCAAGCTTCTCTTTGTAGTTCAGGTCAAAAAGTGTCTGGAGGTACCAGATGGGCTTGCAGAACCTTAGGAAATGTTATCAGGATTGTATTAGTTGGGAGTGGCTTTCAAGGGTAGCTTAAACAAGAATGTGTTGTCTTCTGTAATGGGGAATTCAAGAGATGGATTTTCAGTTAAAGCTGGATTGAAGGCTTTCTGTGGGTCCCAGGTCTGATTTAATCCACATTGGTTTTATCCTCAAGGAATTTCTCTCTACATGATGATAATATAACCCTTGGCAACTCCAGGCTGAAGTCCCCACAATGAGCAATCCCAAAGGGGGCACTGCTCTTCCCAACAGCACAGTGAACTGCACTTTAAATGACCACTGCATTTTTACCAACGATGCCCCTGGACCCACTCTACTTCATCCATGTATTACAGAGGACACTTCATGACAGCACCCAATCCCTAGTTAATACCCACTTCTAATCCCACCTCAGAAGTAGCAACCAATCCAGAATTGATGGCCACTTTCTAGAATCCTTCAGTGGAATCCAAACCTTACACAAGATGTTTCCTTTTCTTGTTGAAAGGCATGCCACAGTTCCTGTGATGGTTAATTTTATGTGTATTCTTGACTGGGCTATGGGATACCCAGATAGCAGGTAAAACATTATATTTCTGGGTATGCCTGTGAGGGTATCGCCAAAAGAGGTTAGAATTTGATTCAGTAGACTGAGTAAAGAAGATCTACCTTCGCCCGTGTAGGTGGACATCATCCAATCCATTCAGGGCCTGAATAAAACAAAAAGATGCAAGAAAGGCAAATATTCTCTTTTCTTGAACTGAGGCATCCATCTTCTCCTACCTTCAAATATCAGAGCTCCTGGTTCTTGGACTTTCAGACTTCTATTCCACTGGCTTTCCTGGTTTTCCAGCTTACAGAGGGGAGATGTTGGGACTTCTCAGCCTCCATAACCATGAGTCAATTGTATTATCTGTCTGTTTGTCTATGTCCATCCATCCATCCATCCATCCATCCATCCATCCATCCATCCTATTCTGTTTCTCCGGAGAACCCTGACTAATACAGTTCCTCCGCAATGTGCTCCCTCACTGTAAATCAATTATGTCTGATTTTTGTCAGACTATAAGTTCGTGCTTGGTGTGGTCTCTGGCTAATTTAATTTTAACACAGACATGGGAGGAGTGAGGCTGTATGTATAAACTTTATAATTTAGCCACCCTCTAAATTACTCCTTAGAGGATGGTTTCTGATCATATTTTTTTCTGATCATAATTTAGCCATTCTCTAAATTACTCCTTAGAGGATGGTTTCTGATCATATTTTCTTGTGGGATTTTGACTTCTTGTGTTAAGCAGCACCTAGCCATTTTCTCTGGAATCTTTGCAGATGGATCTGAATGCTTTTAACATTGCATCACCAAAGACATCCTTCCCTTACTATCTGGCATCACACAGAAAACAAGATTACATTAGTCCTAGGAGTCCTGATTCCATGTAACTAATTTTCAACACAAAAACCAATGTAAATCGGAATGTGGGAAGGTAGTTATTGAAAGTAAACATGAAAAGTGAATATGGCAGCCCAAGACAGAGTGACTGCTGGTGGCCCAACATAGATCCCATCCATTTCATTATCTTCCCTTTAGAAGCTTATTCCTTTTACCATTAAGTTCATGTTATCTATTCTTCTTATCAAACCAACTTGGCAGATTTAAAATAACTTACATCATCCTTATGGATTCTGTAAGTCAAGAATTCAGAAAGAATGCAGTGGGGATGGCTTACCTCTGTTTCAATCTTTGGAGCCTCAGCTGATGTGACTCAAAAACTAGGGTAATGATGCTATTATTATTATTTTTATTAGTTTCAGGTGTACAAAACAATGTAATAGTTAGACATTTACACCCCTTATAAAATGATACGGTAACTCCCTCTCCCCCAATCTACTACCCCTCTGATATCGTATATAGCTGTTACAATTCCATTGACTTCCCTATGCTCTACACTACATCCTGTGACCATATATATATATATATATATATATACATATATATATATATCACCGTATATTTATATATATATATATATATAAATCATAGTTACCATATGTTATTATTATTATTTTTAAAAGTTATTATTATTATGATTATTATTATTACATAAAACCGTTTCAGACACTGAGGGTCGATTGCCTCTGGGCCAGGAACCATTGCGCCGGCCGTCAGAAGCGCTCCCAGGGTTTTTTAGTCGCTACTCCGACCGGAACCTTGGCGCCGTAACATCGGTTTCCGGCGGGCTCCTTAGAGCGGTGAACAGCTCTGGGCCAAAGGACCATGAGAGGGCCGGAGCAGGGTCCCGAACCTACGATGGAGGGGGACGTGCTGGACACACTGGAGGCGCTGGGGTGAGTATTCCTGGCGACGTCTTTGCTCCGAGAACGTAAGCTTTCCCTTGGCTCGGCTGATGCAGTCTCCTCCCTGCGGGTCTCCTCTGGGCTCGGGTAGCTCGGTGCAGGCCTCCTCTGCCTCTCTCCCTCTGGCGCCGACGGAGTTAAGAGGGAGGCGGGAGATAAAGCGGTTTGTGGGGTAGGGCGTGGAGTAGGGTCGGAACGCTGGGGCTCGTGGCCCCCTCTTCCAAACTCCTTGCCTCGGACCTCCGCAGCCAGGACTTGCGGCGATGGCGCGGAGCGGCCTGGCTAGTTTCTGTTCTCCCGGGAAGCATGGCCCTACCCCGCGCGTGATGTTTTTGTTGACGTAGTTGTCGCGCCTAGTGGGAGGTGCTGGAACTCGGACTGCGAGCGGGCACTGCTGCCTGCAACGGTGTACAACCTGTGGCTTAATTAGGGGCTCAGGAGAGAATCTCTTGTGCTTCCTTGACCGGAGAAACTGTTTTAGTACTGTGCGAGTCCATTCATTCAGCTATTTCATTTGTTCGTTAGCTGTATGTTTACTTGGTGTTAATAGGTGTTCAATTAATGCATCTTTATGTGCTAGACAGAGGAAAGAGTTTCAGATTACTAGTTTACATAGTCGGGGGGGCTAGAAAGAGTGTACTAGTATTTACAATTTAGAGTGGTAAGTGCTATGAGAACTTCTGGGATGATGCTAATACTTGTATGCATGGGGAGCAGTAAGAGCAACATAGTCTCGACCTCAGCCTTATCCCATTTTTCCTTCACAGCCCTTGTCCCTATTCCAGATTAGCTTGTCCTACACACTTATCGTCTCTTGAATGCCTCTGCTCCCTACCCCCCAACCCCACCTCTAGTCAGCTCCAGGAAAACAGGTGCCTTACCTGTCTCATTCCCAACACCATCCTATTGTGGTGTCTAGCACAATAAATAGTGGTTGAATGAATGGGTAAATAAATGAAGAAACGTTCAAAGAAGAGAGTGCACAGAGATACACATAGGGCCAGATAGTTGAGAGTCAAAAACTACACTTAAAGAGATTGGAGCCATCTGCATTATTGTTTGCCTTTCCACCGCTGGAGTTTCTTGAATGGGATAGGCTGTGCCTTTGTAGTGCTATTGTGAAGGTTGAACCCCGCTCACCCCCTTTTATTTTTTCCTAGAGCTGCACTTGCTCCTCTATCAACTGATTCTTTTGGACCCTGATAATACCTACTTTGCAATGACCCATTTTTACAGAGTCTTGCATTTAGTAGATTCTGAATAAATGTTTGCCAAATGAAAGAACAGAGCCAGTGGTTATTTAGAGGGTATTTTTACTTCTGTGAAATCCCTTGAAAATTTTCAGTTAACTTAATTAAAGAAGTCACCAAAACAAGAAGTTAAAATACTTAGTGGAAGTGTTAAGGCCTCAAACAGTTTGACTTCTGACGCACTCCAGGTAAGAATAGTGGGATTCTGTAAATAGTTTATGAAAAAGGTAAAGTCAGTGCTTTTTTTCTTCCCTCATTCCTTGACTTTGTTTGTATTACAGCTGTTTTGAAAAATGAAGTTTGCTATAATCTTGACCTTTATCAAGGAAAATTTGTTTCAGATTATTCAATATGGAAAGTAAAACCATTTACACACTTTAGAGTTGATTTTTCCTGGAATAACTGAGGAGAAGGTTTTGAAGTTTAAATTTTCTATAATGATAATGAAATGTGAAAAAAAGAGTAGTTGTTCTTTTAGAATATGTGTTATAATTGAATACTTAAACTACTATCCATGTAGATGGTGAATAATGTGTTTTCTATTGTGATTAAAGCATTTAGTGTATCAGAGAAGATACTGTAGTTTTTGTCAGATAAAACAGTATTTAAAGGGAGGAAATAAAAGAGGAAATCTATGTGAAAGAACAATTTAGTGATATAGTATATTATAAATGAAAACAAGGTAGAAATGACTTAGTTTCCTCTTCTGTGAAAGGAGCAGGCCAAAGCAAATGCTTTCCGAAGTCTCTTTCAGTTCTGACAGTCTGTGATTTTTTAGAACAGTGGATTTCAATCCTGATTGTGCATCAAAATCATGTGTGGAGCTTGTGAAGATATGTCCCAGTCTTGTATATACCGCAGGCTGACTGAATCATGATCTTCAGGGGTGCAGTTATAGACATGCATATTTTTAAAAAGCTTCCCAACCTAGGTTGAGAACACCATTATGGAGAGAAGTTTATTTCAAATATTTATTGAGCCCAACTCTATATCGGACACTGTTCTGAGAAGTCAGTAGTGAACAAAATAGACTTTCCCTTGTCCCTGTGGAGCTTACAGTTCAGTGGAGAGACATGATCACACAAATACTAACTATAATAAGTGATTTAAAGGAAGAGAACAGGGTGACAAAACATGACAGGAGGAACTGTGTAGTCTTAAGGGATGGTGATAGGTTCCTGAGGAAGTGACATTTGAGTTGCAATAGCAAGCGTGAATAGGGGTTAACTAGGTGAAGTTGGGAAGGAAAGGAGAACAGAGGAGTCCTGAGAACAAAATATGAAAGACCGTGAAGTTGAAAGGAACATGCTGTATTAGAAGAACTGGAAGGCGAATGTGGCTGGAGGTCAGAAAGCAAAGGCCAGTGTGGTGGAATATTGGATTGAAGTTAGGTGAGGACCAGGACACAGCCCCTTTTAGGCTGTATTGTAGATTTTGTTTTTGGTCATAACAATGGGGCATGATTGAAGGATTTTACATAAAAAGGATTTATTGTCCAGTTTGAAAAGTGACCTGTGTCAGCAAGGTGGAGAGTGGATTGGAGAATTTAGTCAGTAATCTAGGCAAGAAGTGATGGTTGCTTAGTGGCAGTGGATATGGAAAGAAGTGCATTACAGGACTTAGTGATCGACTGAATATTAGAACTGAAGGAGATGAGCATATGAAGGATTCGTTTCTTCAGCAGGTATTTACTGAGCACCAACATGAAAAGATACAGCTTGGAATCTAAATTGAATAGGGAAGAAAGTGAAAACAGCAGGGAGCCAGTAAATGCAGAGAATACAGAGGAACGAGTGGAGTGGAGGTAGAGATGATATCATAGTTGTAGGTGAGTGGTCAGAAGAGCAAGCTGAAAGGATAGATGTAGGTGGTGTTTGGGAAGTGACGTTTGAATTAGCGATTTCAGAGGTGTAGCAGTTCCAGGTGATGACAAGGTCTGGGGGTGGCTCACGGGCATGTTGTGGTGAAGGTTGGAAAAGAGGGAGTTAGGGAATTGAGAACTTGTGGTATTGGATAGGGTATATGTATGGACTTTAAAGAAAGGTAACAAAAATGGGGATGGAAAGGAAAACTGAGCACAGGGAATATTGGGGATTATCCAAGAGATCGATAGATGAAAATCACAAGAGAAAGAGGGTGCCTAGAGAGAGCAGGAATATAAGATGATGAGGGAGCAGTGGTATGAATGCTGTATTGGGAAACAAGGAGGACAAACCCTACCATCTGATCTTAAGGAACCCGAGAGAGTAAAATAGCCAAAGCTCGAGGTGTAGGCACAATCTTTCTGAGAAGAGATTGACAATGTTGGAGATTTGTTTATGGATGGAACATAGTGGAAGGGGGAACTGGAGAGCTGGATCAGAGGCAACCAATAGGCTCAGTAAATGACGGGGAAAGGGTTTCATGTTTTATATGTTGGTTGATGAAAATAGAAAACAAAGTAAATTAGGCCCTGGCTGTGTCTTTGTTGATGTTTGCCAATGGCCCTCACAGACTGAAGATTGGATCCCCCATCTTGAAGTAGTGTCAGACCAGCAGCTATGGTTCCAGTGGATGGAGGACTCCTGGGGGAGTCTGGGCCTAGGGGAGGTATCCCCAGTGTTTGCAATAAGAGGGGCACTAATTAAATTAAAGTATATACAACTACAACAAATTAAGAGCAAAATAACAATACCTATTTTTCAGGACGTTGTGGCAATTAAACGAGGCAATATACATAAAGCACACAGCACTGGTCTATCGTAAGAGCAATTTATAAATGTTAGTTGCTGTTATGATTAATATTGTTATTAGATGTTAACTTTGTTAAATGCATTTAGTTTTTATTTTTACCTGATTTGATGAGCTTAGGCATTAATGACTGTGTTTCTTCCACCCTCTAAATTCAGCATTTTGGGTGATTTAATCAATTTTTGTTGAATTTTATAGTTGGCATTTTAGTAAAAATAACTATCTGAATTAGTTAAATTTATTCAGTGGTTTATGATTATTGCAGAAATGTAAGCAAGTAGGGGGAATAAAATGTTTTCTATTAAGTCCCAATGAGAGGTAGTGTAAGAAATGGAAGAAAGGCAGTGAGTGAATGAGGAACCAGTCTTGGCTGCAGGAGCAGACAGCCGTCTAGTCCCAGCTCTGCCTTTACTTGGCTGCATCAGCTGGCCAGGTATTTGCTTAGTTTCCATATTATTGTAGATAGGAGTTTAAACGTTCACATGGAGCATTTGAGGTCAAATCTGAATTTAAATCAGCATGTCATTATTTAGTTACTTATCTTCTGGTCCTACAGAATTAGGATAATGCTAACTTCAAAGCATCACTGTAAAGATTAAATGAATTATAAGTAAATGAATATATTTATTTATAAATGTATATATAAAGACACACACACACACACACACACACACACACACACATACACACACACGGGAATATGCCTACCACTGTACCTGGCCTGCTACTTAAAACAGGTATCCTAACTCTGTTAACCCTTAATTTCTAACCCTCAGCATGGAGATTTGAAAATACTCACCCTTCATGAGATAGGACCAGAGAATTTAGAGAAAAAGAAATGCAAATGGCCTTAAACATATGAAAAGATGTACAGCCTTGTTCTTAAGAAAAATGTAAATTAAAATTATACTGAGATACCAAATGGTCAAAAGTCCCAATGTTTGACAACTTTGGTGAGTTATGGGGGAATGGGTACTCTCATACCTTGATGGTACTGCCGCTGTAGGGGAGAATTTAATGCTATCTAGCAAAGTTACATATCCACTTACCCTTTGACCTAACAATCCCACCTACAGGAATCTACCCAGATATACTCTGACAAAAATTTGCCAAATTTTTTAATAATAGTAAAACATTACACACAATCCAACTGTCCTTCAGGGAAGCATAGTGAATAAAATATGGTGCATCCAGACATGAACTACTATTACACAACAGTAAAAATGAGCAATAACTCTACAAATCTCTAGTACATGTAAATATGTGTATGTATGATGTGTTTAAAGTAAGAAGCAGAGCAGTATATATAGACTACCTTTTATGTAAAGAAGAAAAAGTATATATGTTTATATTTAAAAACATGGAATGACAAACCAAAACTAATAAATATGATTACCTGTGGGGGAGGGAGGGAACAGAGTAGAGGGAACAAGATTAAGATTGTAAACTAGTTTTGTCTGAACGTACCTTGTTTTGTAAATTAGATTTTGAAACCATATAAATGTTTTAAATAATTATAAAGCAAAATTTAATAAAAATGAAATCACAACAAAAAAAAGACAAATTCCTAAAAATTAAAAGCAAAATGAAACAAAGGTCTGTCAGTATGTTGAGTGGGTGTTTTAATCACATGGGAAGGAATTTCTTTTTTTTATACATCCTTACTGGAATATATTTTAATGATAAAAACATCAATTGTTTTGCATAATTTTATTAATAATACTGGTTTTCCTATTCTGAAACTACATATAATTTATATTTATGTTTTAGGTTTATATAAATGTCATTAGAAACCAGAATTTCATTGTAAGAGAAAATAGATAAAAATGTAAAACAAAATAAAAAAGCCACAATTCTAAATTTGAATAGGAACTAGCAATGTGAACTCCTGATTAATTTCTCTTAAAAAGGTATAGATACAGTGACTAACCTTTAGTACCAGGTCGTGTACTTTACCATTAAAAGGAATCAGGGCTTCTTGGAGAAATGGCTGATTACAGGTATGGGACAGGAACATCTTGTCTTAGAAAACAAAGCAATGAAAGTATTCCCTGAATACTGGGGATAAATCGCAGGACTCATGGGCTAACATGAATGGCCTCCCACTAACCAGGGTTTGAATAGCAAAAGAAAAATAATTGCAATGGATTAAAACCCATCGAATATGTTAAAATCTTTTATTATATTGTGAAAAAAAAGTTCAGTTGCAGAAAGAACAATAAAAGTAAAAAACTGGTATGCAATTCAATTAAGATATATACAAAATGATTAAAAAATTTTAAGGTTCTGTACTTTGTGGCAATGTTTTAAAAGTATAAAATTACAAAATAAATAATTTAGGTTAAAATGGTCTCAGGTCTTTTTCAGCTTTAACTTTTTAAATTTAAAATGTGCATCTGTTCTTTTTTCACAACTTCACTATATTTCCTTTTTCTTACTCTTGTTACCTAGTATGATTTTTAGACTTTGCTCTGTTTGACTTTGTGTTTATGTAATATTTCTCTTAAACTTGGTTGATAATTTTACTTTTTAAAAATGTTAAAATACCCCAAAAAAGACAAATGAATGTTAATTATATAAAGCAGAAATCGGCAAACTATAACAGACCAGATAGTAAAAATTTTAGGCTTTGTTGGCCATACTATCTTTGTCACTACTCAACTCAGCCATTGCACTGTGAAAGCAGCCAGAGACAGTCTGTAAATGGATACGTTTATTAGCTGTGTGCCAATAAAAATTTATTTACAAAAACAGGCAATAGCCTATGATAAAGAATATTAGGGATTTGTTTGTTTGTTTGTTTTAACTTTATTAGTTTTAGGTGCACAAGACAAAGCAATACTTAGACGTTTGTCATTTATATCCCTCACACTGTGTGAACCCCCCTCCTCCCATCTACTATCCCTCTGACATCGCACAGAGCCATTACATTTGCTTTTAACCTTTTATCTTTTCCTTTCTAGGTATAAGGGACCACTGTTAGAAGAGCAAGCCCTTACCAAGGCAGCTGAGGGTGGACTATCTTCCCCTGAATTTTCAGAGCTTTGTGTTTGGTTAGGCTCTCAAATAAAATCACTGTGCAACTTGGAAGAAAGTATCACTTCATCTGGTATTGTATTGTGTTTTAATTTACTTTTCTGTTTAATAGTAAAAAGAAATCATAGTGTTGTCTCTGTGAGTTCCTAAATGAGGTAGGGGACTTGTGAGTGAATGCCGGGATCGTGCCTCCTGTGACCAAAGAATAGAAACATGGACCCAGGAGAGGCAAAGAGTTTTAAAAAGAGGATAGTTTATTGAAAGCAAAGGGTTAGAGCTCCCAAGCAGGAGGGGGTCTCAAATGGGGGTGCCCAGTGACTGAGGCAAAAGTTCTTACTTTTATACCTTCCCTTGCCTGCTTGGGGAAGGGGGTTGGAGCTTTCTAATGTCCTGTTTGCCCATCCTGAAGGGATTAACGAAATAAACCATTCATATCTATCAGATCTGCTCCTTTGTCCGGCCAAAAGGGATTTGAGATAATTTGTTTACCTCAAGGCATGTTCTCATATCTTTGTCCTGGAGTGAAGGAGACGTTCCAGAACCTGGAGTTTCCGGATATAGCTGCCTTTTGTTTATTTCATCAGGGATCTTTCCTGTCAGCCTAACAACATACCAACTAATCTGTCTCAATAGTTTATGGTTTACAGTTTTGTCCGTAATGTGCTCACTGTACAAAGAAAAATCACTAATATGAAGGACTTCAGTTTGTTATATTAAATATTTTTGGATTAAATTTTATATTAATTCAAAATTGGTTCTTCAATTTGTGTGAAATTATAAACAATTATTGTTTATCTGCTGTCTTAACCTGAGTATTGTTCTTAAGAAAAATAGAGTCTGAATTTGGTTATTTAAAAAGTTTAATTTTTGATACTGTTTATTTTGAATTAAGGTTTGTTTTTTTTTTAACGCACATATAATCCCCAGTTAAATTGTATTACCAAGCCTGTAACTCAGGATACGGATTCACAGAGGAATACTTGTATAAAAAAATTCCTGTACTTCCTCATAAAATTTGTTTAATTCACTACTATCGTGGTAACTAGAGTCCTTGTGGGTCTTGGATTGGTAGAAATTCAGATAGTGTAATAAAATGAAAAATTTTAAAAATTATTGGTCATTTACTAGGGGACAAAGTAGTCTTCCCTTTTGAAGCTATCCTGTTTTTTTCCTTGCCAAATCTAATAGAATTCACTTGAGGCAAAATAAAATAAGCTGAATTGAAAACATGTGATATAAACTCCTACACAATTAGATTATGAAAAAAAGATAAGCAGTGAGGCTAATTAGGTGGTTTCATTTATTTGAATCCATAGAAATATAACAGAAATGGATCGTTTGCTCTGAAGCCAATTCACGATTATAGCCATAAAAATGTTTTTATATTTTGGTTACTTGCATAAAATATTTTCATTTTATCTGCGTTTATGAAAAGTCCACATTGGAACATCCTTACCAGGGATTTAAATATAAAAATATTTATAATCTCATAATTAGATACTTATGTTCTTAAATTTATAATTAGTTTCTGAATTTAGGAGTTACTTTATGTTGAAATTGTTTAGATACCTTTACCTAAGCTTCGAGGTCACACGTGTAAGAATTTAACAACAAAGTGATAGAATTGAATGTAAAAAGTAAAATTAACTAGTGGTAGATTTTATAGTAACAGATTATATGGTACTTTTTCAGTAAATGTCTTATGATTTTTCTTTTTAAGGGACAGATGATCTAGAAAGCTTCCAGCTTGAAATAAGTGGTTTTTTAAAAGAAATGGCATGTCCATATTCTGTACTCATATCGGGAGATATTAAAGACCGTTTAAAAAAGAAGGATGACCATTTGAAACTTCTGTGTAAGTTATCTTTCTTGGAACATTTAAGTGCATGTTTGATCTGGTTTTTTTTTATTTATTTTCAAGTGAAGATTTATGAAGTTTCATTAATGAAGCATTAGACATTTTGTATATTTAGAAAGTTTTAACATTTGACTTAAAATATGAAACTGACTCAGATATTTATATAAACGAAGTATAAATTTTCATGTACTAAGATTTCTAACACTTATGATTTTATTTGGCCAGTATAGAATTCCCTGTTTTTGTAATTTATATGGTATTTTAGTAATATTTCTTTCACCTACTTCATGTCTTAGCATTTATGACTAGATGGCTAAAGTTGGTGATATCCAAAGTCTTATTTAATATTAACTCTCTGAAATTAGGCTGCTAAACAGATTATCAGATATTGCTTTAATGATAGGCACTGAATGATAGTGGGTTCAAAAATATGTATTGATTATTTACTATTGTACCAGTAACTGATCTAGGCACTAGGGATATATTAGTAAAAAAAAAAAAAAGTGCTCCTTTGGGCCACTTGAATTCTAGTGAGTGTGGTCTATTTTCATCAGGGGTGAATTTGGAATAAAAATTACCCTATATCTAGACAATTATTTTAAATAATATATCCATTTATTTGCATTGGGTCCCTTCAAAAATTTCTTAGTTAATTCAATTTCATGCTTTTTGAGAGCTCTACAGTGGCCATTTGAAAATTTTTTCTAACATCTATTATTGAAGATTTCTATTAGGTTTATACCGTCTGTAAAAAGATCCATGTGATATATTTCTTCTAGGCTCTAGTGTTAGTAATGTTTGTTTCATTAGAGCAAAAACTGCATGTATGTGTTTAACGAGTGGTGATGATAGGCGTGTTGACATTTGAGTTACCTTGTGTGTGTTGTGGGAAATAAAAATTATGCCGCCCCATTTCTTGCACTTTTCCCCTTCTTCCATTCAGTGTGTTACTGATTTAATGAATTTTAAGTTATTAATTGGAGATCACAGTAATCCTTTGGTATATTGGGACAGAAAGGGAGCTAAGAAGCATGGTCTAGAGGAACTTGCATGTTCTTTATGTCAGTCTGTGAGAACTACGTAATCCATCATGTTTCCCTTTTTGCCTTAGCTGCTAAGAAGCTCAGCAATAATAGTAATATAGGCTTTGGGACAAGTAAAAGTAAAGAGGAGATATAAGAGAAGTTGGTACAGGTTTTTTCCTGATTATGAAAATACTACATCCTCAGGAGATAGAGTAAGATGAGGAGTTAGTGTTAAATGTGTAGCATATAACTACCTATATAACATGTTAATCATAGAAATCTTACAAAGTAGATAAAATTGTAAAGAAGAAAGTCGTTTATAATATCACTCCCCAGAGAGAATCATGAATAACTTTTGGGTGTATTTCTTTTCCCTTCTCTTTTTCCGTTGTAGACACATTTAAATAAGATTGAGATCCTGTTATATATACAGTTCCTTTTCTTTCTCTTCATTTAATATATTGTGAGCATTTCCCCATCTTTTAATATTAATATTTTAAAAGAATTTAAATTGGCCACATAAACATTCTATGCTATGAACCTAACATTTTTTAAATAAATTTCAAATTTGGGGGTACTTGGATTTTTTTTCATTTTAAATTAATTTCTTTGTTCATAATTTTGGATTACTTTTACTTAGACAGGAATTATGAACATTGAAAAAAAAAATCTGTCATCTAAGTATATATTGCCACGTTTTGCTCCAGAAAGGTTATACCAGTTCACAATCTTACCAGCATCTATTCCATCTTTATCTTTAGTTTAACTGTCTTTAAAACATACATACATAAGAAGCTTCTTCATGTTCTTCTTGGAAGTGTTTGCAATATGTATAAAACAAAAAGGGCCAAATTCCTTACTATGTGGAGAGCTTTTATAAATCAAGAAGAAAAGATAACTCACTGAAAATACGTATCGAGTTTATGAGACATGCATAGACTTTTTACAGAGAAAAGTTTTTTAAAAATTGCTTTTAAACCTGAAAAAATGCACAGTATCCCTCAAAGTTAGAGTTACAAAAACAAAATGACAGCATACAATTTTTTCACTTACTAGTCTAGCAAATAGGAAAAAAGCCAGCAAAGATAATACAAGTTTGTGGGAGTAAATCATTCTCATATACTGTAGGCATTAGAGTGTGGTGAATAACTGGTCAAACCTTTTGGAAGAGCAAATTATTAATACTACAATTAAAATTCACCTGCCGTTTGACTTGGAAATTCCGTGACTGCATATACATATTTGTTTCCCCAAGAGTACAGCTATGTACGAAAAGGATGTTCATTATGGCATTGTCCTAGTTGATGAGGCAGAAAAGGGTTAATAAAAGAGAACCTGAAGGGGGACTACCCAGGCTGCATCCCCGCCCCAGGAACTGAGTGGGCTCATCACCTAGAAATAAATCTAAAAAGAGGAGATAAGACCCAACTGGTTTTAACTGGTTCTTCACACATGTGCAGACTGCCAAAACCTGCTTAGTTGAACTCTAGACTAATTATAATGCAATTAGAATGGAATGAACATTAAGACTTGGCCACCCCCCCCCCCCCGCTTCCCCCACCCCCGTGGGTTTTTCGGTGTGCATTCTGGGTAGGAGCATGCACTGGAAGAAACTAGTTATAAAAGCGACATATGTCAATCAAATGACATCAGTCTATGCATCACTTCTGCCATAAGGAAATTTACCTATACTTTCTTGTATAAGAAAAAGCTAACCTAAAGTTAGGTGCAGTCCTCTGCCCTGGCAACGTCTAGGCCAGCTTCTTTCTTCTTGAATAAACTTATTTCCTTGCTCTCCTCATTTCAGGCTGAGTCTGTGAATTCCTTTCACCTTTTGCGAACGTCCAGGGGTTAATTCCAATGACACAACACTAGTTAAGTAGGAATGATATATCTTTGCCATGCTACCACTATATAGCCATTAGAAAGAAAACAGTTCAAATGTGCTGATAAGGAATGATCTCTAAGATATATTGGTAAATAAATAATATAGGGAACATACATAGTATGCCTTGTTTGTATACAAGAAATAAATGGTAGATGTGTATACTAAATATACATGCACATATATGCCTAAAAAGATAGCCAAGGAACTAATTATGGCGATTGCCTCAGGAAGGGAAATCTGAAGACTTTTCCCTGTATTGTTTACCATCTGCATGGATTAGCATTTTAAAAACTAGGCTGAACTCTTGTTTGTACTATTACATAGAGCATGTGTCCAGAGAACAAAGGTGGACTTCAGCCAAGGTTCTGTCCAAAATACACATTTTTGAAGAACTGGTGATTTGTTTTAATGAGGTATTGAAATCAGGGACCTTGGCATAGTCCTCATAAGCAAAGTTTGATACATATTGGTCTTAACATTTTGTGGGCACTTTGGACTGTGTAACGTGTAGATTGCATGAAAAAGTTTTTAAATTTGTGGCTTTCAATTTTCTCTCCCCGTAAGAATCATAGATGCCCTACTCCTACTTCGGATCTATCGGTTCAGAAGCTCAGTGTGGGACCCTGGCACCTGTACTTTAGAACAGTTTCTCAGATACTATTTCTGCTCAGCTGAAGTCGAAACTACAGTATTAAATTATGGAGAGAGAGAGAGAGAGAAACTTTAAACAAATAAAAACAAGCAAAACCCCAATATTTTAACTGCTGTAGTGAAAGTTAATTTAAAACAAGGTTATAAATAACCATCTAAGAATTTTCAGTAATTTTCTTACATATGACTATTGAAAGGATTAAATGAAATGGTGACAGTAAAGGGACTTGTGAGCAGCCTGGGGTGGTCTGTTCTGAAGGCAAACAATTATTCAGATTATGCATATAGATCAATTAGAGCTATACATTCTGCCCTGGCTTGAGCACTTATTCTTAAGTTATTGATTTACTGGTGTGAGTCTTCTACTGGAGTTGAAACTGTTTGTGGGTGGGCACTGTCTCTTTCTTTTTTGCTTGTTAAGTTTCCTCCTGTCCTCTATTTCTTTTTGTGATTAAGAACACAAGGAGGTCTACCCTCTTAGCAAATTTTTAAGTGTACAATAGAGTGGTGTGAGCTACAGGCACTGTGCTGTAAGGCAGCGCGGTCACTAGGACCTGCTCATCTTGTGTAACTGACCATTAAGTATCCGACTTGGCTTATGAGGACTATGCCAAGGTCTCTCCGAAAACAGATACCAGTTCTTAAAAAAGTTTATATTTAACTGATAACTCCTTGTTTCTCCTCCCCCGCCAGCTGCCATTCTACTTTCTGCTTTATGAGTTTGACTGTTTTAGATTTCTCATAAAAGTGATATATATATAGTATTTGTACTTCTATATCTGCCTCATTTCTGGCTCACTTGTGTAGTGTCTTCCAGATTCATCCATGTTGTTGCACATGGCTGGATTTCCTTCTTTTTTAAGGCTGAATAACATTCCATTGTATGTCGAGACCACATTTTCTTTATCCATTCCTCTGTTGAAGAACAGTTAGATCGTTTCCGTATCTTGGTTATTGTGAACAGTGCTGCCGGGAACACGGTGGTGCAGATCTCCTCGAGATCTCATTTTAATTCCTCTGGGTGTATACCCACAAGTGGGATTTTCAAGGAGTTTGTATACATTTACCATTATTTGTTTTTCCCTTTTCTTACAGTATTTTTAAGTACAGAGCTGCAAGCTTTACAGATACTACAGAACAAGAAACGTAAAAATTCTCAATTAGATAAAAATAGTGAAATTTATCAGGAAGTTCAAGCTATCTGTGATACCCTTGGTATTCCCAAGTCAACAACTTCTGACATTCCACTTATGCTAAATCAAGTGGAGTCAAAGGTATGCATTTGTTTTGTTTTTCTTTTCCAAAATTCAATGAAATGCTAACATGTAAATGTATTAAAAATGAAAATATTTCCTTCAAATAAAAGTTATACTTTCCATCAAGAGAAGTTTATCTTTATGGGAACTAAATTTTGGATTTGGAGTTAATATGCCTGTCATCTAATTTGCCTAATAGCTTATACTCAGGAATCAGATCTTAATGAGCAAGTGCCCTTAGGCTGTGGGAGTTGCTGTGATAGAAACCACTTTGCAAATTTAAGGATCTCTTTCTTAAAAAAAGATTGAAATACATTATAATGAAACAAGCAGAGTTATACTATAAAGTCAAAGACATACTAAATTATTTTTTAATGGACCATTTTAGTGGAATTGCAATGTGGTTGTCTTTGGCAGTGAACAAGCAGTTTCTGGTGGATAAGTGTTTAGTAACTGTTTCCTGTATAGTGAATGAATGAATGAGTAACCTAATGGAGTAAAAACAGCCACAAACTATGTACTTCAAACTCTTTGAAAAAACTTTTTCAATGATTAAACTACTTTTTCCTAGTCAAGTGTATGTTAGAGAGAATGCTACTCTCACAGAACAAATTCTGTGCTACTTTCTAGGTTTTGTAGGAGCCTTCTAGGGAGTAATACAGAATTCATTTTCAAGGAAAAAAATTCTCATCTTCAAGAATAGGTACTAAAATTCCATTTTTAAACACACTGCTTTAAGCTAAATCCTTGAATAAAGTACTTTTTGCATTGATAATTTACGAACTGAGGAAGACACTTGTCTTAATGAGTGTGAGAGCAATTTAGTACCATTAAGATGAAACACAATATTAAAAACTTTTGGGGAGTCCCATAGAACTTGCAAACCAAGATTGTCTGTGAATCCCAGCTCAAAAACATTGTTCTGGAGTTAACAAGGTACTCTTCAGTTTTTTCCCTCTGGATTAAGAATGATCTGTGTTTGGCTAAAATGTCTGGGACCATTTCAAATTGAGATAGATTTCTGGGCTCCTCTAATCAGCCATTGTATTACCGGAAGATGGGCCCTTCTCGGCACAGTATCCAGGTTCTTGGCGTCTCGAACAAAGAATTGAACGTAGTGAAGTAGTGAAAGTAGTGAAAAAGCAGCTTATTAGCAGAGAAGGTACACTTCAAATAAATAGGAGCGGACCCGAGCAGCAGACAATGGCTCAAGGGCCCAAGGTGGCATTATTAGAAGAAAAAGTACACTGCAAAGAATTTGGAACAGGCCGAGCAAAAGAAGAGACTCAAAAGGCAAAAAGGCCCAAAGTGCCAAGGGCCTGGGCTCAAAAAGAGCCTGACTGGCGAGGACTTGGAGTTTTTATCCTTTTTTTCTCTAAAATGGGCTGTTCCTTTCTGGGTGTGGGACCGCTTGATTGACACTTGTGATTGACAAGAGGCTATTCATCTTTTTTAAACTGCACAGGTGTTAGTGGCTAGTTTGATCTAGTTGGGTATCTTGTACCCATTTGTTTCCCATAGGGGTAGATAATTACAATGAAAAGGGGGAAGTTTTGGGCGGAGAGGGGAGGTCTTTTGGGCAGTTGAATATTATGGGTTATGCAGGAATGCGGAGACCCGATGCCTATCTCTAACTGCCTGCCTTGTTTTCCCCTTGAGAGATGTGATCCCCATAAAATCTCTGTGGGAAGTTGAGGGACAGGAGATCTGGTCTTATAAATGTCTGCTTCCTGCTGGACGGGAGCAGAGCTAGCTGTCCCTACCTCTTGGGGAATTCACGGAATTCTCGCCTTATCTAACTCAGATGAGAGCAAAGGGTCTCAGGATCCGCCTGGAAGACCCTGTTGGCTTTGTTGGTTGGGACTCGCAATCATGCTGGGGTATCCTCTGTATCCCTAAGATCCCTGAATGAGGAAAAATATTTTAATTAATAAATCCGTTAGCTCTATAGAGCCTGTGGCCATTCAACCAGTCATTCAGGTGGCATCGATTGTCCAGGAGCTGGGCCCAGAAGGGGTTGGAAAGAACATTAGGCTTCAATGATTACAATCAAGTATACTGGCCTGGGGGTCTGGAATGTCTTGGGGGATGTTGGGAAGTCACAGGGTTTTAAGTAGTTATCTGAGAGACATTCTGTGATTCAGGCTAGGAGCAATCTTTAGGATTCAGAAACTGACGAGAAGAGTAATCAAAGCTAGGGGCTAAGGAGCTAAGAAACTACCGTATTTCCCCGAAAATAAGACCTAGCTGGACAATCAGCTCTAATGTGCCTTTTGGAGCAAAAATTAATATGATACCCGGACTTATAGTAAAATAAGAGTCTAATACAATGTAATACAATTGTCATGCAGGGATTCAGCTCCCGCTCCCCACATAAGAACGCAGGATATGGTGAGGCCAAAAAGGAACACCCACAGAGCCATAGATAGGGGAGTCATACCACTATTTCTCGCTGATGGCTGGGTTGGAGACACAGGAGGCAGGCTCCACACAATCCGCAGCCTGCCGTCTGCTTCTCTGCCTGCCAACCAACCAACCGACCAGCATAATCACAGTAGTTACATCAGTGGCTAATGACTAACTGGTTATAGCTGATGGGCAACCAGTCAAAGCTGATGGCCATTTACTACCTGAGCCAGCACCTTTCCACTTGAGGCCAAGAGCCTGGAAACTGCTCTCTCAGACTCTGTCCCCACACTCCACCCCCCAGGGTGTCGCCTGACAATCTACGCAACAAGCAGACAAGCGTCTTCCACGAGGGGCCCTGTGCCGTATTAGCCTATAGACATCTACGCGTGGAAAGAAATAGTAATTATAGGAACCAACAACGGCAAATCCCTTCCATCTGGGAGGATGCATGCTAGCCTTTTGTCCCGGTTTGTGGTACCAGACCTTTATGGCAGTGCTTGGGGTCCCTTACATAGTTTCAACATGTAACAGAACAGGGGACCCCATAATAGGCCATAGCGAGAGCGCATAAGTTCCCCGCAAAATTGTCCCGGCCTCGGGACCTCCATATACCACAGTCACTTGCGGTGACCACTCAGCCACCATCCCTGGCATCACTTGCAAAGCATGGGTCAAACCAGCCCCCCATGGGGCCATCAGGCCCAACCATCGACAGTGGAGGCTTTGGATCCACCAGGGCCAAGTCCATTGCTGCCGTTCCCCTGCTTTCAAGCATGTGGGTGCTGGCAGCAAAATGTTTCCATTTCTGCCGTAGCCAGGCTTTAACAGAGTCTTACTTGTGGTAACGTGTAACTGAATGGGAGCAGCCGATAAATGTAGCAGAGCTTGTATTGGTGTGGGCCCTCCCGTCTGTGGTCTCTCATTCAGGATTCTCAAGACGTCCCATAGACGAGAGGCCCAGTCAGGCATCGTGGGAGGGTGTTTTGACACCTGGAGGCCTTGCTTCAATAGGCCATTGTAGCGTCCAATCATGCCACCTGCTTGTGGGTTATACGGAGTATGAAACAACCATTGTACGTCCATCCTGGCAGCCTAGCACTGCACTTCTTGCCCTGTAAAATGAGTACCCCTGTCACTTTTAATGAGGTCTGATTTTTGATACTGCTCCTGCAGGTGCTTTTGGATCCTTGGTTGCCATTCTTACGCCCTATATGGGGCAGCGGATCCATGAAGTTCCATTGCCATGGCTACGCTGGGGGATGTAGTGTGGGGACAGAGTCCCAGAAAGCAGTTTCCAGGCTCTTGGCCTCATGGAAAGGTGCTGACTCAGGTAGTAGATGGCCATCAGCTGTGACTGGTTGCCCATCAGCTGTAACCAGTGAGCCAATTAGCCACTGATATAACTACTGTGGCTATGCTGGTCGGTTGGTTGGTTGGCAGGCAGGCAGAGAAGCGGACGGCAGGCTGTGGATCGTGTGGCTCCTGCTTCCTGTGTCTCTAACCCAGCCGCCAGCGAGAATATACTGGTATGACTCCCCTATCTGTGGCTCTGTGGGTGTTCCTTTTTGGCCTCACGATTTCCTGCGTTCTTGTGTGGGGAGCAGGAGCTGAGACCCCGCATGACAAATAATATAATATAATATATATAATATAATAAATTATACAATATAATATAATATGATATATTATATAATATGGTATTCTATATTATGACATAATGTATAATATATAAGACTGGGTTTTATATTAATTTTTGCTCCAAAAGACGCATTAGAGCTGATTGTCTGGCTAGGTCTTATTTGTGGGGAAACACAGTAGGGAAAAGGAGACTTAAAATTTCTATAGTGAGGGAGGCTTAAAACTTTTGTAGTGAGGGAGCTCTCCCACATCAGTTGCTTTCACACGTTCATCCCAAAGAGGCTTTTTTCTGTTTATGGATTTCAGCTAGTATTAACAAATCCCCAAACCTCTCTTTACCCTCCTTCAAGCAGACTATCACACCTGTGTTCAAGGGCTGGCAGGCTAATTATAAGGTAGTTGATATTGTGATTATTGTGGCTAAATATTAACCTCAAAGAACTTCCTTCTCCATTCAGTTCCTATCACAAGCAAAACTTTTCATATTTTCTTTTGTGTGTAATGTGTGCAGAGATTTTGTCACCATTGGGAAGAAAGTATTATTTTATAACTTGAAGTTGTTTAAATGTTAATCTAAAGTAATTATAGTAATATTAATAGCAAATACATAACATTTACTGTTCTAAATGTTTGTACCTGTGTAACAACTCATTGACTTAATTAGATCCTCTATAATGAGGTAGGTACTGTTATCTACAGCAGCTACATGAGGAAACCAAGGTACTGAAAGATTTAATAAATTAGATAAGCAAGTTTCTAAGTAGAAGTGGTAGACCTGAGGGTTGAATCCAGGTAGTCAACCTCCAGAGTCTGTATATTTTTCACTCCCTCACTGTCACAAGTAATTCTCAAACTTATTAAAATTGTTATCTAATGTTGAAATCCTGGAAATACAATTACATGTAAGAAATTGTAAGTATGCATTCAAACATCCCTCTTGAGTGAGGAGTTACAACTAAAACTTTTAGTAATATATGAAATAATCAAATTGAAAGTATTTACATACTTGGGGAATCTACACAAAAGGCATATTTTAAGAAAATAAGTTAATAATTTTTTACAATATGTTAGAATTGTGTCAGTAATTGTATTATTGTAGTGGTAGATTTGCTATGAAGCTAATAAAGCCTAAGCTTTAGGACCCTTCATTAGCACAAGTTCTTTCTAAGCTAATTTTTAAAAAACAGCTTTCTCAAGATATACATACCATAAAATTCACCCATATCAAGTGTGCAATCCAATAAATTTTAGTATATTTGCAGAATACCATCATCAAAATCTAATTTCAGAACATTTCTCTCACCCACAAAAGAAACCTTGTGATTTACAGTCACTCCCCATCACCACCACCAGTCTTCAAGCTAATTTTGTGTTCATAATTTTTAATTCTTTTTGTTAAAGAGTGCCCCCAACATTATATAAACTTCATACCCCTCAAAATCTGAACTGCCCTGATTGTTTTCCCTAGTTACCGTATAACTAAGAAACTGTACATATTTCATTGTTTTGAAATATTTTCTTTAGATAAGAAAGGATTTTCCAGTTAGGAAGGGGAGCCCAACTTAGTCATTTTCTCAGTCATTTTCCTCAGGATGTAAATGATTGTTGGAATGACCCCTGATGTTGCTAAAGCAAAAGAGAATGCCTAGTATCTTGTTCACCAAAATAAAAATGTTTCAAGTCATTCAAATTAGTGGCTTTGCAAAAGGAATGAAATGTGTATGTGGTGACCATTTGAGAGGGCTTGCTGTCTTATGTTGTCTTGCTGAACAATGAAACCACAATACTTACAATTGGAATGTGTACGTCGTACTTAATTGAGAAAAATCAATGTGCTCATCAAAGGTTTTATTAGTATCCCTTCTGAGAATTTACCAGGATATAAGAGAGTGCCATCTTAAGAAGAAACTCCAAATTTATTTCATATAAAAACATACAGAGTCTCATAGTACAACCTTTAGTAGCTATTTTAGTTATCTATGTGCATTACTCATATTTCTTGTTTTGGAAAAGGTGTGCTATAGCTTAAATTAGTGTAACTAATATTTCTTTGAAAAAGATATTCTGCATAGTGGTGATATTCTTTCCTAGTAAATAAAGGTATATTTTAGTCATTTCACTTTAACATTTTATTCTCTAGCATTCAAAATAACATTTTAAGCAAGAATAAGATTGTTTTAAATTAGGTATATACGTTTTTACAATCTTTTATATTTACTTTTAGGTGAAAGATATTCTCTCAAAAGTCCAGAAAAATCATGTGGGAAAACCACTGCTGAAAATTGATTTAAGTCTGGAACAGGCGGTAAATATCCCTTTTATTAGTTTTTTGTGTAATTCAATTAGTGAATGTGACTTACTTTGATAAATGGACATCTAGAATTTACAATGTGTGGCATGCATTTATTATTCTGGACAATTAAAATGGATTGATATTCCAGAGTAATAGGTCCAGACATTTTTCCAATTAGATACATTTTTAAAAACCTGCCCAAGAGTATTTATGGTGCCCAGTATGTTAGCATAGTTGTGATTTGAAAAGGATAGTAGTTCAAAGCAAGCAAGATGGGAAGTTATTGATATTTTCTTTCCTTATTGGTCCAGACTACTTAGCAAGTAGATGTTTTATGTAAATTAACATATTTGATTGAAGATGACAGTTGTAGAGTTTATATGTTTACTATCTTCTGAATATCATAAGTGTTCTGTCAAATACTCTTTATTATTTAAGTACTTTGTAAAGTCTCATGGATCAGAAAAAAGAAAATGTTCATCAAGTTCACATAATCTTTTGAATCACTGGAAAGTATTGACCTCAATTTTCAAATATCTTTTCTGTGCAGAAAGAAAGTATGTCAAATTTATCATATTTGTTTCCAAACTCTTTAGGAACAGCTGGAAAGAATCAACGCTGCTCTTTGCAGTGAGTATGAGTGCCGCCGCCGCATGTTGATGAAGCGGCTGGATGTCACGGTGCAGTCCTTTGGCTGGTCTGACCGAGCGAAGGTGAGGCTGTTCTCCCATCTGCGTCCTGTAGGTGGCGCTCTGTGACAGCTCCTCAGGCTTTCTCATCTGTTACGTAATTGCCACATCTACACTTTTTAATCACTCTGCGCGAAGCACATGCCCAGGCCAACTACTGATCTTACATAATAATCCTGGTCTTGTATAAATCCCTGTTTTCAAATATCTTGATTCCCATTCAGATCTTTCACATTTATTTTAAATTAATAGACGGTGTGATTTATGCAAGGATATGCATAAAAGAAAGCATATGAGACAGTGAGATAGATATCATGAGCAACGGGTCAAGAAAGCAGGATATAAGAATAGGTACAGGTAGTACTGATGCCTGAACAAGTCTTCTTAAAAGTGTCTTAAGGCGGTGGAGTGTAGTCCAGTTGAAGAGGGGGTTGGAAATGTCCCTGCATCTCCAAATACGTATCTCTTCAGATGGCTTTCTAGAGAGCTGTCTTCCATCCCTCCCATTTTATGCCTTTAACCTGTACCCAGGCTTCACCTGGGATCCCCTGCCTCACCTTGCATCATACTCTGGAAACTCTACAGGCAGTAAGCTGGGACAGTTATAGGAAATCATTTGCTTCCCGTTTCAGGGATCACTGTCTTGTGCTCCTTGATGTCCAGTTTCTGAAAAGTCACTGGTTAACATGGGTTGGCTGGTTTTAGATTGTTTCAGGTGGAAGGGGAAATCATGCGCGTGTTAACTCCCCGCTGTCATCTTTATTACATTGGATTAACTGCGCAGTTCTTCTGCCCCATGTTGTCTTACCTGGGATACATACGCAGCTTCATTCAGCTAGTGCCTGGGCTGGGCTGGAACATCCAAGATGCTTGTCTCACATGTCTGGGTTCTGTCTGCTTGGGTGCTTTGGTTGTCTTCTCGGCTCTGATGTGGTCTCTTCATGTGGTGTCTTGTATTGGTTTCCTATGGCTGCTGTAACAAATTACCACAAGCTTAGTGGCTTAGATAATACACATTTATTCATTTATAGTTCTAGAGATAAGAAGCCCTAAAATGAAGGTATTGGCGGGGTTGTATTCTTTTCAGACATTTCAGGGGAGAGTCTGTTTCCTTGCATTTTGTAGCTTCCAGGTACCACGTCTGTACCTTGGCTCTGGACCTCATTTGCCATCTTCAAAACGAGCAGTGTAGGATCCTCCCATCTTTCTTTCTCTGCTTTCAGTGTCACTTCTTCTCCTGTCTCTGACACTCTTGTCTCTCTTACAAGGATCCTTGTGATTGCACTTGGCCCACCCAGATAATCCAGTGTAATTTATCCGTCTCAAGATCCTTTATCACATCTGCATCTGCAAGGTAATGTATTCACAGGTTCCAGGGATTAAGATGTGGACATCTTTAGGGGCCGTTATTCAGTTTTCTGAATGTCTCATCTTCCTTCTAAGAGGATTTTATTTTTTCTTGCATTGTGTTTCTCTATCATATCCTGCTTCTGCTTTTTCTTTTTAGATGTACTTTTAAAAATCACATTGTCTAATGAGTTCTCCATTTTCTGTATACTTTCCCCTCCAAAAAGCTTCTATCCTATTGCAATCTGGGCTGTTTGCATGGCTGTCCTTGGCTACCCCACTATGTCCTGGATCCCTTTCATTGTTTATTCCCTCATTCTGCTACAGTAAATCCACAAATAACTTCCTAACAAAGAATACATAGGAGTGATTTTTCTGAATCCTTGCATTGTGAAAATACGTATATTCTGCTCTCACATTTGATTGATTGGGTAAATAGAGAATTCTAGGTTGAAAATATTTTCCTCTAAGAATATTGAAGGTATTGTTTCATTGTTTTCTAGCATTTAGTACTATTGTTGAGAAACCTGATGCCATTCTCAGTGCTTTTGGATGACCTTTTATTTTTCTCTGGAAAATTTTGGACTCCCTTCTCTGTCCTTGGAGTTCTGAAATTTCACAGTAGGTGTCGGTCTGGATCTTTTTTCATTCATTGTGCAAAATGCTAAGTGGACCTTTAAATCTGTATATTCTTAGCTTTTATGTTTTCCTTTATTAATTTCTTCCCTTTCATTTTCTGTGTTTTCTCTTTCTGAAATTCTTTGTTAGTCAGATAGTGGACATCACAGATATATCTATTAAGTTACATTATTTATTCTTTTATACTCTCTTTCCCTTTTTGATTCACTTTCTTGGACATGCCCTTGGTATTGAATTTTTGTTTCTGCCATCTTTTTAGTTTTCAGAAATTCTTTTTTATTCTTGAGTTTTTCTTTTTCATATATTTTTTCTTATTTTATCAATATGCTATCTTCTTGAATGAGGATGAAAATTAAAAAAAAAAACACACCTTTTTTGGTCTTCAATTATTTTTATTTTCTCCTGGGTAATTGTTTGTTTGTTTTTCTTGGCTTCGCTCTTGTGGTGGCTTTCTTCGAATGCACGATGGTTACTGATTGTCCATATTGAAGAGCAAGACTGAAAAACTGGGGAACTACAGTCACTGATTGAGATTGTTAATACGAGACTTTGGAGCTGGCTCCTGGGCTGTGGGAATTCCTAATGCTGACTTGTAGAACTCTTTTCTCTGAAGCTGCTCATTTTTTCAAGAAGGGAAACCTCATTTTTTCTATACGCTTTTCTTTACTTGGTCAGGGGAGGAGGAATAGCAGCATGGCACCAGGGGATGGAGAAATAGACTGTTCTACAAACAGACTGAATGGACCCTTATTTTTGGCTCCAGATTTCATTTTCTGAGATGTTGGTTCCCTTCTTATCTGTATCCTTCTTTTCCATTCTCTTTGTTTTAGTATATGTATGCCTTTTTATAATTTAGTGTGGTCATTGTGATTCATTTACCTTGAAATACTCCCTCGTGTGTATTTCCAAACACCTGGCAGACAGATATGAAAAATTGAAGAGTTACTAGAACAGGGTTGCTGGTGAAAACTATTATTATTTCAGGGAACGTTTTTTATTTTTTTAGCACATTAATAGAATAGCTATAAGGCACAGTTGAAGACTATCACTTATGTTTTTTCTTTCAATATTTATTCAGCATCTCGTGTCAAGCACTGTGATATACCTGGTTCTGGATGAGCATTTCAATATCCTATATGATTAAGTATAGAACATTTTTAGACTATTTCTGTATCTGTAATACCTAATCAGCTCCTCAGATGGTAAAAGCCTGTTTTTCTTCTGCATGTACACTAGGATAAACTCCAGAGATACGTGTGTGTCCATGTTATTAGAGTAAGTCTTGTATGCAAGGAGCCCAGATGCCCTAAGAGCTGTGAGTTACCAAAGAAATAGATGACATGCTTGCTGACCTCAAGAAATTCAGTAGAGTTCAGTTGTATGGAGGTTAGTTTTACTGACCTCTGAAAACTCAATAGAGGTTTATATCAGTTTAACCTGATAGAATTTTAATGAGAAAAAGGAATTTAGGAATAGAACCCCTGTGAAAGATAGTGTATTAAAAATGTCTTAACATAGTAACTGAAAGGATGTTTTCAGTGTTGGCCTTAAGTTTACAGAGAAATCCATAACAAATGAGTTTTGACATGTTCTTTTCTTTGAATATTCAGGGTGGCATGGATTTATGGGCATGTTGACTCTACTAGTCTTAAACTTGGGGACTTTGAGAAAATATGTCTTTAGGAACTATCTTAATTTATCTTTTCATCTTGGTCCTTTTTCATGTTTCAGGAAAAGGAGGTTTTCTTTTTGTTTTTTTCTCCTTAATTTAGAAAAAAATTTTAAATATGGTTTTCTTAGACTGTGGGTCAATTTAGGCCTTTCATTTGATCCTTTTCAATTGATTATATGAGTATATGCATTTATACCCTAGTTTTCTAGTTTAATTTCATGTAAATTTAACATATTAGGTTGGTGCAAAAGTAATTGTGGTTTAAAAGGTTAAAAATAATTGCAAAAACTGCAATAACTTTTGCACCAGCATAATGTCTTTATCATTATCCCCTTATTTCATGTGTCTGATATTGTTGAATGACTCATTTTAAAACTACCGAAAATGTTATCATATAGATATACTCTTAATTGACATTGAGATTTCCTTTAATTCCTTGTATGACCCTTTAATGAAATCCTTAGTAGCTAAATTTTTGTACATGTCCATGACGTATTCCTAAATTTTTTTTTAATTGAGGTATAATTGATATACATTATGCTAGTTTTAGGTGGTACACAACATAATTGTTTGATACTTGTATATATTGCAAAACGATCACCACAACAAGTCTAATTAGCATCCATCAGTTACAGAATTTTTTTTGTGATGAGAACTTTTAAGATTGACTCTCTTAGCAACTTTCAAAGATACAATATAGTATTATTAGCTATAGTCACCATGCTGTACATTACATCCTCATGACTTACTTATTTTATAACTGTAAGTTTGTATCTTTGGCTTCCTTCACCCATTTCACACACCCACGAACACCCACTTCTGGCAACCACAAATTTGATCTCTATAAGTTGGGTTGTGTTTGTTGGGGGTTGGCCGGGGGTGGTGGTGTCTGTTTTTAGATTCCACATAAAAATGCGATCATATGGTATTTATCTTTCTCTGTCTGACTTATTTCACTTAGCACAATGCCTGCAAGGTATATCTATGTTGTTGCAGATGGCAAGACTTCGTTCTTTTTTATGGCTGAATAATATTCCATTGTGTGTGCGTGTGTGTGACATTTTCTTTATCCATTTATCCATCGTTGGACACTTAGGTTGTTACCATATCTTGGCTATTATAAATAATGCTGCAATGAACATGGGGGTGCATATGTCTTTTTGAGTTAGGGTTTTTGTTTTCTTTAGATAAATACCCAGAAGTGGGATTGTTGGATCATGTAATAGTTGTATTTTTAATTTTTTGAGGAACCTCCATACTGTTTTCTGTAGTGGCTACACCAATTTACGTTAAACTCCAACAGTGCACAAGGGTTCCCTTTTCTCCGCAGCCTTGCCAACGCTTGTTAATTGTTGATTTATCGATGATTTACCCATCCTGACAGTTCTGAAGTTGTAGCTCATTGTGGTTTTGATCTGCATTTCCCTGATGATTAATGATGTTGAGCATCTTTTCATGTACCTGTTGGCCATCTTGATATCCTCTTTGGAAAAATGTCTATTCAGATCCTCTGCCCATTTTTTAATCAGATTTTTATTTTTGCTGTTATATGAGTTATTGATATATTTTAGATATTAATCCCTTATTAGATATATGATATGTAAATATTTTCTTCCAATTCAGTTCGTTGCCTTTTAATTTTGTTGATGAAGCTTTTTAGTTTGATGTAGTCCCACTTGTTTATTTTTGCTTTTGTTGTGTTTGCTTTTGGTGTCAAATCCAAAAAGTCGTTGCCAAGATTGATGTCAGGGACCTTACAGCCTATGTTTTCTTCCAGGACTTTTAAAATTTCAGGTCTTATATTCAAGTCTTTAATCTGTTTTGAGTTATCTTCGTGTATGTTGTAAAATACAGGTCCATTTTCACTCTTTTTCTTGTTGCTGTCAAGTTTGCCCCACACTGTTTATTGAATAGACTGTCCTTTTCCCATCGTATATTTTTTACTTCTTTGTCATAAGTTAATTGACCATACATATGTGGGTTTATTTCTGGGGTCTCTATTCTGTTCCATTGATCTCTGTGTTTGTTATTATGCCAGTATCATGCTGTTTTGATTACTGTAGCTTTATCATGTATTTTGAGATCGAGGAGCATGATGCCACCAGCTTTGTTGTTCGTTTTCAAGATTGCTCGGCTATTCAGGGTCCTTTGTGTTTCAAGTGGAATTTCTTGATCAGAGAATAGACATGATTTTAATGCTTTTGATGCGTACTCCAGAGTTACCTTTCAAAAAGATCGTATACCTTTGTTAGTATGGTTACTCTGGTTTCTTTTTTTCTACTGTTTTGCTTATATTAGATAAGACTGTGCGTGTAATTTTATAGTTTGCTTTTTTCACTGACTTTATTATGATCAGTCTCATCTCTATCAGATATGACTTCAATACCCTTTTGAAAATTAATTTGTAATTTATTACTTTTGGGGATATAATTACCATCTTAAAGTGTACAACTCATTGGTTTTTAGTGTATTCACTGTATTCTGTAACCATTACCACTATCCAAGTCCAGAACATTTCCATCATTCCAAAAAGAAACATGCATCCATTAGCAATCATTCCCAATACCCCCTCCCTTGCCTGGCAGCCACTACTATGATCTTTCTGTCTCTGGATTTGCCTGTTCTGGACACTTCATATAAATGGAGTCATACAACATGTGGCTGTTTGTGTCTGGCTTCTTAGCATAATGCTTTCAAGGTTCATCCATGTGGTCTTACATAACTGTACTTACATTTCACTATCCTTTTTATGGCTGTGCTGTATTTTATATAGTGATGCCATAATTTAACTCTTATTTTATACCTTTTTTCCTGTGTAATACCAGGAATATTCATATGTGTAATTGTTATTTATGAATTTCAAAATGTATTTTTATGATGGATTCCTAAGTGGAAATTTTCTGTGTCAAAGGTTATGACTCTTAATGCTCTTGACTCACATGGCCAAATTGGTTTTTTTTGAAAATTGATATAAATTTAAACTCCTATCAGTAAAGTAAATGAAATTTTGTCTTTAGCCTCTTTAATATTTAGAATACTATCAATTTTATTGTGAACTTGATGGTTAAAAAAGACTAAATTGTTTTAATTTGTATATTTTATTGGGTAAAGTATAACTTTTTTTCATAAGCTTATTAGTCATTTGAATTTCCTCTTTTTTGAAATTTCTATTTGTGTCTTGTCGTTTTTTCCCCTTAGGGTCTTCCTGTTTTCCTTTTGATTGAGCTTTTTATATATTAAGGAAGTTAGTTAGTTGCTTTATTTGTTGAAAATATTTTCCCCAGTTGTCTTTTGATTTCTTTTTTATGTCTTTCGGTGTGTAGAAATTGTAATCTTTATAATATAGTTAAGTTTTTCAGTTTAAAATAAAACCTTACACAATGAACTCGTTATTATATTTGGAATTCCAGTATGGTGTACCTTATTATATTTAGAAATAGCCAACAGCTCATTCCAGCACCACTTAAAAAATAATCCATCCCTTTTCTCACGGACCTTTGATGTCCCCTCTATCATTTATTGCATTCATACATTTATGAGGGTCTGAATTGCCTGTTTTGTTTCATCAATCTATGTTTTTGTTCTCCCCAAGTTCCATGTCATTAGACTGAGGTAGGATAGTGTACTGTTACCTGTATACCTGTGCTTGGCAATCAGGTATCTCTTTATTAGTAAGTGGGCAAAACTGGGATTCTCTCTCTTTTTGGAGAAACTGTTTAAGCTTTCTAAGCCTCCTTTTTTTTTTCCATCTGCAAAAACAACCACTCTAAAAGGATGTTTTGAGGATTAAAGAAATGACTATTAAATGAACAGTATTCTGGCACATTAAATAAGTACTCAATGAATGTTAGCTGTTAAGACAAGGATGATAATTTCATATTGCCTATTAATATCTAGTAGAACTCTTCTTTTTCAAAATTCTTTCAGTCATTCTTACATATTTAATTTCTGGATTAACTTTAGATTCCTCTTCCCTCCCTGCACCATCTTCTCAAAAACCATTCCAATAGAATTGCAGTAAATCTAATAGTTAATTTGGGGGAAAACTGACGATACTCCTCCAGAAGAAACTTGGTATTTCTCTCCATTTATTCAAGTTTTCCTTTTGTTTTTATAAGATTCACTAATTTTTTTTCCTTAAAGGTCATGTATGTGTTTTTGGTAAAGCTTTTTTAAGGTTTGTCTTTTGTTATAAATGGAACCTTTTTTGGTGTTACTTTTTAAATAAGTTGTTACTGGTAGTTGTGCATTCTTTTAGCATCTGTTGGTCTGCTTTTTTCATTCTACATACAGATTATCAGATATTTGTGATTTCTATTGCTTTTTCATTGACATATTCTTTGGTTCCTTTCCTGCTAACTTGTCATTTAGGTGAAAACAGATGACATAGCAAAAATTTATCAGCCTAAGCGTTATGCTTTGTCACCCAAGACAACAATTACATTGGCACATCTACTTGCTGCTCGTGAAGACCTATCCAAGATCATTAGGACAAGTAGTGGCTCCAGCCGGGAGAAGACAGCGTGTGCCATTAATAAGGTTGGTTTTTCGTTCAGTACAGTAGAGAATGAATTCATAATATCCCCGTTTGGGGTTTTTACAGATTTCAGTCCATTTTTCTTTTGTCTTTGTGAGCTCCTAGAAGAGAGTGGTAGAGGGGCGTCAGTCCATGTTGGCTTAGTTATGTTTTGTGTGTTCATGTTCATTTGAATTTCTGTATTCATAAATTAAACCAAAATTTTATCTGAATTAGAGGAATTAAGAATTGTTTTTATCAATAGCTTTAGAAAGCATTATTTGTCTTTCCAAGAATGGAATCATTCTTTGTCAGTGAAAATCTGTAGAAATCATTTCAGGTACTGACAGTTTCCTTATATCCTTGGTGTAAAGGGAAGAGGACATACTTTGGAGTCATACAAATCTAGGTTCCCATCTTACCTCCCATCATTTACTTGGGCAAATTGCTGAATCTCTTGGAGGTTCCATTTCCTGATTCAGAGTATAGGTAGATCCATTTCTCTGACAGTGGATTTTAACATGCTCAAAGAGTGAATTTTTACCTTAACAGCAGCAATAACAATAAAGTAATCTAGAATGTTTGTCAGCTCAGATAACATTTAGAGCACTCTATTGCAAACTTTACTACAAAAGAGCAAAACAATCAGAAGTAAGGGATTTGAGTAATTTAAAAACATTGTTTCTTACTCAGGGTAGTAAGAAAGATATCCTTGATATAGGATACTTTATCAGAGGGGTGGTTGTATATAAATTTGATTGGCCTAATTATTGCTCCATTAGGCACCAGTGTTCATGCTTCCCTACTTCCATTTTAGATCAACCTCTTCTATTTCCTAAAAGTGTTCTGCCTTTAAATATGTTACTTAATGTCTTGCATCAGGTTATGATCTAGTTTTGCTGGATCAAGAGTTTCACTTCTTTAGGTGAAATTTCCCATCTCTTTTCTTAGTTTATAATTTATAGTCTGATTATTTAAGGGCAATGTTATGATCAGTTCTTGGAGCAGTGTCCCCCATATACCCACCAACATGACATGTTTGGTGGGGAGACCAGTGAGAATAACAACCAAGAAAAGCTATCTTTTGGATTTGGTAATTAGGACATTATTGCTGACTTTAAAAGAATTTTTATATATTTCGAACCTTGCCCCACAGTGAGGATGTTGTACTTTCTGTCTTTCATTTATGACATAAATTTCTCAAACATAGTTTTGATTAAATGATCAAGGGAATTAGAACCTGATTCATAGGTCATTTTGTTTGAGGCAGTTACTGTTTTACCTTCTTTTCTGAAAGAAACTAGCAGGAAGCTATTGGCTTCCCCTTGGCAGTGGGGGGGCGGGGGGGCCTGTTGTCTGTCTTTTTTCTGTTCATGGGCATATAAAGTAGGTCCTTTCTGCAGAAGGTCAGGGACGGAAACCAAACTTTCCTGGTTTATCCTTCAAAGTATTGTAAAACATGGTTAAGGAAGTATATCAAGTCTTTATTTTCTTTATAATAATATAATAATTAGTATCATCATTGAAAGTGAGCTTAAGTTTCTCATAAGAAAGGAATAATTCATTGAGAATCCTTGTATCTCCTTGAAGTGATGATACCTTGGATTATAGTTATTATACTTATCTTTGACTTCATTACATCCACGTTATCATATATATTTCATACTTTGTTGAAATAAAATGTGCTTAGAAATACAATCTTTTATTGGATAGTCTATTACCAAATCAGTGGCAATGGAAAGTTCAGAGTTTCTGTTGTATAAATGGAGGTGAATTTACTTCATGTTGGGTATGTAGTTTATGTATATTGAAAATGTTTTGCTAAAAAATTTCTTAGCGTGATGGGTACTAGGTTTGTTGCAGAATCTGGTAAACAAGAGAAATCAACACGCCCTTAAGTTTCAGAAATGTTTCCCCAGATTGTTTAAAAATAATACCACATTGTGAAGAAGTTGTCATACATCACATTTATATTTTCAGTATTAATTCATACTGTCATGTCTGATACTTTCATGTCCTTAAATATTTGGCTTCTGTTTCTTTATTAGAACAGTAACTTCAATATCACTGGAATCATTTAAGTAAATTTTAACTTTTAAAATATTAGAAACTGAAAGAAAATGTTTCTTCACACAGGTGCTGATGGGAAGAGTGCCTGACAGGGGAGGACGGCCAAATGAAATTGAACCACCACCCCCTGAAATGCCACCTTGGCAAAAGAGACAAGACAGCGGAGGAAGGGGTGGTTGGGGTGGCGGGGGTGGCGGTAGGGGAGGTGGTGGAAGAGGTGGCTGGGGAGGAGGTGGGGGAGGGGGTGGGAACTGGGGAGGGGGTGGGGGAGGGGGTGGTAGAGGAGGAGGTTTCCAAGGCAGGGGAGATTATGGCGGGAGGGGAGATTATGGTGGAAGAGGGGGCTATGGAGGAAGAGGGGGCTATGGTGGAAGAGGTTATGGAGATCCGTATGGAGGCGGTGGTGGTGGGTATAGAAGATACTAAAAACTACAAAAACTAGATAGCAGTGCTTACTTCTTAATAGATACATTAGGTGTTCTAAATAACATACTTGAATGTCATCTTTGAGATAAACACCATATTAGATTCTCTGATGTTATCATTCTTGAATTAATATGTAAGAGCATTGTTTTATACTACCATTTGATCTCTTAGACAAAGTGATGATTTTTTCCATATTCTGTGTACCCTTGAGCATGTTATGTCTTTAAAAAAATGAGCAAAACTATTTTTAAAAATGTAAATATTTATTACCATCAAACTTGGAAAATGGAAAGTATTTTATTGTCATGATGGAATTTAGATTGTTACCTGTATTTTATTCAGGTTTGAGACACATAAATAACCCTACTGTAATTAGAATATTGCCTCATCTGTATTCCTGTGGCTGTGTTTTGTATTTGTTAATTCTATTTTACAAAATAGGGAAAGGTACTGATAGTTTTGTTCAATAGGTAGTTGTCATGACTTGGTTTTTTCTTTTATAGGAAGCGATTCCTCTGGCCAGGTTTCTGTTAAAGTTCCATTAATTGAAGCCTGAGTGTGTACTTTTTGGTATACATATTTGATTTATTTTCCAACTGGATTTGAAATCTGCAATTTTGTTTGGCTGACAAAGCAAAGTTATATTGGGGTCAGGATTATTCTAAAGGGACAAAGATGTACCAATTTTACATGATGATATAAAAAATATTCCTATAAATTGGTTTCTTCATCCTTTGGGCATCATTTTAGGTATCGGAATATTAAAAGGCAGGCTGAGATGTATTACGTAGGATTGAGCAGTGATTTCCAGTTTCAGTCGATCAGAGGTAGGGCCAAGGCATCTCTTGGTAATTCTCATTCACATCCAGGTTTGGGAAACACAGAGCAAGGGAATGGTATATGTGGTTTGATGGTTGAAGCAGTCAATGGCTTAGGGATCAGAAGCTGTGAATTCAAATCATAGTACTAGGCCATTTAGCTATGGGCTGAAATGACCAGAGATCTCAAGGGTTGATTTGTCCTTATTTGTCAATGAGGAATGTGATACTTGACCGCCACTCAGGTTGTTTCATAAAGACCTAAGTACAAGTGAAATTTGTTGAGAATTTATAGTGGGCCTGTTGTTTTACTGGTTTAAGAAATTGGCCAAGTAATGCATTTTTCTCTTAGTATAGAGAGTTAGAGAAAAAGAGATAGCCACACAGATTTTTTCATTTCCCACTGTAAAATCTATTCTGAAGTAGGCTTCCGGTCAACATCTATGCGTAACAAGTTTCTGTGCTCTAAACAACTCAGTAGATAGAAAGATGAGTACCAGTGGACACATGGTCTTTGATATTTGCCAGTTTTGTTGTTGTTTTGTTTTACATAAACCCTGTGGTGAAATTTAAAATAATGTTAAAACTAAAAGTAAATGTACTGTGTATACTGCAGTCTTGACCATGTATTTTTCAAGCTAACCCTGCAAAGAAATTTGTTCAGGATAGGAAAACAATTTTTTTTGGTTATTTGTAAACTTAGATTATTTTTATTATGTTTATAGTTAATGAAGAGACTTAATTTCATTTGTGAGAATTGCAGAAAAATGTTTTCCATAATTAAGGAAACAGCTGTGAACTCTGAAATATAATATTGAAAAATATATAAGCAGAGACCACTGGAGTAATATTTCAAGTGAGTTATTAGTTAAAACAGAAAATGTTCATTTACATTTCTGCTTCATTTCTTTTCGGGAGCTTTAATTGCTGATACAGAAAGGGTTTACAACTGCCTTCAACTTTTATCACTAAAGGGTTATGGCAAATAATGGCAGAAACATTAATTTATCAATTTCCGTAAGATTTCTTTGTACCTTCATAGGAGTGCAGTTGAATTTTCCACTCACTGTAAATCTTACCTAAGTTTAGCACTTGCTACTAGAATCATGTTGTAGCTGGAGCCACACCTATTTATACATTCCTATAAACTTCACTTGAATCAAAAGCTGAGTGGTTTAGGCAGACCCTAATATCTTATTCTGTAAGCTAGGATTTTCATGATAATCTTTGTTCATTTGTAGAAGAGTGCGCTGAGCAATAAGGCAATCATGTGAAAGTGTTTTACAAAATAAGTGCAGTGCAGTTGTAGAGCATGATGCCTGGCACGTCACTGCTTCCTAAAGCCCAACACCATTTTCTCTGCCTCTGCATTCCTTTTTGCCTGGTCCTCATTTTCATTTTTTCCTATTACCTTGTTGTCCGTTCCCTTTTTTCTTTTTCTTGCCTTGGTGTAGCCTGTGGTATCTAATAGTATATATAGATATGTCTTTACTGGGAGTTTCTGGATTAAAGAAGGTAACTGACCTCACATCTGGACCATATAAAAAGAACATTAAGTCCTGTCCGTACATAACCACCACACCATTACACATAAGCTGTCAGCAAAAGAACAGATCAAGTGTTTTCTTTGAATCTATTCCCTGTGTTCTGCAGATCAGGGAAAGCTTGCCTCACTAAACAGAAAAAAGTTTGTAATTTTTTTTTTCTAGTAGGATTTTTACTGAGATGGATTTAATTCTATAGAACAATTTTGAAAGATTTAATATCGCTACAGTTTTTGGTTTTACAAAGAACAAAACATTTTAAACCAAAAAAATTGCCTATATTTGTGTGAAAAGAAGGTACGATAACCCAAAAAAAGGTTTGTGACCAGAGAATGTTCTGATAGGCGATACTGTCTATACCTTGTAAGGAGCCCGGGTAGAGATCTTTGGGATGGGAATTGGGGCTGGAGGAGGAGAGGCAGTTTAATCTCTTCTTTAGGTTTAAGTTGTCAGTGTGACTTCAGTATTTTGTGTGAAGTATTACGAATTACCCAAATGATAAATACACCCACATCCAAATATATTAAGATGCGTTCCGCAGTGGAATTTGAGTGATTGGAATTTTTGTCTCTTCTTCTGGTTGAATAAAAGTTGGCTGGGGATTAAGGGAAAATCATGGCTATCTCTGTTCACTGTAAATAATCTTGAGCACAAATGAAGTACTCTGGGTGGTCTACACTGGATTGAACCATCCTCTACTAATCTCACCCACAGCTTCAAAGTTTCTATACTTGCTAGTTTCCTTAGAACTGTGTAAAGACGAAAACCACTAAGAAATGACAACCTCAAATTTGGCTCCTTCAGTGTTAAGTATCTATAAACTTAATATTTGGGATCACTGTAAGTCATTATGCAATAAGATGAGAAGAGGTTGAATATTTCTGTACTGTTATTTTGTCATGTTATTAAAAAATGTCTAATAATTAGTTGCTTTGCTTTTCCTTCCAGGAAAACTGCTTAATAGAATAGGATAGGGGCGTGGTCTCAGCTGTGGATTATAGTCAAAATTCAGGCGACATATTCATGAACTAAAAGAAATACAAGACATCTATGTTGTAGGGATCCTAATGTCTTTTATCATATAAATATTACACAAAGAAAACTTACATTAGGTATAAAAAAAACTTTACATTCTATACATTTGTCTTTTCCTTACAATTCTTTTACATAATACATCTTTAGACAGAAATTCACATATAGTCAGTAAAAAGGAAAGTCAATTACCAAAGAAAATGAGACGTGACATTGCTGTTAACAAAACAAAATTTGTCCTTGTTTTGACAGATAAATATATGCCCAAACTTATTTCAAGTAAGTACAAGACATAAAAATTTGTATCCTAGGCTTGATAAACCAAAAATTTGTTCCGTATTATTTTTGGAAGATTCCACTAATCCCATGTAGCTCAGTGCAAATAATATTAATGTACACACTATACTTCTTTGGCCCTTGCTGGACTGTAAAAACCTGTGATGAAACTACTGCTTCCTATCCATTTCAGTGATAAATTCTGGCATGCTTGAGACCCTGTAACCATGTTACTTTGACTAATTAAGGGGACTGTGACATTTTGAATTCCTGTAGATTACAGATTATTTACATAGAAACTAACCTGGATGGAAGGTAAGAAGAATGAAAAAATTTAATTGTTACATGACTATTCAAAGAAATTGAGCGGTACCGGCTTTGGTCTATATCAGAAGAAAAGAATAATAGTGAAGAATATGAATTTTAAAGATTATCATGAACTAATGTTCCATATAAGGTAAGTAGCAAAGTGCTTCTGTAAGTTTCCATACCAGGTGGTGGACCTCAGCAGCCCTGCTGTGCGATTTTTGAATTTGGATTTAGAAAAGAGTAAGTTTGTGTGTCAAGTAATTATTGAAAAACACTAACTGAAAGCTAGTCACTAGCTTTGTCACTAAAGCTCAGTACAAGGAGGTATGCAAATGGTAACTGGTCTTTCATCAAAGAAGCTTCTTAAATGGTCTGAATCCTCCAAGGAAGCTATGGTGTGTGTGTGTGCACGCACGAGCTCATGCACACACACGCACACATATATATTTTATATTCTGATTAAGACGTGTTGTTGGCTTTAGGTTTGGAACTTCTAATTGTTGAGATTATATTCTTGGCAGTTGGTCAGCTTGTCTATGAATTTCAAATCATTTTGATACCAGGCTTTCCAAGCATGGAAGGTAAGTCCTACCCCCCCAAATAAAATGACCATATGAATTTTTTTAGCAAAATAATTTGACAAAGGAGTTTGTGAACAGATGCCCAGACCACTAAATGAGCCCATTTGTCATTAACCTTATCAATAGATAACTCATAGGACTCTTACTTGTGACTTAGCCAAACAATACCATTTACATTGTGAGTAAATTCTTCATCTAATAACAAACTGAACTTTATATTTGTGTAAATGACTAAAAGTTGTTTAATTCACTTCCTCCATTTTATGAAAGAGGAAACAAATTTGAAGTCACATACATGCCTGCTATTGTATATACATAATATATATATATACGTATATGTACACGCTTGTCAGCTGTTATTGAAGGCTGTGATCCAATTAGCTTATTTCTAAATAGTATTAATAGTGAAGACGGTATAAGCACAAATTCAGCTCAAAAATAGTTACTTCCAAAAAAAGGGTCAAGATGGCACATGAAGCACTAAAATAAACACTTTAAAAACAAGTCATAAAGTCCTAATTCTATCCACTGTAGATGATAATGAGGACAAACATGTTTGCAGTCTGTTTATTTTTAGCTAATTAGCCAGTCATGTATGAGATGATAATAGCCATGTTTTCAGGTATTTAATTTGGCTACTTATTTTATTATGACTGTGAGACTAAAACTATGAGTTGATCTGCAATTGGATAATGGCATGTTGTTTAATCAGCACCCTCCTGCCCTGAAATTTGTGGCTGTATCTCTAGATGTTCACTTCTGCCTAGGTAGGTGTCCTCGTGTGTATGTATGAGTGTAGTGAGGAAGGAGGATGGAAAGGTTAACTGATTAGATTTGAGGTAGTGAAGTGGGAACCAGATTTGTAAAGAATGCTGGAATATAGAGAGGTGAATCTACTTTTGGAATGTGGGTATTTTAATATAAGCAAGCTCTGGATAGAACAAAGTAAATCCCTCAGTTCACAGAAAACCCTGGGGAAGGAAGCAAATTTCATTTTTTAGGGATTTTAGTTTTAAGGAAGCAGCAGCCAGGCAGGCCACATAGAAGCTACCTTGTCAGAAAACTATAGTCATGTTTTTATCACACTTTTGCTATTCGTCCCAGGGAAAAAAAGTTTGTGGTATGAATGGTAAAAATTTTGCATCCTTCAGTTTTCCTCCCCTTTGATTCAGCTAAGTGGAAGAGAAAACAGTACCATACAAGAGGACTCTGAGGTTAAAAAAAAAGAATAACTAGCTTTTCTTTTTTAAAGTACCCTTTTTAAAGCTGGTCAACCTAAGGTTCCCTGGGTCTTTGTGTCAATCGTTTGGGAACTGAGACTTCTGATGCACTCATCTACAGATTGTGCCCCTTAGAGTTTCTGGGCTAAGAACAGTCACTCTTTTCCATCTGATTTAAACCATGGTTGCTTTTTGCAAGTTGGAGGCTTTCTATTTTCTTCTTTGCGTATTTCAGTTGAATCTTTAGAGCATCATTATCTGCTTTCAGGGTACTTATTTCCTAAAGGGAAAGGAGAATGAGGCATGTTAATAAAGCAGCAATGAATAGCAGATCATCACAATATCAGGAGTACCACACTTGATTGTCACTTCCCATTCACTGTGGCTGAGAATTAAAAACTATTTTCAAAACAGTTATTTTGCCCTGAATAGAAAATAACAAGTTAAATATTAAATAAGCAAACAGCAGTGTTTGCTTTTGTTACTCATATCGAAGATGTGAGTGCCTAAGGTAGAATAAACCATTCCTGGGCAATAGGTGGATAATGACAAAACCTTTGACTGTTGTGTAACAGGAGACCTAAACATGGCAGAAACAGTCTCTGGTTGGGTCTAAGGTATAAAAGCAGCGCCTCAGAAAACTATTGGAGTCTTGATAAAGATAGAAATTTTATCCTACACTCTAAACTGGGATCTCGTTATCTAATTTTCGTGAATTAATTATAGAGGCAGCAGTTGGTTTCCAGTCTTGACTTTTTAAAAATTGAAATCTATTTGACACATAACATTATGTAAATTTAAGGTGTACAGCACGTTAGTTTGATACTTATATATTATAATATGATTGCCACTGTAGCTATAATTAACACCTATCATGTTACGTAATTATCCTGTTTTTAGTAGTTGGAATTTAAGTTCTAGTTTCTATCGAGTTTGATGATTTTAATACAGTATTGTTTATATTCACTATACTGTACATTGTATCTCTAGGGCTTATTTACCACTCATTGTAAGATTGTACCCTTAAACAACATCTGTTCTATCCTCCCACCCCATTGCCTGGTAACTGCCATTTTATTCACTGTTTTTACAAGTTTGACTTTTTAATATTCTACATATTAATGGTAGAATGTAGTACTTGTTTTTCTGTCTGACTTATCTCACTTAGCATAATGTGTTCGAGATTCATTTGTGTTGTTGCAAATGGCAAGGTTTCATTCTTTTTAATATTCCATTGTATATATGTATCACATTTTATCCATTCATTCATCAATGGATTCGTAGGTTGTTTCCATATCTTGGCTATTGTAAATAATGCTGCAGTGAACACGGTGGTGCATTTATGTTTTTGCGTTAGTTTTTTTGTTTTCTTCAGATAAATACCCAGAAGTGGAATTGCTGAATCATATGGTAGTTCTGTTTTCTCATTTTTTGAGGAACCTCCATATTGTTTTCCACATTGATATAACAATTTACATTCCCACCAACAGTGCACGGGGGTTTCCTTTTCTTCACATCCTCATCAGCACTTACTATCGCATGTCTTCCTGACAACAGCTATTCTAACAGGTGTCAGGTGATATTTAATTGTGATTTTGATTTCCATTTCCCTGATGATAAGTGATGTTGAGCAACTTTTCATGTAACTTTTGGCCATCTGTATGTCTTTGGAAAAATGTCTTTTCTCATTTTTAAATTGGATTTTTTGTTGTTATTGAGTTGTAATGAGTTCTTTATATATTTTGGCTATTAACCCCTTGTCTGATGTATGGTTTGCAAAAGTTTTCTGCCATTCTGTAGGTTTCATTTATCATTTTGTTTCTTTTGTGCAAAAGCTTTTAAGTTTGATGTAGTCTCACTTGTTGATTTTTACTTTTGTTGTTTGTGCTTTTGGTGTCATATCCAAAAAATCATTGCCAAAACCAATATTGAGGAGCTTCTTCCCTACGTTTTCTTCCAGGAGTTTTATAGTATCTTATGTTTAAGTTTTTGATCCATTTTGAGTTAAACTTTGTGAGTCGTGTAACATAGGAGTTTTCATTGTTCTGCAAGTGTTTTTCCAGTTTTCCCAACACCATTTGTTGAAGAAACTATGTTTTCCACCTTGGGTACTATTGCCTCCCTTGTCGAATATTAGCTAACTGTACAAGCAGGGGTTTAATTCTGGGCGCTCTTTTCAGTTTCATTGATCTATGTTTATTTTTGTGCCAGTATCATGCTGTTTTTATTACTATAGCTTTGTAGTATAGTTTGAAATCAGGAAGTGTGATACCTCCAGCTTTTTTTAAAATTTTTATTATCAGGATTGCTTTGGCTATTCAGGGTCTTCTGTGGATTCATACTGTTTTGGGGATTTTTTTTTCTATGTCTAAATAATGCCATTGGTATTTTGATGGGGATTGCATTGAATCTATAGATTGCTTTGGGTAGTGTAGGTGTTTCAATAATATTCTTCTAATCTATGACCATAGGTGTTTTTCCATTTGTTCATGTCTTCAGTTTCTTTCAGCAAATTCTTGTCATTTTCATGGTACAGATCTTTCATTTCCTTGGTTAAATCTATTCCAAGTATTTTACTGTTTCTCATGCTATTGCGAATGGGATAGTTTTATTTCTTTTTCAGATGTTTCAACCTTAGTGTATAGAAATGCAACTGATTTTTGTATGTTGATTTTGTATCCTGCCAACTTTACTGAAATTGTTTATTAGTTACAATAGTTTCTTGGTTGAGTCTTTGGAGTTTTCTATACACAGACTCATATTATCTGCAGATAATGATGGTGTTACTTCTTTCTTGTTTTGGGTGTGTTTTATTTATTTTTCTTACCTAATTACTCTAGCTAAGACTTCAGTACTATATTGAGTGGCGAGAATGGGCATCCTTGTCTATTTCTGATCTAAGAGGAAAAGCTTCATATTTTTCTCCATTGAGTACAGTGTGAGCTGGGGGTTTGTTATATGTGTCCCTTGTTATCTTGAGATATGTTCCTTCTGTACCCAATCTGCTGAGATTTTTTATCATGAAAGCATGTTATATTATTTCCCTTTTGATTTCTTTGACCCATTGGTTGTTTAGATTCCATGTATTTGTATATTTCCCAGCGTTACTTTTATTGTTGATTTCTATTTTCATACCATTGTGGTCGGGAAAGATGGTATTATTTCAATCTTTAAATTTGCTAAGATTTATTTTGTGCCCCATCATATGATCTCTCCTAGAAAATGTTCCCTGTGTACTCAAGAAGCATGAGAAATTTTTTGGATGGAATTTTCTATGTATGTAAAGTCGATTTGTTCTAGAGTGTGGTTCTATTCCAACATTTCCTTATTGATTCTCTGTCTATATGACCTATCCATTGCTGACAGGTGGGGTATTGAAGTCCCCTACTATTATTGTATTGTCTATTTCTCCCTTTAGATGTGTTAGTATTTGCTTAATATATTTCAGTGTTCCAGTTATGGCTGTGTATGTATTTACCATTGTTATACCTTGTAATACTCCTTTTTAACCCTTTATACTATAATTAAGTGGTTAATACACCATTCTATTATATAGTTTTCTAATTCTGTTTTTCACCTTTGCTAGAGTATTGTAGGAAAGTAGGAGATGGGAAAACTGGGGACAACAGGCAGTTGTCCAAATACTTTATTCTGTTGGGTCAGTGCACTTCTTTTTGTTTAGAGTACAAAGCTCAGGGTGAGCTTTGAATTACAGATAGATAAGTCATTGTAAGGATTTTACTTAGCGGGAAAGTGGGACTCATTGTTCTTCTAAGGTAATAATGAAGTCTTATCCCTAGGTCTCTGACAGGATAAAAGAGAGGCAGCTGGGAGGATGGTGAGAGGGTTTACGAGCTCTGGTATTACTGGGTAGGAAGTAGTCTGGACCTAACTCATCTCAAAGCTTTCTACCACCACTTCTTGCAGCAAGAAGTCATTGCTGCCAACTACACTGTTCCTTTTCATGGGCATGTAAAATGTCAATATCTGAAGCAAATGGTAGAGAGGGCACGGACTCCTGGCCCTGTGTTTTACAGAGGACCAAACAGCTCACAGAGTGTAAGAGACAGCTCACTAGCTAGTGTAGTAGATGTATCTGGGACTAGAAACACAAATCTTCGTCCCCAAGGCCAAAGTTCTTTCTGCTCCATTTAGTTCACTTTTCAAGATTTCTTCCTTAAAAGTTGCTTTTGGCAGTTTCTATACCTAAAGAGAGAGGGCTTTGTGTAACCCACATTTTGCCACCTTCTGAGTGTTTTGATTCTTAAAGCATGTCTTAAGAATACTCTGAGCAAAAGAGTATGTTTCATTCAGAAAGTCTGTTCTCTTTTCATGTGCTCCTCCTAATACTATGTTCTTTGTTCCAGGCACCAAACCAAAAGTTTCTTCATATGTGTCTCTCAGTTCCTGGGAGTGAGGGAATAAGGTAGGGAATCCTGAGGCCCTCTTGCACAGTCTACTACCCACAGCACTACGTGGAATTAAGTAAGGAATTCTACTGAGGTGGATGTTGGTTTTATATTTGTACTGATAGGCCTCCAGAAACACATGGCCATCCTGGTTGTTTTGAAACAAAGACAGATAGGCATTCCCCCCCTTTAATAAAGTGAATGATAACATTGGAGCTAATATATTTTTGCTTCCCTGTCTCTAAAGTAACGCACCTGTCATTGGTAAGAAACTACTGTCCCCATGACAAGAAGTCTTATCTAAGCCAGCTCACTGTGAGCTTTGTACTCTAAACAAAAGAAGTACATGAGTAATTGACCCTATGGAATTGAGTATTGGGGCAACAGGCAGTTATCCCATCTCCTACTTTGCTATCTTTTCTTTAACCTCATTAGACGTTGTGAGCCTAACAGGAGAAAAGCAGCTCTTGGTACCACAATTATTACCATTTTATAGGATATATTAGAAGAGAGGCTTTTCCTTGGTTGAGCTATGATACTTACCATTATTATTTTGTTTGGTAGCACAAAAATCACCTGCCTTCTCTTAGGAAGATACCTAGACATCCATGAAAGGCCCAAAACATAACCATGACGAATAGATAGAGTAGCAAAGACCTCTGCGGAACCAAGCAAGTTAATTTTAAGTTCCATCTAGAAAAAGGGGGTGGTGTCGGCACAGTAAAGCTGATAGTAGAACCTGGTTTTTCTCAAGGAGCCTTCTGTGAGCAGTTTGGGGCCCTGGCACCAACATTTTCAAATGGTACCTTTACGGCAATAAAGGGAGCCCTGTCTATCCTGTTCTACTCATGTAATATGAACCAGGGCCCCCGGAATCCTTTTTTTCCCTTTCTTTGCTTTATCCTGCTAGTAAATCAACCTGGTCTTAATCATCAGTTTACATGCCCTCTCCTGGTTTAGCCCCACTTCTCTCAGAAAGTCTGAAAAAAAGGAAGGTACCTGTTCCAGCTCTTGGTAGGTTGGGAGTCTGAGGTGATGGAGTTCCTCCTTTGATTTTATGAGGGATTCTTTATTCTCCCACTTGACAAAAGCCCGCCTTTTGTGTGAGACTGGGCTGGGGCATGGAGACGTGGGACTGGAAAGCACATACAGCGTGTCCTGGGCTGCCTTCCTTGGGGAAGTCAGCGCGAAAGTGCTCTCGGTGCCCACCCAAGGCAGCAGCTCAGTCTGGGTGGCTTTGTGGGCAACAGTCCTCCTCAGCCGGACAGAAATCTTCTGTGAGGACACTCCCATGAGCATGATGGTCCGGTCCTTACTCTCCTCACTGTGTTCCACAGCCTCCCCATTAGGGAATGTGAAAGGTCCCTCTTCGGGTGCTGTAGGAAGATACACGACAGCTTAGTTCTCTTCCTCAGAAAAGCAGAGACTCAAGATCGACACATTAGTTTCAAAGGAGATTGTTCTTACTGTTACAGGAATTCCACAGGCCCCAGATGGACTCCTTTTTTGCGCACCCGATTTAGGGGAGAAAGGGGGCTGAAATTCAGGGGCTTTGCTGACCAAGCTGGTATTAGACTACATCCACCCTGAGGTAAGGGCGGTAGGCTTTAAGATAGACTGCAGAACATCTACGTTTCTTGCTTTGCTAAGACTCAGCAGTAATTTTAAGGTATAAAATGTTTTACATATATGGGAGAGAGAGAGAGAGAGCTATCGCTAAACTTTCTAGTCAAGACACGGGATTGGTATAGTCAAAATGCCTTCTGGACAACTTCAAAAGTGCTCTAATTAGCACTTGTAATCTGAAACAACAGTTGAAATATTAGAAACCTTATAAGTATCCTAGTGTAATTTTTTCCTAGGGGAACATAATTTAAATTAACATTAAATATTTACCCAAATAAAGCTCAAAATTATACTGTTATTTAAGCACCAGAATATTTAAATTGTTATATTCATCCTAAAATAATTACACTGTCTTTTTTAGAGGATTATTATGGGTGATATTTTGTACCTTCATTTCCCAACTTTTCTGTAACATAGTTTTATTCCTACCAGCCCAAATTATAAACCCTTCTATGATTTAGGTCAAATTCCTAGACATACAGAAAGCTTGGGACAGATTCTTAGGCACTCTTATCATTTTAGGAGCAAAAGGAAGAAAGCAAATTAAAAAGCAACAGAAAAGGAGCCCTTAAAATGGCAGGAAAAGTTCTAGGAGACCACAATGTTATAAAAGTCAGGAGAGCTGTAAGTTTCAAGAAAGGAAAAGTAGGTGAATGTAGAAAGGTGCAGCCCCTTTCCAGGCTTCACGCTGAGGTTCCAGACTTGTATGCTGTTCTCGGCCACTTTTTGCCCATGAAAATGTGCATTTTATGTGACAGAATTGTGGTGCCCAAAAGTGAAGTGTTACTCTTAAAATACAGGGTGTATAATATTCGGGCACGTCTTCCACAGTGGTATTTGTGCTTGTTTCTATTTAGAGAGAGAGGATAAAGTTACTCTTTCCTCCTTGAAAATCTGATCCTTTCCATTTCACGTTCCAAGATGAATGTTCCCAGGACCTGGTACTTACCGTGGAGCAGATCTTTGGCTCCTAGTGAGCAAAGGCTGGACGCCGGCCCCACAGAGGTGCTGTTCTCGGTGGGAGCTGCCGAATTCTTGGCTCGCTTCTTGCACTCGAACACAACCAGATCTTTGCATTGCTTGTGGCAGTTCATCCCGCAGTCTGTGCACAAGACACTCTGGTCAGTAAGTCTTTCGGTTCCCTCTTTAGGGTCTCAAAACCACATCCATGCAGCTCTCTTAGCACACATGCCTGTCCTATTTTCTGGAGCTGGGACACCTAATGTTCCGAATGAGCCCAGCATTTTCCCTTGGCCCACCCCGATCTCTGAGTCACCTAAGTGGCATCCTGTTACCTTGGAGGGTAGAGGTGGGATCTTGGTTATCCCACACACTGCCTACTCTAAGGAGACTGGGGGCTCCCAGCGGTTAGGTCCTCTTTCTTTTTTACAGTGAAAGGACTCCTTTCTTTCAGCCCTGAATTTTTCTAGTCACAAGGTATCTACCGATAAAAGGAAAGCCGACAAGGGTCTTTGGTAATCACTTCTGTTCCAAAAGTGATTCTGTGCCTTTCATTGGGGATCTACCTTTCCATGACCATGTGAGAGTATAATCTCCTACCAGCCATCTCTATTTCTAGGACTGCCGAGGCAGAGAGAGGATCTTATAAAGGGAAGCTGCATAACTGGTCACTCTGGCACTCCTCTCGACTGTCTGGTGGCAGCCACTCGCGGGGTGCTCTAGGGAAGCCATTTTGGGGGTGAGCTGTGCTGAGAGGTTGTGGACTGAATGGACTACTACTGTGGGTAAAATGCTTTGTAGGAGAGCCGCTAAGCCACGGAGAAACAATGCAGCCGACAGCTTGGCGCCTTACCTTTACATCGATATCCTTGTTTGATCACTCCCCAGAGCTGCAAGACAAACGAGACAATGCACCACAGTCACCCATCAGGTAGGAGGCTAGGCACTGGCGTCCAGTCTGGATTTTCCCTCATTCTATTTTCTACTTCAGGTGGCAGGGGAACCTCATTTATCTCTCATGTATTGTCCCTCGTGACCTTAAGTTGCAAACAGGAAAAGTTCGTGCTGATGAAGGTCAAATGTTCTTAAGAAGCTTATTACAGTAGATTTAGGAGCCAGGCCTTCCCCAAGCCTGAAGAGGCTTGTCAGGGCTCCAAAACAGAAACAGGCTTGTCAGGGCTCCAAACTAAAGAACAAGGATATAGAATCCTGGGGTCAGGGCCCGGGTGGGGCAGAGGAAGGGCAGAGCCTGGAGGGCTTCTTACAGGCAGTTCCCTTTAAAGTGGGGACGGGCGCGGGTGTCTCCTACTGCTTTTTCATAACATTTGGAACAGCATTGTGATACTTAAAAAGTATATCCCAATTCAATATTTCTTTACCATTTATCCAAGGCTTCAACGCACCAGAGGGAAAATAAAGCAGGAAGGAATGGGAAAAGGTGGGTGCAAGTAAAAACCATGTATGTGAGGACCAGGTTGTTATGGGTGTTTGCTTAGGCTCTAAGCTGGTCTAAGTCATTGGGGGTTGTGAGGTCTGTGCCTGGCTTACTCATTTAACCTGTCTCATACTCTTCCCCAGTTCAACCCTGAAGCACTCTAAGAACAACTTACAAATCCAGCACAGTTGTCACAGAAAGTGGGCTTCAGGTAGGTTGTCTCTTGGAAGTTGTGAGGAAAGCCCAGGCCCAGCTTAGAGTAGATTGAGCTGGCCCTCATGAAGTAGGCCGTGATCTCGTCCCTGCTGATAAGGCCTTCCCTGCCAGCAAATGACACGGAGAAGGGTGTGAGGGGGGAAGCAAGGGCAGCTTCGAGCCTCAGAAGCTCACCTTTCTTTTTATCCTTGAGTGGTAGGTAGTACAGTGTGTATTACCTGGGAATTACCTCCAGGAGCCTTCCTCTTAATAAGGATACATGAATAGCATGTAATAAGTAGGTGAGATGGGATTACTCATCTTTACAGTTGTTGTTTGGCTAAAGTGTTTTCCTAATGTCACCACTGTCTATATGACTTGAAAAAGAAATGGTGGACATTTTGTGTATATAGAGAGAAATACCTTACGCAGCAGTTTCTGACTTCAGACTTCAGAATATAATACATAACTGGAACCCACCAACCATACATTTGATTTTATATGGAGAATCAAGATAAAACTTACATAACTGTGCAAAAAGTAAATATGCAAATTATTAATTATTAGTTTCTCATAACCTATAAGTACAAAACAAGAAAGAAGACTTAAACTTTTTAAAATTTACAGTTGACTATTCCTAAACTGATTTCACAGTTTATTGTGGTCCTAACAAAAGCCAGACAGGCATTCATCTGATGATTGCTCTGTTAGCCCCAGTATCTTAGCCCAAATATCATTAAGTGATCACAGCAGCAACACATCCAAGATAAATTCTCCTAGCGATGCCCATAAACTTTTTGTGCCTAAGGGCTTATAACCATGTATTCCATACACAAACCCTCACCTGTCTTTGTCCATCACGCAGAAGGAAAATGGAAAACTCGCAGCAATCTTTTCAAATTCTTCCTGAGAAATGTAACCATCTTGGTCGTGATCATAGTTCTTGAAGACAGACTGTGAAAAAAGGAATTTCTTTGGTGATTACTGAAGAGAAAACAGTCATTTCTCCCTTTAGCCAAATGACAAGGGCCGGAGCAGCTGGTAAAAGCCTCCTCCTCAGCCTGAATGAGAGGAACCAGGAAACATGCTCCTTAGGCTGCTGCGAAGATGCGTGGGTCACATCCCAGGTCCTTGCTGGTCCCAGAATCTGGAGGGTGACCAAAGGCTTTCGATCCCTTGGCATGTCAATTATCCGTCACCCTGCACAGAGGGGCGTTCTCCCTCCACTCTGCCCTTTGATCGCTCAGCTCAGAGTGCACCATCTCTGAAGCTTCTACTAACCAGCTCAGTCCTCTACCACTCATTGTTCCTCATCTCTTGTTAACGCTGGAGTGGTCCACAGGATAAATGTAGAAATATGAACCTATGTAGTGCCCCTTCAGCATCTAGCACAGTGAACTGAATCAAGCAGTGCCAACATTTTCAATTTTAGATTCTCCTTATTACCTTTACTTATACTCAGACCTTTTCCAACATCTCTCTGCCCCCACATCAACTGGCAACCTTTCCATATATACACTCCTGCTGGGTCTTTAAGAGAAGGCAGAGATCCCCCCATAATGAGGTCCCCTGTGTTGGCAAAATGTAGCTTCTGAACTGTTCTGCAGCCACAATGTGAGAAGTTGTTCCCTGTGCTCACATAGGAATGAGTTTCAAGTTTCTCACCTTGTGTTTCTACCACTGCCCCCTCCCCCTCTCCCAACATACAAAACTAAGCCTGGCAGTGCCTGGCTTTTGTCTGCTGAAACAGCTGTACTTACATCCACCATCCTCTGGACGTGTTTGCTTATAGTCTTTGGGTCAGGCTTGGGAGACACTCCAGAGGCCCAATCCACAACTACTGGTGGCTTTGAAGGTGTTAGTGGCTAAAATGAAATAAGCAGAGAAATCTCCGTGATTATAATGCACTGTAATTTACGGCTCCTTCCTTTCCCACTAGCCGATGGCTGCATCTACCTGACAGCTGTGAACACCCACCTGTGTGTGTGGTAAGGAGCAGAGAGCCCAGGTCATTGAAATTTAGAACAGTAATCGTGGCTAACACTGTTACTGTGCTTTACGGTTTACAAAATGCTCCTCACATTGTCTCCATCTACAGATAATGTAAAATTCTCAATTTAATCTGAGTTTCAGTTTCCTCCCCATTAAACTTTTTTGTCAAAGCTATCAATAAAGAGTAAAGTAGATCACTTATTTACTATTTAGTGGGGATGTAGATGAGGAGAAAAATAGCTAAAAGGCAGGAAGACACAAGAAAAAAGTCTAAGGCCTGGACAAGCTGAGATGGATTCCACCCTTAAATATTTAAGACTTGACCCGACTTAAAATCTCTTCTAAAAACAAGAGAAGGTACCCTTTCTGAAGAAGAACCTACCAGTGAACATCTTTCATTACAATAGGAAGCTAGAACTTGATCTGTATAGAGACAATGAAATTTAGCCATCTGACAGGTCAGCTGTGTCTCTTATGTGGGGGCACTCTCTCCCCTTGAGTACCACTTGTTTGGGGCCTGGGAAGCTTCCCAGGACACTGGCAATTACTGGTCCCTCAGGAGGAAGACTGCCATTATTAACCTGCCTGCAGGAGAGGCGGGGCCAGATAACCTGTGAAGCTCCTGCTGTGCAGTACCCACCCCGCTATTGGAGGGCTGCTCTGCACAAAGGTCTCTTTCTGACCCATGTGACTCCTGGATAACGGGGCTTGTGTATCTACCAAGCTGGAAATCTGCTGAAGTTCGGCTTCTGATAGTATGCATATGGCTCTCATTATCATCAACAAATCACAGAAGGGAAAGAACGATGTGGGGACACTTCATACTACATGGGAGGGAGAGGTCACTCCAGCCCACAGTACTGCCTCCCTTCTCTACCTTGTAAACCACTGACTGATTTCACTGCTCATTTTAATGCCCTATGGCATTTAGTTATTTACCTTTCACACATGAATCTTACCCCTTCAACCACAGGCTATTTATGGTAGGAACTAGTCCTCATGCATACGTACATTGAAGCTTTCTCTGTTCCTAGCACACGGTTGGGCACACAGTAGAAACAACACACTAACTGAACTAAAAGTCCCTTCAGATGAATGACGTTGATAGGCAGCTTGTACACCACCTGTTACCTGTAGGAGTCTTAATATGACAAACTCACTGGGGCTTTGTGGTTCCTTGGTTCCCGGGCGTAGGAAAGCTCATAGATTTCGTCCTCCGTGTAGTAGAGATCCAGGGATAACTGCAGATCAAAGGAGAACGGGGTAATTGTTCGGATGCTGTCTGCCTTGCCCAGGGCTGATGTGTTTCTTTCTTAGTTCTTCCTCTCTAGTGGTTTAGTCTAGGCTCTTACGAGTTGGCTTTTAAATTTAAAAATTCACAAAGTTTGGAGGGTGTAACACCCACTGTTGCAATACCGCAAGCACTAGTTCTTTCTCGTTAAAATGTTTTTGAATTTTGGAAACTTCTCAAGATGCTCTCATTTAAACTATAATATCTAAGCCTTTACATAGAGCTTAGGCCCTAACTGCTCAGATGGTCCACATCTCACTCGTTCTCTCCCAAAGCAGGCAGATGACCTGAAAGGACCGTTTGCATGACCTGATATTAAAATTTGATTCTAGCAACAGAACCCAGTTTGAATGATAACAAGTATTAGACGATTCAGAGTTAATGAGTTCCATTTATCTTAGAACTATAAAATTTTAGAGGTGAGAAGTCTTTGAAATAATCTTAACCTGGAGTCTGTGGATGGGCTTCAGGCGGTCCAGAACTCCAAAACATACAAGTTTTTGCATATATGGCTCATGTATATTTTTCGGAGAAGAATGTTCACAGCTCTCATTACAGGATTTGTGATTCCAAAATGTTAAGATTCTGTACTTCTTTCCACTGATGATGATATCAAAGGCCGAGACCTGTCAAGGTCACCTTGCCAGTTAGTGAAAAGGCTGGGATTAGACACCAGCCGGATGTGAAGCCGGGGGCTCGACCAGAATCACCCTGTGATATACGTACAGGCTATGCTAGTTATTCCATTTTGCAACAAAAGTGGATGAAAAATTGTGTAATTTTAGAACTACCAGAAAAGTTAGAAGTCATTCCAGACACGAATCCCTGATTTTACAGAGGAGGAACAGGACTTAGTCACATGCCCACAGTCACACAGCTAGTAAGCTGCAGAACTGCACGTCTGGAAGGAGGGAGCTCGTCTGGTCTCCCTATTTCCCCAAAGTGCAAATCCTGGTCTCCTGCACCGATACAAGTGTGTCGCTTTCCCTTGGCTTACATGCTTCCAGGAGCAGGGATCTAGGCCAGTGGGGGCAGGGGCCAAATACTGAACCTGTTTTTCTTTTGAATTCACTGCCTTGTCCTTTTTTTATGAGAACACACTGTCTCCGTCTCTCACCAAGCCTGTGTCCTGATTGGCTGTCAGCTCCTCCCAGAGAGCTTAGGACTGCTTTTGCAGGGAGGGGGAAATGTCCCTAGGAGTCCCGAGAGCATACAGCACGTGGGTCTGAGTGCAGGCTCTGCTGCTGACTGTGTGGTCCTCAGGCAGGTTATGTCTTTGTGCCTCAGTATCCCCCTCCAGAAAATGCAGGTAACAGTATTTACTTCCTATAGTTCCTATGAGGATTAGCTGAGCTCTGTTTGGTGGGGTGCAGAGTGGCCCCTGGCACACAGGTGCTCGGCCCTCGTCTCCTGGGGGGGCTCACCGTCAGCAGGTGTACCAAGTCCTTGTTGGCCTCCAGGGGCGGGGCCACCTCTTGCAGCTGGACCAGTTCGTTGATGTGATTGTAAAGGGCCAGCAGCTTGTGGACGTTCACCTTCCCGTCCTCCAGGTGGTCCGGCATGGCTTCGTACAGGGAGATGAGGTCCTTGAGGTGCACCCCCAGGATGGGGATCTTAAAATGGGTGCACTCCCCATAGGCGCGCCGGTAGTTGTCATAGTTTCTGCAGGAGGACAGCAGCTCTGTCATCTCCCCCAGGACCTACAAAGCAGAGAAGAGACCCACTCACAGGTACCTTTCCAGGCAGGTGTACTGTCTACAGGGGCCACCTTGTTGACTCTCCGCCTCTACCATCACTTCACCCCAGCCCTACTCTGTCGGCCAGGGGATGATTCATCTGAAAGGTGCGGATTATGTCAAACGTCACAGAAGGTGTTTTACTTGAGCCCACTACATAACTGGAAAAAACCTGAGATGAGGCCTTATTTATCATTTTTATATTAAAATTTGTCTTTTAAAAAAATAAGTAAGACCTGGGCTGGCCCTGTGGCTCAGGTGGTTGGAGCTCCTGGCGCCGAGGGCTGCCAGTTCGATTCTCACATGGGCCAGTGGGCTCTCAACCACAAGGTTGCCAGTTCGATTCCTCAAGTCCCGCAAGGGATGGTGGGCTCCGCCCCCTGCAACTAAGATTGAACACGGCACCTTGAGCTGAGCTGCCGCTGAGCTCCTGGATGGCTCAGTTGGTTGGAGTGCGTCCTCTCAACCACAGGGTTGCTGGTTCGACTCCCGCAAGGGAGGGTGGGCTGCGCCCCCTGCAACTAGCAACAGCAACTGGACCTGGAGCTGAGCTGCGCCCTCCACAACTAAGACTGAAAGGACGGCAACTTGGCTTGGAGGAAGTCCTGAAAGTACACACTGTTCCCCAATAAAGTCCTGTTCCCCTTCCCCAAATAAAAAGGAGAGTGAAAGAAAGACCTGATGTAAAAATTAAAGCTAGACGCGTATATAGTGAACAGTAAGTGTCCCTCTGACCTCTGTCCCCAAGCCATGCAGTTCCCCTCCCTCGTGTCATCTGAATGCTTCTAGAGACACTGCACTGCTGAGCAGCTGAAATGGGATGTAGCTGAAATGGGATGTCAGAAGTGCTGACTTGCTGGCACGGGGAAAGGCCTGTGTTAAGTGGCGCTTTATCAGCAGGCCATTGCATGTTCTTCGCTCTGTGGCCACCTCAGTGATTCTGAAAACAAAAATGGGCCTATGTCTAGGAAGCAGCTGGGCAGCTGGCACTCCATTCACTAACTAAAAGCTGGAACTAGAGAGACTAAATCACCTAGACCAATTCCCAGCAAAGGACACGCAAGAGAATGAGGCAGAAGCCCCAGGCAGCTCTTCATCAGAGCTCACCCACTCCCTCGGCCCTGGAACGGGCGTGGCTGCTCATCAGCACAGAAAAGGAGCGGCCCGATGTGGTGGTCTTGTCACACACGCCTGGTTCCAGTCAGCACGCAGGTCACAACCCCACTCCCCGTGTGTGAGTGGGAAGAAAGACAGGAAGTAAAGACTGCCAGTCAAGTTACAACTCAAAATTACCATTTTAAACACTGCCAGAAATCCTTTTAATAAAACTGGCCTAAGAAGTACCATTTCTCCCCAGTTGAAGATTCTGAGGTTCTGGCATCGGCCTCCCTCAGTCCCTGAGCTGGCAAGAGCACCTCTTCCTCACACATCTCTAGCTAACAGTGCAGGTGAGCGTGAAGTGTGGAAGGTGCTCAGACGAGAGGCGAAGAGCAAAAAGGAGAGATGTTTGTTCTTAGGAGGTGAAACAAAACTACCAGGGGGTACACTCGCTTTAACCCGGGACTTACTAATTCACTACGTAGACCAGCCTGAGGTGCAAGCAGCTGCAGACAGGGAAGCACTGCAGTGGGGGACCCCAAGCTGAAGAAGAGGAGCAAGCTCTAAGTGAAATGACACAGAGACAACTTAATCTGTATTTTCTCTGTCACATCTGAGACGCGGGCAATCTTTTCAGTTCCACCTGGTCTCCACAGAACTAAGGGAATTACAAGGTGACCAGACCACTGATGGGTGGGAGTAGGGGAGCTCCACAGAGCCCAGCACTGTGAGAGCATGTATGACTAGTAAGCGACTCCCAAAGGAGCGAAACACCTGGGAAAAACAGATGGGGCGATGAGGCGCAGGCATCTCTCCCTAAGAATGTCTCTCCGTGCCAGCTTGGGAGAATGGGGGTTTGAGTTTAGGAAGGGAGGGCTGGTTGGTCCACTTAAATGAGAGGAAATGCTCAGAAGAGCAGTCGTCTAGCCCATGCCATATATTGCTGCAGCGATATCTTCAGTATATCATAGTGGCTTATGTTTCTAGTAACGGCCTTATGTTATAAAAGATTAAAGTCTCTTCTGTAAAATCTAAGAATGTAGAAAAGTGCATAGGATATTTAAGAAAAACATTCCTCAGTGAAACACTCTATTACACAATGGTGCCTGAAAAACTCATTTCCAATTATCTGGGTAAATTTATCCAGAATGTCATTCTCCAAGGGATGTTGAGAGGTAGGGTTTTAATGTGTCACTATGTAACTACACTTGATGTGCAGACTGAACTATGGTCAACTGAACCACTCTTCCGTGCGGGAAAACATTTTGGAGTAAGGGAGTCAGTATTTAAGACGGTGACCGAATATCCAGTGGCATATGAACATGGGAAAGCACATTATTTCAGCTGACCAGCGGGAACGTGTGCAGTGGCACTGAGCCAAGACTGAATCACAGCCACTCATACCTGTGACGTCCCTATCCTGTGGGTTTTACTGGGGTTTACCTCCTCCGTATTTTGCCTGGTGGGTGGGATGGTGTGGTTCACAAATGCTTCTTGGGTTGCCCCTACGGAGGAAACACTGACACTGGTCCTAAGAATGCTGCTAAGGAGCCGCAGAGGAGACAGCACTGACCTTGTTGATTTCGGGTGGGACGTGCGAACTTGTCTCTTTGAGCCTGGAGATTGAGCTGTGACAGAGACCACCTATCACAGCCATCAGTGTGTTGAAGTTCTGTAGTTGGTGGAGCTTCTGTGACACATAAAACAGATGGAAACAGAGTCACTGTACAGGTCAGTTACATGCGAGTTTACAGGCTGCCTCTCATCTCTGTGTCCCGTCTTCCTTCTGCGGGTCAAAGACTAGCAATCAGGTGTTGCAATTTCCTGTTGATTTCTCCTCTTAGCCTTAATTCCAGACCACTAGGTGCCAAGCCAGACAAGGTGTCACATCTACCTCCTTTCGTGTTGCTGGTCTGACCACCATCTAGATCAGTGGTTTCTAAGAACCACCGAAAGTACCGTGTTTTCCCGAAAATAAGACATAGCTGGACCATCAGCGCTACTGCGTCTTTTGGAGCAAAAATTAATATAAGACCCGGTGTTATTATATTATAAGACCCGGTCTTATCTTACTATAAGACATTATAGTCTATAACATAGACCGGGTCTTATATTAATTTTTGCGACCGGGTCTTATATTAATTTTTGCTCCAAAAGACACATTACAGCTGATAGTCCGGCTAGGTCTTATTTTTGGGGAAACACGGTACTAATTTGACACCCAGATTTTTGGACCCAAATCCAGATATTCTGATTGCCTGGGTCTGGGGTTGACCTTAGGAGTCTGTGCTTTTAATATACCTCTAGTTAATATCAGAGCAGGTGGTCCCTGTACCAGACTTCGAGGAACACTGGTGTAGACCATCTGGAGCTGGAAAAATGTTTCATTCAGTATAATCTTTTATATCCTTCATACCAAATTAACCAGACTTATTTTTGAGGGTAAGGACTTTGTCTTAATTCCTTGGCAATGCCAGTGCCTACAGAGGTCAGTAATTGGGACAGAGAAGCTAGAATCTGGTGAATTTAAAATAATGTGTCCATAGCACTGCAGGCCCTCGAATAACATCATTTCAGTCAACATCATTTCATTATAATGATGCCACAGGAACCTAAGTCTTGTTTATATCAATTAGCCTATGGTAAAATGGGTTTCATTATATGTCGTTTCTCGTAAAGTCACAGAACCTATTGATGATAAGTGAGGACTCACTGTACTGTTTTCCTCTTATCAAATGTTTACACATTGCTCCTCAAACATTAAACCCAGACATTTCACACAGCATGAGCTCAAAGACCTAAGACAACTCCAGCCCCAGGCAAACTTGGAATTACCCTTTCCTTTGCCATGTGGGCCAGATTTGGGAAAACAATGCAGGCTGGTAAGCATCTGAAAAATGGTAACGATCTAAAATAGGTCTAAAACCATATCCTGACCCCTGAGATGGCCCTCTCCACGTTGCCCTTGTCTGGGAAATAGAAGTCACCATGTCTAGATCTCAGGACAGTTTAAGGTACACTAACCCCAAGTCTTTCAGGAGGGAAAGACTTTGCAGGGTAGGGGGGGAGAGGGGATAATTTACCCCATAGCCCAGGCCAAACTTTTACTCCATCACTCACCTGGGCCACCTGGATGAACTTGATAAAGACTTCAGCTCGGAGCTGCGGGGTGGGGCGGCTGAGCACCATCAGCTGGACCCACTGGGAGATGCCGTTGCACAGGGCAATGGACCGCTCCATGGTAGGGTTCTCCTTCACGCAGCTGTTCACCAGGTAATTCTGATAATCAGAGAACTGGGGGGAAAGAAACCCATCAGGATGGCTGCTCTGCTGTTCTGGGAGACCTGAGTGGCATGTCCCCTCTGTGCAGCTGATGGCTCAGAACTGCCATGGGACAGAGGAGCTCTGGGCCCTCCTCCCTGTCATGCCCTCTGCTTGGCTGAAAAGAAATGGTAGGGCGGAAATCTTTCTTACTGTGCCCACAGCATGGTCAGTACACCACAAGTCATTAGGCATAAGTGGATGTATACCTGGCAATCCAACACATTAGTTAATCCAAATGTTGTATTTGGGTTGATACTCATACTTCTAAATTCTAAAGAATACAGAATAGAAGGAAAATCTCCATACTAATTCCAGCTCTGCTGCTGAAGGGCAAATATGTATATATATTGGCTGAGTGACTAGGAATATATATATATATATATTCCTCTTATAAAACTATTTTTCTCCTGTTCCTCCCTTGCATGCTCTCCATCTTCCACTTCTTTCTTCTCTCCTTTTTTTCTCTTTCCCTCCTCTCCCTCTCCCGCTCCCCCAGCTGTTTTCTTACCTTAAAAACGGGATGATAAAATCTTCCCTATCTAGCACATGGAATTGTTATGATCAAACATGATAATATGTGAAAGCACTTTAATTTTTCAAAGTGCTACATACATGTGAGGTGGTGCTAATGGGATAATTATTAACTTCAGGTGAAAGCAAACCTGTTTGGATTTCCTTTGAACTTGAACAGAAGCCAAGTGAGTAGCATACATGAAACCTGGTTAGCTAATTCTGTGACCACAGTTTCCCAGCTGGACAATAGCACTGACTATGGTTGACAATGAAACAGCATATACGAAACTAGAAAGATCCCAGATCACTGTATAAGTAATGATGGTAGCTCTTGTGTCTTTGTCACAACCAATCCTGCTCAAATAGGATAACCAATAGGGAGTAGTCTATCTGCTCCAATGCTCTATGGAAGTTTTTGGTGCTGCACCCCCCCTATTTCCAGCTCTCCCCTCTGAAATCAGGTGTGGCCATGTGGCATAGTTTTGCCAGTAACATGTGAGCGGAAGTGATGTTACTTTCGAGGGAAAGATAGAAGAACCAGGGAATTATTTGCCATGTTCCCTTTCCACCGCTACAGAGAGTGTGTCAAGATGAAACCTCCCACATCTGGGTCTCTGAATTACGGATCCTCTGCTGACCTATGTTAGATATGTAGTGTGAGTGAAAGATAAACTTTTGCTTTGTTAAGCCACTGAAACTATGGGGGAGGGACTCGGGGAGTTGTCATTTCAGTACACATACCTTAGTCCCGCCTGACTAGTAATATACTAATGAGAAAACAACCTAAATAAAATAAATGCAAATGAACTGATTCCTGTTTTACTGGGCCGTGATTGCTGATGGGTAGTAAACTATGAGTAGGACCAAAACTACTCTTTAGGAGAGACTCAAAGCAAAACTTACTGGTGCTAAGAGAAAATGCCCGTGCTCCTTCCAGTGAACACATTTATATACCCTTCTAACATGTTGAATTCACTTGTTTTTTTAAAAGATTCATCCCAGTGATCTCCCTCACCCCACCCTCCAAAGTATTGTAATAAAAAGAAAATAGCAAATGCCGCTCAGTTCACAACAGGGAGCAATTTCCCTCCAGTCCCATGTTGGAGGGAAAATTATTGTTTGGGATAACTGTTTAGAACATTTGTTTTAGGGAAAACAAAAAAGTCCCCCAGTCTTCTATGAGGGGCCTTGCCATTCAAAAGCAATTAAGGTTGGAACTGATATTTTGTTTTGCAAATAGAACACTGCCTCAGTGGCAGGGGAGCCCTGGAAGGGGACCATAGGCTCAGAGTCATTGTTCTACACTGATTTTTCACTTGTGCCTCTGCTGATCTGAGCGCAGGCATCGAGCAGGCATCCTGTAGGCCTGACTGAGCAGCCCTGCCAGCTGGGCTCCGATTTCCAGTGTGATAATGGCTCCTTTCAGTGTCCCTCCCCGTGACAGAGGAAGGCACTGCCAAATGGAAACTCCCCAGGTGGAGCTTCCAAGTCGGGGCCTGAGGTTCTGTCTGAGGGGTGCCAGTGAGGGGACTGGGGGGCTAGTGCAGAATAATGCTTGGAGACTTATTTCCAAGGTACCTGGAGGTGGGGGTTGGGGGGTCCTGGCTGCCTGGACAGCTGTGTGAAAATAGGACTATTATGGGAGAAAAGATGAAACAACCTCTGTAACTGGGTTTGCAGGTCTCTTTCCAGATACCACGGGGCTCAATAAGTTGGTGCCGAGTGACTGAGACTTGCATGTGATCTGAGCCGCAGCCCTGGCTCTAACAAGCTGGATGACCTTGTTCAAGCCACCCCCTGGGCTCCGTCCCCTCATCCAGGGAACACAGGGCGTCATTCTAAGAAATGCACCCAGCAACTAGGTAACCCGTAGTTTTAGAACAAAGTTGAAGACTGCATCTTTCAGTCGGGGTGGGGGCTAAGTAAAGGTAACATTTCTCAGGAAAGCATATTGACACATGAGGGTGTAAGTGGCATCTGACATGTCGACTAGCTCTCTTCTTTGGTACCAGTGTTTTTCGGTATCACATAGAGAGTTTTAAGGAGCACGGTTTGGGTCAGTATAGTTTATCTCTAGGATCAGGGGTGAGTGCTGGGCCATGTCATCACCAGGTATATTCTGGGCTAGACCAGTAACATCTACTTTATTTTGGGAATTCCCATAGCCATTCAAAACCTATCCTAGAATGAACTCAAACTCTCAGAGGACATATCTCCATTTTTGGGGGGAGGAAAATTTTAAAAAGTTTTTCTGGAAGCCTAATGATTATCGGGGTAAAAGGTTGTGTGTGTATACGCTCACATATGCATGTTGTCACTTGAGCGGGTGGTAGGGTGGGGACAGGCACGGAGGATGGAGGGAAGCACAGCAGGAGCAACAAAGGAATTCAGAGTGTACTGATTCTCCCGACGGCACGTCTGATGGGAAAGCCTCCCGTCACGGAAGGGGGCTCTAGAGGTTGGAGGTGGACAGGCTGTTGAATTTCTCTGCTTATGTTCAGAAATACATGCCAGGGAAGCTTTTCTCCTGCCCCTTGGGTACATACGGATATCCTCCGGAACGACTTGAACTCAAGGTAGGTAAGATGCTCCGACAGCTCCTCTGGTTCCAGATGGTCAAAGAGCAGGGAGACTTTCCGTTTCTTGCTGGTGTTTGATTTTATCCTTTGAGTAAGTTTCCTGGACCAATCACGGGCATTGCTTTTGTGGTTAAATGTGAAAGAGAGACAATGAGGAAAAATTAGAAATCGAAATTGCTTTTTAATGCAAGTAAATCCATTAATGTTTCCCACAAGAATATATAAAAAAATCATTAGCTGAGTTTCCATGGCCAAAACAATGCATTAACAGAGTTTCCTCAAATGAATTATTTTCTATGGCGGCAACTAGGAAGCCTTGCTGGTTTTCTATGAACCTTCTGAACGCACAGGAGAACTGGGTAAAATGCGTTTACTTTAAGGCCATGGGAAGGACAGAGCCGCAGGCATCCATCAGTTTCCTGGCCGTTGGTCACGGATCCTTCATCTAACCCCTGGCACGTCTGTTCTCTCCACGCATCCTGTGTGTCCCCTCATACTCATAAGGGTGACGGGAACTCTATCTGGTTGGAAATCTCAAGGTAAGAGGGCAGTTTTCATGCCAGAAGAGCACAGAGAATCACACAGAGGAGATGTCATGTTGCACAGAATTACGTGTAGGGACGTGTGGTCACTCTGGGCAGACTTGTGGCGTTTTCCTCAAATGTCCCCAGCCTCTGAAATGACCGTGGAAGCCTAGCTGTCCCTAGAGTGCCCCCCAACCCTCATTTTGTTGTAATCAACCCCTGTATTCCTGATTCAGTTTCAATTTCCTACACTAAGAAAGGAAAGGGAAGCAGCCATTGGAGAGGTAGAAGGTTGCAGGTCTGTTTCCGAAACTGGTATTCCTGAGAATCTTGTCTCTATAGAAGGATTCTGTGGTCAAATAAGTTTGGAAAATGCTACAAATTCTATAGCCTCCATGGCCAACGAGCACATTACATACTCTGAGACGCATGGCAAAAGGCAAGTTTATCTCACCACTTCTCAAATATATCTGGTCAGACAACATCCCACTGACTAATTCCTAAACAGTATTCTCTGGGAAATATTGGGAGAGGAAAGTCAGCGAGGGGCCTACGGGGACAAGGAGATTTGGGTTTGAGACCTGCCCTGGAGCCTAAGTTCTGCATCTGTAAAATGAGGAAATTGTTACTTGGAAATCTCTTACTTTTCAAGTTGTATAATTCTAAGCAGAGTACAGAGACTCCAAACTGATAAATAGATTTATTTGGGACTATGAAATATGATTTTGAAATCATTTTTACATGGCTGTGGCACAGTGAATGAAGGCCCTGAGTCCAGCTTCTGCTCTGCAACTAACTTAGCGAGCTGTGTGACCCCAGCCGAGTCAGGCACCTTTGCTGAGCCTCAGTGTTGTAGGATGTTGAAGGAAATGAGCTCTAGAATTCATTTCAGTTCTAGAGTTCTATATCCTAGGGCTCTGCACTATTCCAAAATAAAGTGGCCACGTTGTGAAAATCTTAGCATCCAATGTGTGTACTCTGTTCTCCCAAATGAGGGGAGGCACTCATTTTTCCAGAGTGGACCAACCTCATAAATAAGAAATCCAAGGAATAATGTGAAATATTCCTGAGATCTCTTCCAGCTCTGGAAGTCTAAGTGTCTTTCATAGAATCCACATATGTTATAAGCCCTGTGCTCAACGCATTTTTCAGCAGTCCCTTCCCCATTTTCAAGTGTGTTTTTTTTTTTTTGGGGGGGGGGTGCCTCTGGGCCTTAGCTGCTGAAGAAGCACAAGTTTAGTCACTGCACTTTCAGTTTCTCATGATCTGGATACATTTTAGTCAATTATCGTGCTACCTGATTTCTTTTTGACTAGGACTTACATTTTTTTCTGCTCTTGAATTATTAGTCACCCACAGCTTTATCACCAGGGGGCTTCTCTGCTTGCTTGTTAAATGTCAAGCTTTTCACTTTGGTGAGGCACTTTGAACGTGCCTGTCTGAGGGGCTTGTGTCAGTGGTGAGAGAGCAGCAGTCACAGCCAGGAGTCAGAGCCTAGCTGAGCAGCCTGGATGGTGTTACACGAGGGATGTGGTTTTGAAAGATTCGTCAAAACCTTGACACTCACATTTGAGTTGTGTCAATCAGGCGGCAGTGTAACTCCTCACCATTAGCTTTCACCAGTTCCTGAAACTCCTCCATAGTGTTTGTCAAGCTGGCATCCATTTTAAACATGATCCAAAATTCTGTTATCCAATACCTATGAGATGGAAGTTAGAAAACACAATCCAAAATGGAAGGCAAGGACTTATACTTTGGTGGGTTCTTCCCACAAAGAGTACTCAGAAAAAGACAGAGGCTGGTTTGTCCTGTATTTCTGGGAAGATAGAATATAGAAAAGGGCTGGGGTGGGGGGAAGGGAAGACAACCCCCCGTTGACAAGTCTCTGCCCCACCATATACTAAATGCTCTGATAGGATAAGGTGTATCATAATCAAGGGAGCCATGGCAGATTTAGGCACAACTGTTAATCAGAGATAAAATGATAAATAAGACAACTACAGACAAACCAAATTCCAAAGATGAGGCAATGTCTCTGTAAATTATTGCACTTTATCAATTCTTAGACTATTATAAGGCCATTAAAAACAATATTTACAAAAAGTTTTTAATGACTAGACAAGAGTACTATGATATAAAAGTGAAAACTATAGGATACAAAACTATATGTGTTTTGATCTCAACTATGTTTTTAAAATTTGCTTGGAAAAAAGACAAAGGAGATATACCAAAATAGGTAGTTGGATGTGAGTGAGTATTGCTATAGTTATATTCTTTTCTGCATTTTCAAAATGCACAAATATGAGCTATTTACTTTTATAATTAGGAATAAAAACAAACAAGGTAATGTCTCCCTAAGTCACTTGATACCAAAATGTAAGACGGAGGAAAATATACATAGAAGGTATGAAGCTCAGGAACACTTGAAAAAATTGACTGCTGTGTCGAGGAATTTCGAGTATTAACGACTGCCCTTCCCATCCTGGCCAGCAGTGGTTTATAGATAGATGGTCAGAAATAGAGGCAGGGAGGACAAGAGCTAGAGTCGCCTTGCTGCAGTCATTCATTTCACCCCACCCCTCCACAAAGCCCCACGTGCATGCAGAAACATTACCTTACAAAATAGCAGATCTTCAGGCAAAGGCCTGGTGAGTTCTTTGCCAAGGCATCCTGATACGTGGGCTGTGGTTAAGGCAAATGGGAGCCTATGACAGAAACCAAACAACTTCACATCTGTGGAAGCATTTGCTAAAATTACCCCTCCCCCAATAATTTTATTTTTTTTAATGACAGTGTTTTCTTTTCTCTCCAGCCATGGGATAAAAACCAACTTGATATGTGCAGCTGTCTGCCTGTTATCCTCTAGAAAGGTGACATGTTGACTTTCTATCTGGCCCATGCTAAAATAGCTTATGGAATGAGGCTGCAGCATTTTCTTTGCAGAAGTAGAGCTAGGAAGTCAACAGCATGGAAAGAGTCCAGCACAGGTGACCTACAAGAAGTGAGGAAGGGGCAAACGACCTCCTGCCCATGCCCGGAGACCAGGAGTCCAATGGAGAGAAAAAGAGCAGCCCCTTCTTAACTTTTAAAATGGATAAACAATTTATACAGTGAATAAGAAGAAAGGGATGGAATAATTATTCAGATATATTATCATGATTATAAGAATAATATGAAAATGATAATATATGCCTAGAGAATATCAGTAGGTTGACCTTATATGTTCTGATGGGAAATCCAACAAAGCCATGTGAATAATCCAAAATACAACTGAAGATCACATGAAGATATCATTTGAAATATTCTACATGAATGGTGCCATCCTAAGAATATGAAAGAACAGCAAGATTCCATCAAGTTCATGGGTCTCTCAAGATATATGGAAAGAACATTCATGTAAGAGTGAAAGAAATGCAAAATCCAATCCAGTGATGAATCTGGGTGGGGCATCTTCCGTCAACCATCTGCCGTCAACAGACTGAGGCAATCAGGCTGGTGGGCTATGTGCCCTGCAAGACTCTGCCCTCTTTCTCTTCTAAAAACTGTGCCCTAATTACTGCAATACAGGGCTCAATGTATCCCAGCAGGGCCCTTGAGAGGAACCCAGGGAGAAGCTGGTGGAGATGTCAATTAACCGGGGCAGCAGGGGTCTTCCCTCAGTGTGTATGCCTATTGTAACCCCTGGAATATTTAAAATTAAAAATAGCAAAGTGAAAGCCAGTCCAAATCATGGTATAGCTGTTTTTTTTTATCAGGAAGGAATCTGTGCATTTTGAGATGTTACATGTCTGCAAAGTTTTAGAGCGTATTAGAATGATAGCCTTGAAACTTCAATTTGGAATATATAATTGTTTTATACTTGTGGTTTTAAATTGAAATCTCAGGAAGCTTATGCATAGCTTTGGAACATCTAAGATAATGTTAGCTTTTGTGTTTATAACTTTAACTACTAGAGTTATAGAAACTATTTAGAATTCACGCAGTCCTCTGAAATATTTAAACATAATCTAAAATGTAGAATTCATAATTGTAGTTTAAAACCATTGGCAGTATTTAATGAATTAGCATTGTCCAAATTAAACAAACCTTTTTCAAGGCCCCATAAAAATGCTTCGTGAAACATGCAAGACTTATAGAAAGAATAATATAAGATTTGCAAGCTAAACTTGAACCCCTAAAGAAAAGCTATGGTTGTGACATTTGTACCTTTAATAAAATAACTTTAATTTAAAAAACCTATATTTTAATAGATTTACTACCTATAAAATCTGTCCTTGAGGGCACCAAAACAAAACAAAACAAAACAAAAACAAAACCACAAAACCACACATGCATCAACAAAGGTAATAAAAATAAGCCCAGGCACCTGGCAAACCTCATGAAGTAATAGGTCCTCAGCCCTGCCTTTCTTTGGGCATAGAAGGTAGGAGTGAGAATTAGATGACTGTGTCTTTATACCACATCCTAAGAAAATGCAGAGATTCCCCTCAATGCAGAGAGATTCAAGCCTAAGGCACATTCTAGACAAATATATCTTAGATTCTATATTTCTGTTATTTGATCCACTCGTTGACATTTTTATTCTTCCTTTCTTACGAGGAAGGCACAAAAACCACATTTCTCTTTTCAAACAATTCAGTGGACATTTAAATCAACATGGTGCCTTTTACTGTGTTTATCTTTCTCCTGGTAGTTCTTATCCTTCTCTTCCAATGTCCCTTCTGGCGGCAGTGTCTTTGTAAATCCAGTCGGTCTAGGTCTACATCAGAGGGCTGAGCCCTGAGGGGCAAGCAGAATGCCAGGCAGAAGGGCAGGACCTCCCAAGGTCATTAGAGCTCCTCGGCCTTAGCAAAGGCAGCCTGGTGAGGCAGGCACGGCTTTCCCACTTGAGGAGATGAGGAGATACATACGCCTTACCCAGGCTGGTAACGAGGCTCGGGCTTCTGCCCCCTGCGGTAAGCGTCCTCCTATGTGGGGTAGGGGGCGCGGGGAGTTCAGGCTTCACACCCTGTCCTTCTCATAGCGACTATTCACTGGGAAGTACCAGGGCGGTTCTGACTGTAGTTTTCAGGCATCTGAACAATTCAAAGCACGTTTTAAAATTTTTTCTCTTTCTCTCTTTTTAACAGTGGTAAAACAGGAACCCTGCTGAGCTTCCTGAACTAACAATTCTATTACTTCCAAGACAGAGAACAGGGAACCTAAGTGCAATCAAACTATCGTTTTGCCTTCAATGTTTAACCTGGGTTTCGATGATGGGAAGTCTTTCATATTCCCTTCTTAGAATCCCTTCCCCTGCCCCAGACCTGAGCAAAGCCCAGATTTCTCACCTAAAAGTCCTGACAAATACAGAAAAAGTATCCCAGTGTTTCGCACCCACCATGTTGCAACATTCATTGTGTCCTGCCTTGCGATGGCTCTAAGCTAAGTTCTAGAGAAACAAAGATAAACAAGCCTCGCTTCCTGCCCTAGTGGGGGACACCACACGTAAACAAGTCATTTACAATACAGTGTATGTATTTTTAAATCTACGTTAAAAATATATTTATAGTTTTTCTTACAGTAACATGTAATTTAATTAATTTTTCAGTACCCTTGTGAAATTATATATTACAAACGAGACCTGAACATTTTGCAGTGTACTTAAAATAGTCACCTATACAGAAAGCCCAGAGTATGTAGATACCACATTTCAAAACTTACAGACTGAAGTTTAGGTAGATCAATTTATTTAGCTAACAGAATACAAACACTTCACACTTTCTGCAATCATAGATGAAAAGCTTTTCAAGGCAGATTACATCCAGGCCAAAGATATGAGGGCTATTCTGACTTAAGCAATATAAAACTTTTAGGAATTATATAGATTTTCAATCAATAATACCATTTTCAAACACTAGATGTCTTCTTAAAAGGAGGGGGTTGGGAAAGTCAGGAAAGACTTCACAGGGGTCCTTCAAAGAGTTTGCTAGGGAAGAGGGAAGTACTGTAAAAGGGCCCATGATAGTCTGGTGCATTGAGAAGTTCAGTGTGGAGGGGAACGGGTTTCTGAGAGCTGCAGGATGAAGCAGGAGAGGTGCCCTGGGGTCAGACCGTGGAGGGCCGTTTCCTGGCAACTGAGAAGTCTGATGTTATCCCTCTGAAGCAATGGTGCATCTGATTTGCTTCTTAGGAAAGAACTTCAGAGGTGGGTAATGAAGGGGAGGGGGAGGCATGCAGATGAGAAGATTGTAGGGGACACAGGCCCAGGAGAGAGACCATGGGGGCCCGAACAAAGGCAGCGGCATGGGAATAGAGAGAAGAGACCTAGTAAGAGTCATTTCTGGAGTAGAAACCTGGGATTGGGTGATGGACTCTGTAGGAGGTGAAAGGCAGGGAGGAGTCGAGAGTACTTCTGATGTCTCTGGTTTAGGCAACTGCATGGGTAATGACACCATTAACTGAAACGGAAAATGAAAAGCCAGATGTCACAGCAGAATTAATGGGGTAGTGTTTTGGGATGGGGGTGGTGAGTTAATGAGTTAAGTTTTGAACATATTAAGATTGAAGTGTCCACAGCACAAACTAGTCCAAATATATATTTTAAAAAAAAAAAAATATATATATATATATATATATATATATATATATATATATATATATATTTATTTATTTTAATGGTTTGAGTTAGAGAAATTCAGAAAGTCATCAACACAGAGGAATGGTGGTGACAATCCTGGTGAGAAATCACTCAGGGAAGGAAGGAGAGTGAGACGAAAACCAGGATGTTATCCTTATATTTCAGAGGTGCTCAAAGAAGATGCTAGATGGAATGGTGGAGGAGAGAGAGCCCAGGAAGAAGGAGAGCCAGGAAGGGGCAATTCCGGAGCCCTGGAGGGAGAGTGGAGAGGCACGGGTTTGTCAATAATGCCTAATACTTCTGGGAGGTCAAAGTAAACAAGGATGGAAAAAAGCCACTGGGGCTTAGCAACAAGGAGGTCATCGGTGACATCAGAGGAAAGTTTGAGTGCAGTGGTGGGGGCCACAGTTGAATTAAGGAGCGAGTGGGAGTTGAAAGATTGGAGATACTGAATGCAGACTATTTTAAGAAGTTTGCACATCAAATTTCTAACCCTAACAATGGAATGAAGGGGAGGCAGGGCTGAGAGTTTATTTTTAGGTTGGGGAGATTTGAATGTGTTTTAGGCTGAGAGGCAGGTGCCATTGAAGAAGCAGAGTTTAACAGTATAGGGGAGAGAGGACACAAACTGACGGGTAAGATTCTGTGAGACGCGCAAGGGAGGAACGGGAAGGGGGGAGCAGTGCATCCACCTTGTGGGCAGGCAGCTGGCCGTGTCCCAAGGGCGGGCACTTCAGGTACAGTTTAGTCCGTAGATCAGCAAACAGTTTTCCAGTGAGAAGTATTACCCTGACATTGTTTAGAATTGCTGGTGCATTGAGTTAATAAACAGCAGACCGACTTTGAGGCGGTTTTATTATACTTTTGAACTTCTCTGCTGACGAGACACCCACTTATTACCTGCACCTCTTAGGCTGTGGACCTCTCGTAAGGCTCCGCCCTTGGAATGCCACTGGGAACCCCTCCTTTGAGATGCGTGGTAAAGATTTTTAAGTAGGTTTAAAGAAAAGATTCAGTCCTGATGGCATTTATTTTTTTCTGTGTGCCATAAGATGAAAAGGGAGGGGTCAGGAGAGTGGTACAAAATTTGAAGAGCCGCCTTGTGACTCAGTGCCAGAGACCCGGGCTTCAGGTGCTAAACAGTCTCACCCCACCTACGGCCCTTCTTCTTCAGGGGTCACAGCTTACAGTGTCATCAGCGAGAGGGATAGGGCAGGCACTTTATCTCCCCTACTCAGTTCACACCCCATAAGAAGGTTAAAATCCAGCAGGGCTTGCTGCCTGAGCAAAAAGGCACCAGCAGACTCTCCAGATGCTATGGCATTAGGAAGCTTTCTTCAGAATCTGGGAAGATTGCAGAGTTGGACAGGAAAGCCAGAATGCAGTTCATCATTTGAGTCATGCTTGCACGCTTGTCAATTTGCATAGGATGAATATGAATTTTGATTGTTCTACAGGAAAAGTATGTTTACTTGCGACAGGTACGGAAGAAGCCTGTTTTTGCATGTTGATTTCTTTGACTACTTCCTAGAGCAATTGGCAATCAATAATATTGCCCGACCCAACAGAAGATACATACGTACATATGTGTACACACGCACACACACCTTGAAAGGACATATGAACCCACTTACCTCTCAGGATTATTCCAAACCAATATGAAAGGACACTTCAAATTTCAAGATACTTCTAAAGGAATCCCATTTTGGGATAGCCAGTCACTGTACTAAAAGGATATAGGGTGATCACTTTTTGGAGCAGTTCAGCAGAGGAAATGATAATTCGGTGCATGGTCAGCATGACTTGCAACAGTTGGTTACTTCGACACAGGTTTCCATCTGCATCTGAAAACATAAAGAGCAGCAGCTGAGTGAGGCCCCGTCTGAGGGCTGCACAGTCCACCTGTGGGCTCTTCCCGCAGAGATTTCCTTCCACTGCCTCTAGCACCACACATCCCTCCCTTCTCTGCTTTTATCCTCCTACTGCATTCTCCCCTTCCCAAAATGTCCACTTTGATGTTCATTAATCACCCCGCCTGAAAAGTGGCAGAATCTTCGGAAAGGAATAAAATTTGCACCAGTACACGAGTCTCTGTTGGAAGCAGAGGCACACACAGGTTTTGTGGGGCCTAAAGTGCGTATAATTCAGGAGGGGGGGGTCCCATCTGGGGTCAGAGTAAAAAAATTGTAGTCTTAATAGCTTATAGATAAATGACCTTACTTTCGCAATTTTTACAGAAACGTATGACCATCTAAATCCATTTCTAGGGCTCTCCCATGGACTTGGAGGAGCTGTGAAACATAAGCTTCCCTAGTTTTTTGGGCTGTGTATCTCTGGATGCAAACAAAGGAGGAAGACTATGGGCAAACATTACATTTGGGGATTATTGGTGGGTTACAGGCAGCCATGATTCGTATCAAAGAGCATGGTTAGCTAGGTTTTCCAAATCCTGGGTGGTAGCTACAATAAGATGCATTCTATACACTGGTGTTGGGTATAAAGATTTCCCTTAGAGTGGTTTCCAAAATATTTTCAACAGTTATGGCATGAAGTATTAGAGGCTGTGCTGGTTATTTGCTGCCAGATCTCTTTGTCCTTCACCATGGGTTGCATCACCATGGCCAGCTAGCTTCCAGCTGGGTTCAGCCATTGGGAGGCATCAGAAAGAGATGAAAGGAGAGAGAAGTCAGGATATTTTTTTTCTCAGGCACCACTTGCCTGACAGTAGCTACAGGTCTCCTTGGTGGATGTTCACACTGGTTGGTCCCTCCTTCAGGACTCCAGCTCTCACTGGGATCTGACACTACTCATCTCCCTTGGCCCTTTGGCCCTAATGGCGGCAATGACTTCCGGCTGTTGGTAGTCTCTGGGTGCAGCTCTCTAAATCCACTCTCATCTCTGTAAATAGTTCCTTCAGTAAAGTGTGGTCATTTAAACAAACCATGTGAATTCTATTCCCGGCTGGGAACTTGAATAATTCAGGGTAAAGTATCAAATGAAAAGAATAAAACATGAATTGGGCTTGATCATTGGATAGCTTTCTAAAATACATTATATAAAGGGTTGTCATTGTCCTTTGTTCCAAGTGTACCAAATGGTAAATGAAGGACGTAGTGCATTTGGGCCGAGGATTCAGAAGTCCTGCCTCATTCTCAAAGGATGACCTGAAGTCATAGTTCATTGAGAAAATGTAAGTAAACTAAGAGGACCACGCACTTCCCATCACCAAACCCACCAAATACCCGCACTCTATTACTCTTACTGCTTGCTTTCCATTTCCAAGGAAGGCCTCTCAGGAACCAACGCTGCCACTGTGCTCTGGTCTCCTCCTTTCTCAAGGACTTTTATCCTGCCTTTGTCCACTTTCTTTCCTGCGTAATAAACTTTTCTCTCTCTCTCCTGATTTACATCCATTGGCATTGAACATGCCCCATAGTCTCCTATTTAAAACAAAATGAAATAAAACAAAACCTTAAATCCATGGCTACCTCTCCATGTCTCTGTTCTCTTTTTCATTAAAACTTCACTGTCATCAATTTCTCACCTCCTGTTCATTTTCAACCATTCTACTTTGACTTCTAATTCTATTATTCTACTACACATTTTACTTTCAAGGTCACCAGCCAGCTCCACATTGCCAAATCCAATAGTTTATGCCTCTGTCCTCATCTTACTCTATGACTCAAGTTGCACTCAACCCAACTCAACCCACGTTGACAACTCTCTCTTTCCCAGCACACTTTCTTCTCCTGGCTCCCATAACATCACACACGCTCAGCTTCTCTCTCATGCTCTTCTGTCTTCTCTTCCTCTGCTGAGCTTTTAAATGTCACCATGCTCTGTGGCTTACTCCTCCCACTTCTTTTTTTCTAACAATTTTTAAAATTTAAAACTTCTTAAATTTCAAATTAGAAAAAAATGTAACTATTTTTCTAAGTGAACTCATCTAGTCTTTTGGCTAAAATACTTTATATATGCTGACGACTGTCCGCCTTACATCTTCAGCCCTGAGTACCAAATTAGTATGTCCAACATCCGACTTGGCAAATCCACTCAGACGTCTAATTTCAAACCTAACTCATCCAAACAAAACTCTTGACCTCTCCCTGCCCCATTTCATTCCTCCTCCATTCTTCCTCATCTTAGGAAATGGCACCACCAACTATCCTCTCAGTCACCCAAACAAAAAACCTAGCAGTCATCCTTTATCTCTCACTTTCTCTCACATTGAACCCATCAGCAAGTCTTGACTCTACCTTCAAAAGTGTATCACAAATCCGTCCATTTCTCTCCATCCTTGCCATCTTATTAGTTGTAGCCATCACCACCATGCAATAACCTAATTGCCCTCCCCGCTTCCACTTGTGTCCACCTACAATCGATTTTTTATACAGAAGCCAGGAGCACGTGAGCTCCTAAAACCCATACATCAGGTCATGTGCTTAAGACACTTTAATGGATTCCACGATACATGTATTAAACCATTACCTCCATACTATGGCCAATGGAGCTCCACAAGCTCTGTCCCCTTTACTATTTCCCACTTCATTTCATACCACATTGCTCCTCTCCCCACCTGTTTGTGCCTTGGACCCTCCAAGTTTATTCCTACCTCATGGCCTTTGTATTATTTCTTGTAATATGGTCTTGCTTCCCGTGGCCCATTCATGTCAGTTAGGCCTCAGCTTCAATGTCACAATCTCAGAGGTCTTCCGTAAACTACCGAAGGTAGCCATTACCCTGCCTGGGTTTCTTCATAGCTCTAATCATTATCTGGAGTTATCGTTTCTATTTGGTTAATTTTTATTTTCTGAGTTGCCACTAGAATATAACCTTCATAAGACCTGAGTCTTGTTCTTTTTTCCCCACAACCGTCTCTCCAGGGCCTAGAACAGGGCTGATACATGGTAGGTATTCATTAAACATCTGTTGAGTAAATGAGTGGACTGTATCAAATAGAGGACCCCTTAACTTTTCACGTGTCTTGGATGTTGAGTTCACTTTTATCACTGGCTATTTCATTGATGATATGTAATATACATACTTATTTTCTTCTTGGCCAGTTTACAAAAGAATCTCAAGGTTAAAACTTGACAAATCATTTTTATGAAGTATTCAGCTAGCCTGGTTATAGTTTGGTGGATCTTTCATTAATTCCTCTAAACTTATACTCTGGGGAGGTAGGGTTAGTATTGCTATTGCTGTGTTTTCTAGCCCACACAATTGCTGTATTAGTTATCTCTTACCACAAAAAAAATCTGCATAACAAACCACCCCAAAACTCATGTATTTTTTCTCAAGTGTCTGAGGCATGGCTGGGGGTTGGCTGAGATCGGCTGACCTTTGCTGGGGGTCCTGCCCTACATGCCCCCAGCTTCCTTGGACCTGTGGGCTAGCTGAGATATGTTCTGTCATGGTGGTGGCAGGGCACCAAAGTCCCACTGGAAATATCCAAGGCCTCTTAAGCTTATGCTTGGAACTGGCATGCTGTCACTTCTGGCTTGTTCTGTTGGCCAAAGCAAGTTATACTGAAGAATATCCAGTCAAAATGGAAAAGATCACTGACACAGAGAAGGCGAAAAATTGGGAGATGGGGGCATAATGCAATCAACTCTACTACAGTTATGGGGAGGTAACTTTTAAATTCAGCATCTGAAAATAATAGTTTTTATAATGCAGCTTTCCTCACAGAAGTAGTAGCATTCATATTCCCATATACTATGGTAAATGGCAGGAGAAACTGTGAAATACATTTGTAGCATATGCATTAGAATGTTCAAAGGAGCTATGGACACAGTCGCAGGCTTATTCAGTATGAACAGTATCTAAGACTAGTGATCTCAATTGTACTTTGTGGCTGGTTAGCCTCTTTCCATGGATGCTCATATATTAGGGAAAGGGGCTTAGAAGTATCCTGGGTGAGACGAAAACCAAGTCACATAGGGAAGGAACTAAATAGGCTTGCTATGGATAAGACTCGGGAGAGAGATTAGAGTTGTCTTTAAATATTTGGAGTGTTATTTGTGGGAGAAGGTTTAGACTTGTTCTGTGGGGTCAGCAGAACCAGAGAGGATGAATAGAAGTTACAGGAAAGAATGGGGCACAACGTGTGGCAGGAACGTCTAACCACCAGGACTGCCCAACAAGGGAAGCATTCCCATCACAGAAGCATTCGAGAGGAGGCTGGAGAGGGACACTTCATAAGCATGACTGTAACTGGCAGAGCAGCTATTATTTACTGAAATCCTATGAAAAATCCCAGGGCCTGGGCTAAGCACTTGACAAAGCTATTTCTAATTTTCACAACAACTCTGCAATGTTGGTATGGCTCACTATTAACAGCGGAGGAAATTAAAGCCTGGAGAGATCAGGTAACGTGTTCTAGGTCAGAGAGACAATGGGTAGAAGGGCTAGGATCTGGCTCCAGGTCTGTTTGGGTCCCAAACCCCTGCTCTGTCCACTACAGTCGCTGCACGCTGCGTAGCCATTTATCAGGACGAGGAATTCAAGTGTTAAATGAGGGGGCTAAAGTGGATGAGCTCTCAGATCTCTTCCACTCCTTAAGGCTAAAAACAAAAAAGATGCCACTGGACATTAGATTGGAATCGATATGCATTTGGAAGAGTAGCTTTTGTACTTGGGTGACTTCTGACAAACTCGGGTAAGCGCTGGATGACTGATACTGACCACTGACGTTGCCTTTAAGAGAAGGTTGCCGTGCCTCACATTCGCAATCCTATTCACACTCACTTGTACCTCACACCTCCTCTTCCACACAATTGCATGATGTTTCCCTACTTGAGCTTATTTATCCTCACGTGCTCTCTGTGGAGTGAGGGCTGGCCAACGGTCATGCTAGCAGGGGATGAGTCACTCAGCAAAGGGAGGCAGAGGCGGGGTGACAGAAGAAGCACCTCTGCACTGAGGTCGAGAAGCCCCTTCTTGGCTTTCCTTTTTCAACAGGAGAATGTCTTGAGTATTCACATGCCCTCTATCCCACCACCATCTCTCCCCCTATGACCTTCAACTTCCATGTGACCTCATGAGGTTGCATTCCCTTCCTGTCCTCATCTCCCAGAGCACCTACCTCTCTTTCTGAGGGGAAAAGTCTTCTTTTGAAAGTCAGCTTTCCATGTGGGTAGTCAAAGGGAATCTACCCTCCCAGACTGCTGGGTGTTATTTTGATAAAATTGCTGTAAGCTGATTTAAATATTTCAATGAATAATTTTATTTTGATTGCATCTTGAGGCTTTTAAAAAATGCTGGGTATCACACTAAAAATTCTAATAAGTAAAAGGTGCAATGCATAATAAAATATGCATATTTTCTCGTTACCATCTGCTTTTTCTTACACTTCAGAGGAAGACTTCTTGAAAGGGTTGAAACCTCAGTGGGGTATGAAATGTGAAGTGACATACTCTGTCACTTGACTTAGGAAGTAATGTGTGCTGCTATAGAAGTATACTAAAGACCCACCCAACCTGTGAACCATTTACTCCACAGAGCAAACAGAAAAGTCATGTGGCGCCTAGAAAGTCATTTGTCTATGAAGCCATGACCCATTTTCCATAATTAGACTCAGTGGCAGCAATAGCTACATTCCATGGAACCGTAGAATCTTGGGGTAGAAAAGACTTTAGGCATCTTCCACCTCGACCTTCCATCCGATCCATATCTCCCTAACTATTTCAGCAACTTATCATTTTACTGCCATTAAAAACAGTTTTGGACACAGCGAACCAATACTGATCATTAATCGACTCTGTGCAAGGCATTGTCCCAGGTCCCCAAGCAGATCTGAAGCGCTCCAAGAAAACCCATCATGGAGGAGCTCACGATCTAGTTGGGGGAGTGAGACACACATCCGAGACACCGAACAATATCCGGCAGCAACTGTGAAGTGTGAAGCCATGCTGAGTGGTGGTGAAGTGCCGAGAAGGGAGAGACGCCATGCAGTGTGGTGGTTCAGGAAACGTCTCTTGATAGCCGTGATAAGGTGACCCAGAACTTCAAGATTCAAGAAGCCATATGGTCCAACCCTCTTCCTCTAAATCGGCCTGCACACTCTTTTTTCCTTTCTGTGGTTTCACCTCAAATAAGCTATTTGTTTCTGACAGCGATGCATTGCTCCCTGATGTTTAGAATCCCGTGAGAGCCAAGTTGCAAAGGGCTGCATTCCAGGCCCTGCCCGTGCTGGTGAGAGCTGGGGAGACTTTCCTACAGTAAAGGCTTGTCTGGGGCATGAGGCAGAAACAACTTGCTGCAAAATGGACATAAAACATTTCCAACACCAGAGAGACTCCAAAACAGTCTTTTCTTCTCCTTTGTTTTGGTTTCCATGGCAATCTCTTGACGTGTGAAGGGATTTTGAATGTACCAAAGGCAGAACATCAGAAATTGGTGTACTGAGAGGAGGGAGTCTGTCAGCGTTGGGGGCATGACACAAAAGAACAGGTCGGTGCTCTAACCTAAAGACAACCATTTTACTGTGAGGTGAGGTGTCCCACCCAGTTCCTTATAAACCCAGCCCTGCTCCTGGTGCCTCTGGGAGAACCTGGTATATCACACCAAGCCGATGGTGTGGGGCCAGCCACATGAGTGAGAAGGTGTATGTCTAGCTAGAATATTTTCTATTCCTTGGCCCAATACAGTGTCCAGGAGCTCTGAGTATCGTGGTTACAATTAGCTTTTAACCATCTATCGGTAATGGCCGGGGGCCCCATGATGTGGACAACACACAAGCCTCAATGTAACCATGACCTGCAACTTCAAACTTCTGCCACAGGACCTTAAGCAGTCTTAAAAAAGTGGAAAGGGGGCCGGTCAGGCTCACCTCTTCCCTCTGCTCCCACCTAACCTCTGGGGGTGATGATGGCCAAAGCCAGGGACTCAGAGAAGGGGAAAGCCTGGCTCCTCGAGCCCTGCATAAAGGGGATTTGGTCTAACCAGGCCTCCCTCGACTCCTGTCCCAGAGACCAACTGGGGAGACACTTGGTGAAGGAAAAGATCCCGTGCTTTCTCCCTGCATTCTACTGATATTTATTCACTGTCCTGCTGGGTCAGAGTGGTGGAGCGGGGACCAGGGGTGGGCGAGGGGCAGGTGTTTCAAGTGGCACAACATCTAGATACACGCATGCAGGTACCGGCACGGACACAAAACGTGCACCTGCATACACAAACCATCCCCGAAGCAAGCCAGCCCTGGAGGACCACTATTCTCCTAGATGAGAACACCTGATAGCTGTACATTATGTTTTCATAACACTTAGGTTCAGCACAAGCAGAGTCACCTGTGCTGAACCTGAGTTGTACAACTCTGTGTGGCAGTAGGGACCATTGGCTCCATTATAAATATGAGGAAACTGAGGTACTATGACTTGGCCACCATCCCAGGGCTGATGAGTGGAGGCTCCTGGACAGGAATGGCCATCTGGTCCCCAGCCCAGGGCCCTTTCCTTGGCACCTGCCACTTCTTAGGGATTAGGAGATGAGTGGGGTGAAGATTAGTTCTACAGGGAAAAGCTCTAACTTACAGCCATTCATGCCACAAACTGAACTTCCTACCCACCCTCCACTTCTTTCTCCCCAAAAAGCCCTACACCCATACAGACCAACCTCTTCACCCTTCTCACTGCAATTCGGTACATATACTCTAAAAATCTCTCTGGAGAGCTGAACCCTTAAAGCCATGGCTTTTCCCGACACCACCACAAGGCAGCTATTCCTGTCCTCAGTTAGCTAGGACAACGAGAAACCAGAGAGCCTGTGAGCCAGGGAGCCTGTGTGGGAGAAAACAAGAGCTCCGCTGGGGGCTCGAGCCCCTGTGCTGGCCCACCTCCCCCCCCCCCACCCCCCACTGCAGCAGGCACTCTCTCCACCCCATCAGCCAAACCAGGCATCAACAGGAACGTCCCTCCCTGGGCATGGCTTTGCTTCCGAAGCGTGAAGCGCTGTGTAAAGGATGACCTAGATTTTTTGGATGAGCGACTGCGATCTATAAATGTCTAACCAAGCGCATGAATTGCCTAAAGTGAAAAAGAGCTTTTAGCTGTGTTGCCTCTGCTGAGCAAGAGAGCTGGCCTTCCTTGGGAATTGCCATCTCGACTGGACCTGTCACATCTGAAGAATGAGGGGCCTGAAAAGTCGCAAGGGCAGCTGTCCTCTTCAGTTCTGAAAATTGGACACAGTTCTGGGGCTGGGGGTTGAGGGGCGGGGCTGGCACTAAAAGACAAGGGGAAGGAGGAGAAATGACAGGTCCTGGGCAGACCCAGTGATCCGATTCTGAGGTGACAACGATGTTATGACTTCAAACCCTCAGAGCCATTATTGAAAGGTAATGTCCACTGGACACCCTGGGACAGCTGCTTCTCTGGGGCCCATGGAACTCCATGGAAACAAATAAAATTATCTGGCTAAGAAGTTAAGTGGCAATTTGATTGTTGGTGACCCAGCCTGGCTGGCTTACCGTGATCATTCCCCACCACAGCACCATAGGAATGTGCCTGGTAGAGGGCAAACCCTCCCAGAGGACACAGAGCGGCCAGCTGGTGGCCGGGAGAGAGGTAAGCAAAGGGGGAGTGGGCCAGGAGAAACAGAAATGCAAACAAAACAGGGAAGAAAATCTGGGGCGCCGTTCTTTCCTTGCTCACTAGCGCACCTTCCTCTGGCCTCATTCTTATCTGTTCAATTCTGGGCCTTTTTTTGCATATTTGTTGACAGACTGAATAGGTACTAAGAAGCAACTCGAGGAACTTCCCAAATTCTCACATAGTGAAATAATACAAGGCCTCGCGGAAACTGGTTAGCCTCAAATTCAGCCTTCTTCACAAAGTTTTTCTCAATGTGACTGGATCCTAACAGACCTACATGCCTAGATAACCTCATTCCAGGGCGTAACAGGACTGAAGCCGTTGGTGTATGTTGACATAAAATAGCAATACACCAAGTACAGTCTCACCACAAATTGTGTTTTCACCATAAAAACTGTCATTGGTTTATAATTCTCCGCAGGGAACAGTCCTGTACCAAAAACATCATCATATCACCATGAATGGTACAAGTAACTGAGCAATGTCTTGTAATCAAAAGTTATTCTGAAAGTCTCCTCTCCCCTTCTTTGTTTGTAGTTTGATTACATTTGATTAAATATAGAGAAATGCTTAGTAAACTGAGGCACAGCAACAGTGAATTGTTCTTATTTCTCTTGCTGGATTTGGGACATGATTTTGACTTTCTCCTTGCTTCAGCTAGCCTAAATAAAACTATGATTTTTCACGAAACACTGACTATAACTAAAACTCAAAGAATGCCTGTCTACTGTGTTTGTGACTCCGTCTGTGCCAGATTGGACTTGGCTTCCCCTCGCGCATGGTTCCACTCCGTGGCAGAGTTAGTTGGGGGCCTTCAAAACTTCCTTCCAATCCTAGGTTTTAAGTGCACCCCCCCCGAGACCTTAAGACGAAAGGATTTCTTAGAGTTTACTGAGGTGCTAGAGAGAAATCTGCGTAAGGACCTGGCGAACAACTCTGAAAGAGAGACTTGCGTGGCTGGGTAAGGAATCTCTTACTATCGGAAGGAAAGACGAAACAGTGCTCTACTAAGGAGCCAACAACTGGATAAGGTTTCAACACACCCAAGTCATGAATTGGTGCTGTGTCACCGTCTTACAGAAAGAGTCCAAATGCACCACTGAAACTCACAAAATTGATACCAGTTGGGAGAAGGAAGAGCCAAGAGAAATATGAGGTAGTTGAGGGAATGCAGCATCTGATGAGAAGAAATTAACTATAGTCAAAGGTTAGCCTGATTCTCTCTCCCTCTCTCACTATCTGTCTTTCTCTGCTGCTCTCTTTTTGTTTACATACAATGGAATGCTTCCTGCACAGAAAGAGTCTTTACGTGTATTAACTCTATGAGACAGGTGGTATTACTGTCATCTGATGATGAAGAAACTAAAGCAAAAGGTAACTTTCCCAAGTTCCGCTATTAAGTGGCAGACCTGGGATTCGAACCCAGGCTGTGCAGCCTTGGGATAGCGCTGATTGTTTCTGAGCCTCAATGGGCTCATTTGCAGAATGAGAGCTTGACAATGTCCTACCCCCATCCCTCCCAGCAGAGAGAGAATCAGGAGATCAGTCAAGATAAGACAGAGCTTTGATATCTTTTAGGGAGAACAAGGGCCTGAACTGAGTCCAAACCACTGTGATTTCTGATTGACTTGTGGGTCCCGAATATCTAGGCTGCCTGACAGTTGTCACGTAGGCACACGAAACCCTCCCTCTGTTGTTAAAGCCCTCATAACGTACATGTATTAGTGCTTTCTTGCTGCGTACCCTACCCATGCATGTTAGTGCATTTGAGCCTCAAGACAACTCTGGGGGGTGGGTATTATGTTTATTCTTTTATAGGTGAGGAACCGGAGAGAGAGGTGAAGTGACCTGCCTGAAATCACACAGCTCCTGAGTGCCAGTGTTGGGACTTGAGTTCTGGTCCTCTGACTCAAGCCCCGCCCTTTCCACAGTATCCCAGGGCTTCTTGCTCTGAGAGCTGTGAAGATTAAAGGTACATCCTTTACCTCAGCACTAGAATACTAGCAACAGTGTCACTACCTTTCACTGAGCATCCCATGTGCCAGATATGGGCAAGGCCATGTTACAGACATTTTCTCTAATTGTTACCACAGCTCCACGCGGTAGGTATTTCTCTGTGTCACACGTGAAGAAACAGACGGAAGAGAGGTCAAATAACTCATCAGTGGTCCCACAGCTAGGAAGTGGCAGGAAAGGGCTGCAAATTATTGTCCTGGTTACTTTATCATTCTGATTCTAGGGTTTTCAGTCTATGACAGTCCTGGGGATCCTCAAAGGATAAGAAAAAGGGTGTGTCTACTTCCAATCATTCCTTCTGTACACATTACACTTAAATCACCATATATAAGAACAGACATCAACTAGCAACCACTTGATAAACACAACAGCAGCTGCACACTTACTATGAGTAAGAGCTAATGCTTTTGGAAGGAAGAAATAGCTAAGGATGTGTATTCCCAGTATCCAGAGATGTTAGGGGACGCGGGGAGCTGAAGGTGAGGAAAGTAGCACAGTTTTTAAGAAGAAAAGGGAAAAAGAAGAATCAAGGAACTCTATGGACAAAATAGGAACTAAGGAGTAGACTGTTCTTTCAATCTATGTTAATGTCACTGGCATTTAATTTCATTTACAGATCAGCCCCTTGATACACAATGAGAATCAGAGATTCACATGTCTTTAGGATTCTGACTTTTAAGGTCATTGTGCAATAGAACAAGATGTCTTCAAGTGAAAAAAAAAAGCTTAATTAAAGTTCAAAAATCCTGTTCTGGGCTTTTGGGCTTGATTAGATCTTCCAAAATTTACCAAAAAAACTGACATTGTCAGGACCGAAATGATGCTTGAAGCTGATATCCTGAGTTTCTGTGGAATCTAACAGTTCTCCAATTTGTTGTGTCCTGTTCAACTGATCAAAACCTCCTTAGTCAGCTCCTAGGAGCCTGTTCTGAGCAGAGCAGAAGGGAATGCTGAGGGCAGGGCCCCCAAACCCTCACACTAGCCTAGGAAATCCCACAACCACCTGACATATTTGCATAACATTTCACAAAATATTTTCCCACGTATGATCTCATTTGAACATCATAACATCCTTGTGAGGGAGGTAGGGACTATATCTATTTTACAGATGAGAAAGTTCCTACAGGGCTGATGTTCAATGTGTCCAGTTGCATCTGTTCACTTTGACGGGGGCCTGTGCCGCACCAGTTATTAAATATTTTGAATACCACCCCAATAAACAACTGGCCCGTGGATAATACCACTACCAAGTGGCAGAGCTGGAGTTACAGGCTTGGATGTTCTCTCCACAAGTCCATGGTTCTTGTTCAAAGAGCACTGTGCTAGGAACTATGGGGGGTGCAGAGATAACCAGGATCCCACCCCAGTAAGTGTCCAAAAGCTACCAGCCACATTACAGTAGAGAATACAACAATGGCCTGGAGGGAGGTACAAACAGAACAAAAGGCAGTATGGAGGAGGTGGCAAGCCAGATTTGACAAGAAGAAATGGCTCAACCTTCATGAAGAGGTAGCATTTGAGGTGGGCCTTAAAAAAGAAGAAGAAGGGGTCCAATTTTCACAGACTAAGATGGAGGTAAGGGTATTCTGGGTGGGGGGAGAAATGGTTTCTACTTTCAGATGAGAGAGTTACAAGTATACTCGGGAAAGGATGTAAAGTCCAGTTTGGTTGAATCAGAAAGCACTCGTGGGGCGGCCAGTTGGCTCAGTCGGTCAGAGCGGTTTGATTCTCACATGGGACAGTGGGCTGCGCCCTTCACAACGAGATTGAAAAAAACAATGATTTGACTTGGACCTGAGCTGCTCCCCCCACAACTAGATTGAGCACAACTTGACTTGGAGCTGATGGGTCCTGGAAGAATACACCGTTCCCCAATTTAAAAAAAAAACGAGGAAGAAAGAAAAGAAAGCACTTGTTAGGTAGGGAGAGAAGTGTGGAAATGTAGATCAGGGGCATACTGTGGGAACCTCACATAGTAAATTGGGGAGTTGCCCTTACTCTGATCTTTGTCTTAAAATTCTACAAAAACAGACGGTCTATAGAAAAAGGAAAGCAGTAGGCCCTCACCTAGTGTTCAGGTTGTTGCATGTTACGACGTCAGCCCTAAGGGCTCTTTTCAAAGTAGATCATTTTTAAAGAACTTTGAACCTTATTTTAATTTCTACTTTTATATCTTTCCCTAACTGCATAGCCCCTCAGAAGACACAGCCACCACAGGAAGGCTAGAAAGTGTGTGAGGGTGTATGTGTATGTACGTGTGTGCACTTGCTGCTACAATGAGGTCATATCACAGTATGAAATAAAGGTTGGATTTTGTTGAATCCAGCTAATTTTGTTGTTATTTAGGAAGCTCGGCCACTTGCAGTTATTTTTCCTTCCTCACTTTGCCAGCATGAGCATCTTAACCCTCCACTTCCTTCCCTGTCCACACTCTTCCCCGCTAGCTTTAGAAGCTGAGCAACCAAGTGGAAGGCCATCCATGATGACAAGGAGCAACAACTCTAGGTCTTCCCAGATCTGTCACCGAGTTACTGGATCACTCACATTCAGACAAAGTCAGATCCCAAACCTGGACAAGAAGTCAGCAGGATGGGCTGAAAGTTGGCAAGGCTTTGGCTTCAGCTGCTCGGCTAAGAGCTTTATCCCACTGGGGTAAATACCATAATTTCATCTTTGGTCCATCATCTACACCACATAGTACATCTACCCATGATCCATGCTAGTGATCTAGGAAAATTATAACCCTGTAGCCAGTCCAGAGAGGTCTAGAGCAGATTGTGAAGTAGGCCAGGACTTCACTACTTTCCCTGTTGGTGTGTTTCTTCCCTTTACTTCCCATCTTTCCACACACCTTGTGATTGCCTATGGAAACCATAGGAAAGATCTACCTGTGCTAAGGTGTTGGAGACATCAATATTCTTCAAGTCATATTTGCATAACAATAGTCATTCTGAGAGGAGATAACAATGAAAAGAAAAATTCACAATTTGGGGCTTCAGTGGGTAATTTTTTTTTTCTTTTTCTAGTTGGGGGGGGGGTGTCTTAATTTAATAGAGTCTCAGGGGGGAAAACAATCATTTCACATCTCAGGATGAATATGTTCAGGTTTATCCAGAAGCAAATAAACATGTTAAATCCGACTGACTTTTCAAGACCTCCTGGGTGGCTGAAAAATAAAACGAAACAAAAAACAAGCTAAACACCCCCCACCCCCCCACCAAACGAATTCCAAGTTCGTATCTCATACCTATCACATCGAGATACCCAGGAATGAGGCAAAGAATTCTGTATTTTTCAAAATCTCTCCAGGGATCTGATGATCAGTCAAGTTTGATTGGGCTGATTAGAACATGTAGTTCATTCCATGCTCTGGGGTAGGTGTACGAGCTACTACCGGACCCAGGGAAGATACTTCCGATTTCAGAAATCAGTGGGGGAAGTCTTTCAGTTGTTTTCAGGGCTAGACACAAGGGAAGTACTTAACAAATAGGTGATTTGCTGCCAACATTACAGGCTCCTTGGTGGGGCTTAGTTAGTCCTAATTTCTAAAGCGCCATCAGAAATCAGTCTGGGATGAGCCAGAGGAGCACGATCAAAGGAAATTGGCCTGCGTCACACAGGAGTTTTCTACTGTATTATTAGCAAAGCTCCCTTCTCTCTCGGGCCTGCACAGCCATACTCTGAGGTGATGCTTTATTCCTGAAGCCAGAGGCCTTGGCCCTTCATACTCTCCAAAATAATGATATCAGGTCTCTGGTGGACTTCCCAGGCTCTCCTGGTCACGGATCTTTGCCTACCCTGTTTCCCCGAAAATAAGACCTAGCCGGACAATCAGCTCTAATGCGTCTTTTGGAACAAAAATTAATATAAGACCCGGTCCGGCTAGGTCTTATTTTCGGGGAAACACGGTGTGGTATCTGGGCAGTCTTCTCTTTCCCCTCTGCCTCTGGTAGCCGAGAAAATGTCCACTGGGCTCTATCACTTTGCTGGCATTAATGAAGGGATACCAAAAGCTCAGTTCTGGGGATGAGCCTGTTCGACATTGTTTGGACAGGGCCATTTTATCCAGGACATTAAAACACTTCCCTTTCCCTTTCCCACCATCCAACTCTTGGGACTTTCACCACTGAGAACACTTCTGCCATAGAGAGGATCCACCGGAGGACTGAATGCTAGTTATTTTACAGCATTTCAGCAACTCTGGTAAAACAATTGGAACAGTTTTAAAAGGATGATTACAATGTGTGGGTACTTGATAAATTTCAATACACCCCTCTTCTGAACTGCATGGTCTCATGAATTAACTTTCAAGTAATTTGCCATTTCACCTCTTTAGTTCTTGGGGGTGTTCCAAAGAATGTTTCATTAGCAGCAGGTCACCTGACTACAGAAGGACGTTCTTTTTCGCAGGTTTTTATTTACTCCCCATGCCTGCCCAGCAAGTCATCAAAGGCGGCTGTGTTTTCTGATACTAAACATTTTGTGCCTCGGCTCTTTGCCCTCACGCATTTGATCACACACATCACAGTGTAACCCAAAGAATTAAACCAAAAGTGAAGCAGAAGTTAGTCATCTTCATCTGTCATCTGCTGCTACCTTGAAAAGTCTTGCTCCGCCTTCTAGCAAGCGCTACCACATAGGCATGGACTGTGAAAAAGAGATTTCCCCTCACTTACAGTTCCTACAGAAGGAACTCAAACCAGTTTTTTTGGTAGCCTGCATTTTCTGTCTTACTGAGTCCAGTGAAAGGCAGGCATCTCATTGTACAGTTTGATGTCTTCTGACAAATACATACAGTCAAGTAACCCAAACCCCTCTCCAGAGCTAGCATATTTCTATGACCCAATAAGTTCCCTAATCTTCCCAGTCAGTTCCTCCAACACCACTCCACCATAAAACCGTTATTCTTGTTTTTAAAAAACATAGACTAGTTTTAACTATTTTAGCACTTCATATAATTGGAACACACAGTACGTATTTTTTCTGTAATGCTTCTTTCATGAAGCAAAATGTTTTTTGAGATTAACCAATGTTAATTATATCAGTGGTTCATTCCTTTTCATTGATGAGTAGGTATGCTGCTGTATCAATAATACTTTTATTCTTTCTGATGTCAAGTGATATACGGGTTGTTCCAGTTTTGAATTTCTATGGCTAAAGCGGTTACGGACATTCTTGTACAAGTCATACTGTAGACATATGCTTTCCTTCCTCTTACGTAAATACCTAGGAGAGGAATTGATGGCTCATAGGGTAGGTGCATGTTTAACTTTATGAGAAACTACTAAGCAGTTTCCAAAGTGATTGCATCATTTTACAATCCCATCAGTAATGCTTAAGAGTTCCAGATGCTCTACCAATTTACCAACAGTTGGTGTTGTCAGTTTCATTTCAGCCTTTTCGATGGGTGTACAGTGCAGTGTCATTGTGCTTATAATTCATATTTTCTAGTGCATAGTAACGCTGAGGATTTTGTTTATTTACATTTATGTCTTCCTTTGTGATATAAATATTTAATTATTTTGTTCATTTTTAATTGTATTGTTTGTTTTTTTATTATTGAGTTGAAGAAGTTCTCTCTACATTTGAATGAAAGTTCCTGTCAAAGTTATATATTACCAAGTATTTTCTCCCATTCTGTGGCTTGGCCATTCATCTCTTTTATGGTTTTTTTAACAAGGAGAAATTTTTGATTTTCGTGAAGTCCAATTTATTAAATACATTATGTACTGTAAGTCTTTTGCATCCTATTTAAAAATATCTACCCCAAGTTTGCAAAAATTTTCTCCTATATTAGCTTCCAGAAGTCTACTGCTTTAATTTTATATCCAGATCCCTGATTCATCTCAAATTATTTTTGTGTGTGGTGTGAAATACAAGTCACAGTCATTTTTCTCATGGGTATCAGTTGTTCCATCACCATGTGTTGAAGGGACATTCCTTTTTCCATTGACTTGATTTGGTGCTTTTGTTGAAGATTAACTGCCAATATATGGAGGTATATTTCTGAACTCACTGTTCTGTTCCACTGATACATTTGTCTATCCTTATATGGTCTTGATTATTATAGCGCTATAGTAAATCTTGACATCATATAGTGTAAATTTTCCAACTTCATTCTTCTTTTTCAAGACAGTTTTGGCTATTTCAGTTCTTTTCATTTCCACACAAGCTCTAGATGCATGGCCTGAAACTCTAGGTTTTTTTCTTTTTCAGTTTTCTCTTTCTGAATTATTGATTTACCTTCAAATTCACTGATTTTTCCTTTTTCAGTGTCCAGTGTTGTATTAAGCCGATACAGTGAATTTTTCCATTTGGTGTATTTTATTTTTCACTGCTAGAATTTCCATTTGGTTCTTTTTATTGTTTCCATTTCTCTGTTGAGGTTACCCATCTGCTTACCTTACTTCAATAGCTGTTTAAAATTTCTAATGGACTAATTCCGTATGGACTAATTCTATGACGCAATATTTGCATCAACTCTGAGTTCATTTCTATTAATGTTATTTCGTCTGGTTATGGATCACATTTTCCTGCTTTTTTATATCTTGTAATTTTATATTACATACTATGCATGTGGGTATAATGTTGAGGCATTTAATTTACATAAGCCTTAAATTGATCTTGTCAAGGCTGGGATTTAGGTTTTGTTAGTGTGGGTCAAATGTAGCTCTTATTGTAACATCTCTCCATTCTGGCTGGTTGGACTGTGATATGAGACTTCCTCTGACTCACAGACCCCCAGTAACTATTTGGTGTCATGGAGTATTACTATATTCAGACACAGTTTAGTATTTGGCCAAAGACTCAAGGCGATCCTTTTCTCCAGTACCCTACTCCACAAATTCCAGCTATCCCAGAAGCCCCGAACATGAACTCTGTTTCCTCTGCCAGGCAAGATGCTGCTGTCTGAGATCTCGTTCCCTGTACCACAATTTATAAAGTGCCCCTAGGCAGAAAGCCAAGATGTATTTTTGAGTTTATCTCCTGCCTTTTCATTTTATCCACAATCACAAGTCTGTCCTGTTTTCTAATGTCTGAAACTAGTTGCTTCACATATTTTTTCCAGTTTTATAGTTGTTTACAGCAGGAAAATAATTACAATACCAAATATTCCATTATGGTCAGAACTGGAAGTTCCTGTTTTGATGTTAATACATTTATAAATGGGAAGTTACAGTTTTTTGCTGAAATTTGAATCCATTTAAACTTTTTATCTGTCCTCTTGCAGGTAAATAACTCGTATTAAATCTTTAACGCTTAACATTCTCAAGATATACATATGCTTAACACCTTAATATATATTAAGACCAAGAAGAAAGAAAAGGCCACCTATTTTTCTTTTGTTCGGGTGCTGTCACCTTATATCCTCATAGATTTTATTTCTTTATTATTTCTTAACTATTTATCTCCTCTGTACTCATCCAGCCTTCCATTCCTATCTTAAAACCCAAAAACTAAACCTGAATTTAACAATACCCTGGAGTCTAGTATTTGGTCACATCTTAGTCTAAGATCTTGATGCCCAGAACATCAGCCTACCTTTGGGAAATTCCTTCCCTGAATTCCATGTGTGACTTTAGAGAGAAATGTCCCATTCTTAGATTACTCCACTCATGTGACCACAGTTGCTTGGTTCAAGCAGTACCTACCTGCCCCCATTTAAATCAAAGTTCTTCGCTGGCAATTTTTTGATTGAACTTGAGGAAAAAATATTACATCTCTAATGGTTAGAGATACAGAATTTGTAGCTGTTAGCGCCACATTCCCTGTCCATGGAGGAAACAAATCTTGGTGAAAGAGAATGATTAGCTGACAATCAGAGAGAAGCAAGTCAGAGAGAGAAGACAGGAGATAGAGGGAGGGAGAAGGAGAGGGAGAGAAAGAGTGGGAGGGAGAGGGGGACAGGGAGGAGAGGGAGGGGCAGGCAGAGGAAGAGGGGGAGAGAGGGAAACAGGGAGGGAGGGAGGGAGTGAGGGAGGAAGGGAGAGGGAGAGAGAGAGAGAGAAAGAGACAGAAAGAAGAAAGAGGGGGACAGGGAGGAAGGGAGGGAAGGGGAGGGGGGGAGAGAGAGAGAGAGAGAAAGAGAGAGAGAGAGAGATTGAAATACCGTGTTCCCCCGAAAATAAGACCTAGGTGGACAATTAGCTCTAATGCGTCTCTTGGAGCAAAAATTAATATAAGACCCGGTCTCATATTATATTATATAAGACCTGGTCTCACATTATAGCAAAATAAGACCAGGTCTTATATTAATTTTTGCTCCAAAAGATGCATTAGAGCTGATTGTCCAGCTAGGTCTTATTTTTGGGGAAATAGGGTACATGCTAGCATCTGCTGATGATATTCTAGTCCCTAATTTCAGATGTCCCCAAGGCCTATAGGTATCCTGTACTCTTCCTGTGCTTCTGTTATATGAAATAGCTATATTCCTTCTAATAAATTCCATCAGATAGTTCATGCTGGATTTCTGAAAATGTCCTGACTAATATATTGAGAAATGAGAGGATTATTTTTGGGGGTCTTATTTACTGAACAGATATTAATATAGCCCAAATTCATGTAAAATTTAAAATGAGAGCACTGAGTTCATACCTGCTGTGTCTATTATGATAACATCCCAGTAATTTTTTGACACAGCTATTCCAACCAGGTATTGTCACCTTGTATTACCAGGATGTATTTTGGATCACTGACAGCTTGCATTATTAATCTGAGGGAGTAAAACACTAACAGTAATAATGACTGTTACTATTTTTGAGTGTCTCCTATGTAATGATGTTTTGATAGTATTTTACATAAATTCTTTTTTTCTACTAAGATACCTACTTCACAACAATAATAAAATATATATTAATGCTCATGTTTATAGAAACTGAGTCTCAGAAACATTAAGAAACTTGCTAAGGGCAAGAAGTTACTATGTGCCAGTGTTAGGATTGGACCTCAGAATACAATCGGGGTATTAATCCCTTCACCTGGAAAGTCTATTTCTATTAGTGCAATCTCAGAATATTTTAACTTTTTAAGAAGACACATGGCATTATTGGCTCATACTGAGTTAACAATCACTAAAATCTTTTGGTATTTTTCACATGAATGACAATCCACTTTTTCTCTATGCAGAACATACTCGTATATGAATCAATATTTTTAAACTTAAGTGCAAGACATTTATTCCTACTGACATGCTGTTTGTTAGAGTTCTTTGCTTTACCTTATTCATCTTCCTGAATTTTGCTTTTCATCTAAAGTATTTACTATTTCCATCATTGTGTCTAACAAAAACATAGATTGTGTTTAAGTCTGATGAACATGTCCAGAGCCACTCATAAATGCTTATACGTACAGACTGACATCCATCTAAGCTCACACCTGTATACACTCCTTGAGTATGATTATTAACCAGCTATAAATTTGTTTATCTGGATTTTTATGTAGCTCATATGTGCCTGTCTAACATTTTTTGAGCATTTACTTTTTAGCTTTATAACAAGTCTGTCAGGGTCCCACCCATATACTCTCAGGCCTTACAATTATAACGTACACCCACTCAACTTCCACCTGCCTGAGGGCTTTCTCTGGAAGCCCGTCCCACCTCAACAGGTGCATAAGGCAGGCCAGACACACTACAGAATTAACACCCCTTAAAAGCAGCCCTTAACCAGTGACTGATGGAACTTGTTATATAAATAACCCAGCTCCTTTGCCTTGGGTGGAACCGTTCTGATCTCTTCTACTCTGATTTCAGAGAATCAACTCACCTGACAATGCACCCTTTAGAAGCTGTGTTCTCTATTCCTCTATCAGTTTTTCCTAATATCATCTTCCAAATTACGTATTTGTATTCAAATCCTTGTCTTAGGATCTGCTTCTGGGAAAACCCGAACTAACAAGTGTTGGCAAGGATGTGGAGAAAAGGGAACCCTTGTGCACGGTTGGTGGGATTGTATGAAATTGATGCTGCCACTATGGGATATAGTATGAAATTCCTCAAAAATTTAAAAACAGAACTTCTGTACAACCAAGAAATTCCACTTCTAGGTATTTATCTGAAGAAAATGAAAACAATAATTTGAAAATATATATATGCACCCCTATGCTCATTGCAGAATTGTTTACAATAGCCAAGATATAGAAGCAACCTAAATGTCCATTGATAGATGAATGGATAAAGAAAATATAGTCCATATATACAATGGAATATCACTTAGCCATAAAAAAGAATGAAATCTTGCCATTTGCAACAACATGGATAGATCTAGAGAGTATTATATTAGGAGAAATAAGTCAAACAGAGAAAGACAAATAATGTATGATTTAACTTAAAAGTGGAATCTAAAAAACAAAAACCAACAAACAAAATGAAACAGAAACAAACTCATAGATACAGAGAACAAACTGATGGTTACCAGTGTGGAGGGATGAGGGGTGGGAGAAAAGGGGAAAAGGACTAAGAAGTACAAACTTTCAATTATAAAATAAGTCACAAGGATGTAATGTACAGCATAGGGAATACCGTCAATCATATCCTGATAAACATGTATGGTGATTGATAGTTACTAGGCTTATTGTGGCGATCACTTTGTAAGGTATATAAATGTTGAATCACTATGTTGTACACCTGAAGCTGATATAATACTGTACATCACCTATAATTAAAAATAAAATAAGTAAATTTCCTAGCACTGATAAGATTTTTTTCAGCATTAGTATCCATTTTGTAAATGAAAAAACTGCAGTAAAACAACTAACTTATCTAAGGCCAATATTTGATAAACGGTAGATTCAGGATTTGATTCCAAAGACCATGATGCTGTGTGGCCTCCAATGGCCTCCTCTGTAATCCGATCACTGCCTTGCTGAAATCAGGCTTATTATAGCCCTGGTCTTTCCCCGTTCAAATTGGGTGTATATGTGGGTAAGATGGGGTGGGGAGGAGAGTATTACATTTTCTCACTTACTTCACTCCAACTCCCACCTCTGATAATAGGATTGAAGGTTAAAGTTTCTAGTTTTATTTCTTGTCATTCTACCAGACAAGACATTTCTACCAGAAATGCAACATCTCAGTGTTGCAAACCCCAAACAAGCCTAAATTTGATGTGGGATGCCAAGTACAGGACATGAATAAGTTATTTCAGTGGTATGTAACCAAAGCACCAATTTTTATTCTTCACTCTCCTATTCCCTCTTTAATACAAACATGACACTCTATTTCATCATCGAAAAAAATGAGAACAATTGATTCCTTTGAATTTTCTGTAATTCTTAATCATCTATTTTTCTTAGGTCTTGAGGACACTTTTCTTCTTAGGTATTAATATGGAAAAGTATAGATTTCCGGTCAAGATGACAGAGGAGGTAAACACTGTGCTTGCTTCCTCCCACAAAACCATCAAAATTACAAGTAAATCATAGAACAATTATCATTGAGAACCACTTGAAGTACAGCTGAACAGAATTCCTGTAACAAAAGAAATAAAGAAGAAGCCACATTGAGACTGTAGAAGGTATGGAGACACAGGGTGGGCAGGTCTCACACCCACGATGTGGTGACTAAGAGTCAGGAGAGATATCTCTGCTGCGGAAGACCCCCCTGAGGAGTGAACTGTCCCAGCCCAACACCGGGCTCCCCAGGCTGGGACACCAGTGCTGGGAAGAAGAGCGCGCATAACATCTGGTTGTGAAAACCAGTGGGCATTGCATCCAAGTGAGACGAGGGCTGCTGGAGTCCCAGGCACTCCTCTTAAAGGGCCCATGCACGGACTTATTCGCTGACAGACTCACTCACTCTGAGCTCCAGTGCAGGGACAGCAGCTCGAGAAGCACCAGGGACATACGGGGATGAAGTAAACTGACTAGCTTCAGGGAGAGAGCTGGAGGGTCAGGGCAGCTCTCTCTGGGGTTAGAGTACTGCCAGGCACTCTTGTTCCTTTGTTTAACTCTCCTCCCACTCGGCCTGCAGGCACAGGCAGGCGCCAAATATGAGCTCTCCATTCACCTGGCTAACAATGTTCACCCTCCTCTGGTGATTCCCTGAGTTTGGTGAGGGAGTCACCAAACTCCCTCATCTGCCCAAGTCTCTTCTAGCAGCTACTCCACACAAGCAAACTACCTCTCCTTGTGCTGAGGACTTTCCTAAAGTATCTCAAAGATCCCAAAACCCCAAACAAGCAGTGGTAGGCCTTGGTGTGCCCTGTACCTCTTGCTAAGCATTCCAAATCCTGGCACAAGTGATGACCAGTCTCAATTTGCATTATACTTCCATCAGGTGACCCCAAGACTGGCATTTATGGTGGCCAGTCTTGGTTTGGAACACAGCTTCAATTAAACAGCACAACTCTGACAAAAGTGGGGGCTGGCCTCAGATCATATTTTGGTGCCCACCAAAGGGTGCCAACCCCAGGAAAAGTAGCAGCCAGCCTTGGTTCACAGCATAGCCTTTCCCAAGCATCTCCATGCCTAAGGCAAGTGGTAACCAACTGCAGATCATTCTGTAGCTCCTACTAAGCAGTCCCAAGCTTGGCACAACCCATGGCTGACCATGGCCTGAATTGGAGTCCCTCCCAAGAGGCTCCAGAACCAACACACCTAGTGGCTGCCTTCAGATCACCTCACAGCACCACCCAGCCAGCTCCACAAATGACACGCCTGAAAGGCGGACTCGACTGGCCCTAGAGCCCCGCTGAAGTGACTCTTGTTCCATGGGTCAGCCCCTGCACAACAGCTCATCTACTGTAGTCACACCCAGGCCTCACAGTCAGTCAGCCTGAGACACAACCCCACCCACTGACATGCCAAGAGCAATGGAGGCTCAATTACAACACAAAACCCAAACAAGGGACACTCCTGGAACACTCAGCTCAGGTGACCAGTGAGACTTCCCCACTGGGCCACACAGGACACCTTCTACATCCGGCCACTCTGTCAAGATCAGTAGACATAGCAGATATACCTAATACACTGAAACAAACACAGAGAGTCAGCCAAAATGAGGGGATACAAGTCCCAAATGAAAGAACAGAATAAAACTCCAGAAAAAAATCTAACCAAAATGGAGACAAGCAATCTACTAGATGCAAAATTCAAAACGTTCATTATACAGATGTCCCATGAACTTAGGGGAAGAATAAATGAACTCAACAGAGATATAAAACATTAAAAAAAAAGCAGTCAGAAATGAAGTACACAATAACTGAAATGAAGACTACATTAGAGAGAATAAACACAGTAGATGAAGCAGAGGATTGACTCAGCAATTTGGGAGTCAAAGTAGTGGAAAACACCCAATCATAGCAGCAATGAGAAAAATTAAAAAAAAAAAATATTTAAATGAGGATAATTTAAGGAGCCTCTGGGACAACACTAAATATACCAACATTTGCATCATAGGTGTATCAGAAGGAGAAGAGAGAGAGCAAGGATTTGAAAACCTATTTGAAAAATAACAAAAAACTTCCTTAATCTGGTGAAGGAAATAGACATACAAGTCCAGGCAGTGCACAGAGTTCCAAACAAGATGACCCAAAAAGGCCTACACCACAGCACCTCATAATTAAAATGCCAAAGGTAAAGACAAAGAAAGAACCTTAACAGCAGCAAGAGAAAAGCATTTAGGGAGCTCCCATAAGACTATGAGCTGATTTCTGAACCAAAACTTTGCAGGCTAGAAGGGATTGGCACACAGTATTCACAGTGATGAAAAGCAAGGACCTACAACCAAGATTATTCTACCCAGCAAGGCTATCATTTAGAATCAAAGGAGACATAAAGAGTTTCCCAGACAAAGAAAAAGCTCAAGGAGTTCATCACCACTAAACCAGTATTACAAGAAATGTCAAAGTGACTTTTTTTAAATAAGAAGATCAAAAATATGAATAAATAAATACAAGAAAGGAAAAACTTCTCTCTGACAGAGGCAAACAGTAAAGCAGTGGATTTGTCAACTGTAAAGTTAGTAGTACCTACTACCTACTGGCTTTGTAAAAGCCAGTACAAAAGTTAAAAGGCAAAAGTAGGAAGATGATATATAATTACAACAATAAATTAAGGGATACACACAAGCACACACACACAATGATAAAAACATAAACATGGAAGGGGTAAGTAAATACTGTAGTGATTTTAGAATGTGTTTGAACTTAAGCAACCAGCAACTTAAAATATAAAACTTAAAATAGACTGCTGTAAACATAGTTTAATCAGTGTGAAGCACATGGCCACCACAAACTGAAAATCTACAAGAGATACACAAGAAATAAAGAGAAGGGAACCCAAACACACTACAGAAAGTCATCAGCACACAAGAGAAGAGAGCAAGAGAAAAAGAAAGGAACAAAGAACTACAAAAACAATCAGAACACAATCAACAAAATGATAATAACTACAGACCTATCAATAATTACTTTAAATGGAAACAGACTAAATGCTCCAATTAAAAGACATAGGGTGGCTGAAATGATTTAAAAAAGAAAAAGTTAGACCTGTACATTTATGCCTACAGAACACCTACTTCAGAGCAAAATATACACATAAACTAAATGTAAATGAGTGGAAAAAGATATTTCATGTAAATGAAACAAAAAAGACTTGGGTAGCAATAATTATATAAGACAAAATAGACTTTAAAACAAAAGCTGTAACAAGAGACTAACAAAGGCATTTCATAATGATAAAGGGATCAAACCAACAGTAGGATATAACACTTGCAAACATTTATGCACCTAACACAAGAGTATCTAAATATATAAAGCAAACATTGATGAACATAAAGGGAGAGATTGACAGTAAAACAATAATAGTATGGGGACTTTAACACCTCCCTTATATCAATAGACCATCCAGACAGAAAATCAACAGACAGAAGCTTTAAATGACACATTAGACCAGATGGACTTAATAGATATTTTTAGAGCATTTTACCCCAAAGCGGCAGGATATACATTCTTTTCAAGTACATATGGAACATTTTCCAGAAGAGACCACATGTTAGGCTACACAATGAGTCTCACAAAATTTAAGATTGAAATTATATCAAGCATTTTCCCTGATCACAATGGTATGAAACTAGGAATCAATTACAAGACGAAAACTAAAAGACACACAAACATGTGGAGGCTAAAGAAACATGCCATGAAACAATGAATGTGTTAACCATAGATAAAGAAAGAAATCAAAAGATACGTTGACACAAATGAAAATGAAAACACAACCCCAAATCTAGGGGACACAGCCAGTTATAAGAGGGGAATTCATAGCAATACAAGCCTACCTCAAGAAACAAGAAATATCTCAAGTAAACAATCTAGTCTTACATTTAAAGGAACTAGAAAAAGAAGAACAAAGCCCAAAGTAAGTAGAAGGAAGGAAATAATAAAGATCAGAACAGAAAAAACAAAATAGTCTAAAAAATAATAGGACAAAAAAATCAATGAAACCAAGAGCTGGTTTGAAAAGACAAACACAACTGATAAACCTTTAACTAGAATCATCAAGAAAACAAAGAGTGGGCCCAAATAAATAAAATCAGAAATGAAAGAGAAGTGACAACTGATACCACAGGAATACAAAAATGCTACAATTATATGCCAACAAATTGCACAACCTAAAAGAAATGGATAAATTCCTAGAAATGTGCACTCTTCGAAGACTGAATCATCCCATGATACATCCAATAAGGGATTAATATCCAAAATATATCCAATGATACATCCAATAGGGGTTAATATTCAAAATATATAAGGAATTCAAACAACTCAATACCAAAAACAAACAAACAAACAAACAAAAACAAATCCAATTAAATAATGGGCATAGGACCTGACTAGACATTTCTCTAAAGAGGACATACAGGTGGCCAACAGATAGATGAAAAGATGCTCAATGTCACTAATCATCAGAGAAATGCAAATTAAAACCACAGTGAGATACCACTTCACACCTGTCAGAATGGCTATCATCAATAAATCAACAAACAACAAGTGTTGGCGTGGATGTGGAGAAAAGGAAACCCTCGTGCACTGTTGGTGGGATTGCAAATGGGTGCAGCCACTATGGAAAACAGTATGGAACTTCCTCAAAATATTAAATAGAACTACCTTATGACTTAGCAATTCTACTTCTGGGTTTTTTTCCAACGAAATCCAAAACAGTAATTTGAAAAGACATATGCACCCCTATGTTCACTGCAATAACCAAGCACTATTTACAATAACCAAGATATGGAAGCAACCTAAGTGTTCATCGATAGATGAATGGATAAAGATGTGATGCATATATACAATGAAATATTACTGTTATAAAAAAGACTGGAATCTTGCCATTTGTGACATGGATGGATGTAGAGGGTATTATGCTAAGTGAAATAAGTCTGACAGAGAAGGACAAATACCTTATGATTTCACTTATATGTGGAATCTATAAAACAAACAAGACAGAAACAAACTCATAGATACAGAGAACAAAGTGAGGATTGGCAGACAGGTTAGGGTTTGGAGGTTGGCTGGAAAAGGTGAAGGGATTAAGAAGTACAAGTTGGCAGTTATAAAAATAGTCACAGTCAAGTTCAGCATAGGGAATACAGTCAATAGTAATAGTTCTGTATGATTTCATGTGGGTACTAGTGTTATCAGAGTGATCACTTAGTAAATTATATAAATGTCTAATCACTATGTTTTACACCTGAAACTAATATAATACTGTATGTCAACTATCACTGAAAAGTTAAAAAAAAAAAGGTAAGCACATCCCACAGTAGGCAAAGCAGTGTAAGGACTCCCCACGGACTCACCAGCTTCAACAGTGATCAGCAGTTTTGATCCATCTATTCCCTATTCACTTCTCCCTCCAATATTATGTAAAGCAAATCCAAAACTTGGTATTTCATTAGTAAATATTTCAGTATATATTTTTAAAAACAAGGACTCAAAGAAAACCCCAATGCAACATTAATATGCCTAAAACAAAACCAATAGTAATTCCTAATATCAAATATGCAGTCAACATACAAATTTCCAAGTATCTATAATTATATAGTTATGAGTGTGTGTGTGTGTGTGTGTGTGTACGAGTACACACAAGCAGTTGTGTACACACACACAATTTTTAGAAGAAAGGTTCACAAACTATGGAAAGTTGAGAACTCCCTCATGTCTCTTTCAGTTGCAATTTTGAGGGCACACTTTCTCAGTTAACAAGCTAAGTCCATCTTAGGTAGATGTTGGTGGTTGCTGACCAGGTAATGGGACTCAAGCACTGGGAACAGAGAAGATTGGGGAACCACAGGCACAGTGTGGGGAGCGCTTTCCTAGGGGCTTAAAGCAATGCCAGTCCAGTGAAGCCCAGTGTCGCTCGCTGAGACCAAGCACACAGCCATCCTTGGCTATAACTGTAGACAGAGTCCAGGAGCCAGTAGTGTGGACACTACAGCTTCTGGGAAGCAGCAGGTCAGAGGCTGGAGTGACACTACAGCTGTGTGGCCTGAACTGGAACTACCTGGGAGTGAGGTAAATGGTGATCCCACCACGGCAGGTTTGGATGCAGTAAATCTGGAACCCATGCTGCTAAGAGGGAGAAAGGGAAAGGAAGCTTGATAATGCTCCTCTGCATTTGACATTAAATAAGTGAATGCAAAATTAACCAAAGCGATGAACTGCTCATTAGGTGGAAGGACGCTCCGTAGGCTGTAACTACATTCTAACAAGATACACACATCAATGATAATGCTGGCACATTTCTGGGCTTCCTAGATGCCCTCGGTGCCCCCTTAAAATGGGACTGCTCACAAGATTACGAAAACAAGTCCTGGTTAGAGGTTCAGAGAAATCAGTGACGGGAAGCCAGACATAGTTACCTTTGCTCCTCCACCCCAGAAATTCCCAGATGACTTCATCACTGACTGCCTCAGTACTCTGGCTATTCCATTCTCTCCTTCACTACAAAACTGGCACGCTCTGCTTCCCCCGCCCCTTCAAGAACAGTGCCTCTAGTCCATACTCCTTTTGCCCGTTTCAGTTAATCACTGGTGTCCCTCCAACCCAAGCTCCATCCTGGCAGCATCTTCTGACTGAAAATTTTGGTAAGAACTTCAGCAATCTGCCCAGGGTCCTTGACCACTCTCAGGAAACATCCAAAGTAGACAACACGGCCTCCCCCACACCACCGCCCACCATCTCTTCTATGCTGCAGAAGAATCACAGATGTACCAAATTGTAGCATCTTGTGTTTTTGTTATGTATCTTTCCCAGTTGCTACTTAAGTGTCTCTTAGAAAGTTAGTAAAGACACAAGAGTTTTTCACTGTTTCTGAAAGCAAAGCTTCTCTTCCACAAAACCCATCTGAATTTCCCTATACATAAAAAAAAGCCCACCTAGGAATTTTAAGCTAATGGAAGCATGGTTTGTTTTTTTTTGTTTCCTTCATTTCTTATAACTACAATCACATGGTTATCATACTTAGCATTTGGCCCTGGAAAGAAATGAGTAACTACTCATTTTTCTTATAATGTCTTTTCTGATAATGTCTTTAATTCCTCATTAGAATCATTTTAGTTGCCAAGCAACCTTCACTTTTAAGTCCCATATTTGAAGGGACTATGTCAGAATTATTTTTTTAAAATCAATTTTAGGATAGAATAGCAACTTTCTGTGCTAGCATACCTCTTTATAAATACTAATGTTGATTTTAAGAGCATAATTGTTTAAAATGTGAATTACAGAAAGCAGAGTTAATTATAGAGAATCTACCATTAAAAAGTTAATGTGATTAAAGTACATGTAAATATGCATAGGAGGGAATGTGGGAAGATATTCCTAACAATGCTAAATAGTACTGCTTATCTTGTTCTTGGTGGTAGAATGGATGACTGTAATTTTCTTCGTTTTGCTAGCCCATATTTTCTAAGTTTTCTATAGAGTGCAGGAATAATTTTTAAAGTTATTAAATTTTAAAAAGTAAATATGAGAGCTGGGTTAAAGCTACATCTTTGTAAATATAAGAATTTATAAAACAGTAGGATTAAATAATATGAAATATACTCATGAGTTTATGAAATATACTCATATGAACACTGCTGTTCATAGTAAATACTCACAAGTTAACTATTACTCAAATATTTAAAAAATCTATGCAAGTGGTAAATTTGATGTACATTTTACCATAATAAATGGTCTATGTTAGAACAATATAGACTCAGTGTATATTAATAATTTAGAAATAATGGATTTAAATTTGGTTGGTTTTCTAAGTCTCCAACCTAAGGAAATTGACGCTTCAAACAGATCAAAAGTACTTTCTTTAAACGTACAAATTCCTAAAGGACTTTCTTCAAATTCACATTCAACATCATGCCTGAAACTTCATTAGACCCTCTCCCAGATATTTTCAGTCTCAGAAATCATTTCAGCAGTATCATATTGAGGGGAAACTGAGGCTGTGAGTTACAAAGTGACTGTCCAAGCACTCTGGTTTTAAGCCAATGACAATCCAGAAACAAAACTGAAGGCTTCTTTTTCTCCAGCAAAAACTTATTGACACACTTTTCTGATCATCCACAACAGTGGATTACAGAATTACTCTACACCACAGACTGGACTGAATAAAACTTTGATTAAAACAACAATGGACTATTCACCAACTCTTTGGCATAGGGATATTATTTTCAAGTTTAGAGTTAATAAAGGAAAAGATACCAGGAAACACGGGCACATTTAACTATTAATACATAAAAATGTACAATTTCTATCGATTAAAATCCCAAAACCAATATAAAAATGGAAATGAGAATAAGGAAAAAAAATGCCCATAGTAAGAGATAGTCAAGGAGTTAATCACTTTTTAACATAAAAAGCTTTTGCAAACCTCTGATAATAAAAACATTAAGCAGCAAGTGATAAATAGGCAAAGGATATGAACAGACAGTTCACAAAATTGGAAATATAGTTAGCAAACAAACTTATGAAAACACACTTAACAAAAGCCTGGTTATATAGATATATCAATAACACCTGTTACCACGTAGCAGGAAATGAAGGCAAATGATTAAACAGATGGAATCAGAAACAAATAGAGACAGCATATAATACACGAAGAACAGAAAGTTCACAAAACTGAGATTTTGTTGGTCAGAAATAAGGTCAGTTAAATCGTGGAGAACTTTTAGAGGAGGTTAATTAAAAAAACAAAAACACAGAGTGACAACTTCGACTCCAGAATGAGAATCTCAGTTTTAAAGTCCCACTGTCACTTCTTTGAGAAAATTTCTCAGCTTCACTGATATTTGATTTCCTTTTTTCTAAGGTATACTGTTTCTTGTTTCTTTTTGGAAGAACACATGGAGAATTTGTTTTATAAAATACGTAGATGAAAGGAGCAAAACAACAGCAACTACTACCTTCTCCTAATTAGGTGACACAAAACCAAATGTCCAGTTTTAGCTCCCTCTTCCCACCTCAACACTTTGCTTTGTAAGCACCCTCTGTAGCTGGGGAAAGTGTTGTGCTGGTAAATGTTTAACCATGGCCTCTCCAGGGATGGGGTTTCAGAGGAAACCCTGATTAGCAGTGTTTGTCCATTTTCTGGTATAAATACTCCCAACATAGGCAATTTCAAGCTACTAGCCTGACTTCACTGAACACGGAGCTGGGAAGAGATGTCCGTACCATAGCTTACGACTATATAGCAGTCATACCACATAGATACAACAGATCTAATCTCAAGAGCATAGATGGTAGTAAAATGTGGCAATATACTAGGAAAGGATGAGTTTTGAGGATTGATCTTGCAAGTTTATACAATAATGGTTAATGATGGCTGTGTTCAACAACTGGCTTGCAAAAATTTCTGAAGATTTAACAATCTGCTTTCGCAGATGAAAACTTTCAAGACTGTGCCAGCATTAAATCAAGTGTGATACCCTGTGTGTCTGCACAGGTCGTGTGCCCGTGAACACGAAGCTGGCCCTGTGTACACTTCTGCTCTTTCCCGGCTGTTTTCCTCCCAACCACTATAGGACAACCCCAACTAGGTAGTAGCCCAAACTACCCACAGAACAAGGCACAAAGTCCAGCAGCTAGAACTGCTCTGGGCAGAAGTCGGCAGATCCTACCCTCAGGAGACGGGTCTGCTGGTGGGGCCTGCACTTCAGATGACCTCCTCAGTGGTCTCACTGCCCAATCACTGCTGTTTCAGTCCATTACTGGACACACAGCTTTTGCTTTCACACTACTTCCTAATGTGTTTCTATCATGGACTTAAAACCTTCATGTCAACCTATGGCCTTAAAAAATCTATTGGAAAAGTGGCACTTTTGGAGAAGTACTTAGAGGAAGCACCTCTCCTGTTTTCCCCCTCTCCCGCTGCCCCCCAGCGAAGCCACTACTTCTAGGCCTCTGACCCATGGGGGACAGGCATACGTTAGGGAGCAAGGCCCTACAGCACCACAATAAACCGGTCTGGTTGTGCTGTCCAGCTGGAAATGCAGAATAGGCATGCTGCTTTTGAGGACAAAGAATGCAAGTGTAGTAATAACAGACACCCATGTTCTGTTCATTTCCATGGCCAAAGATTAACTGGCTGGAAGTTTTGAAGAGAGTTTCAGCAGCTGAGAATGGATAGAGATGTGGGAAAATCTGGTAGAAGTGGACCCAGGGTTGCAAACCTGCTCAGGGGCAGGCCTCTCTCTAATTAGATCTGGCCAGATTGCTTTACAGATGCCCAGAAGGCTGGCTTCACCATGTGCTTTTCTAATTCATAGAGTTGAAAAACCTATTTGCTCTATCACTTCTCATAGGATTTGTACCCTTCAGGCTTTCCATGCTTTCCTAGAAAGCCCAAGAAAATGCTCTGGGACATCTAAGAAGCAAGTGTACCATAGGATAGTATTTCTCAAAATGAGTTCATGGGGGTCGTCTCCATCAAAACCATAGTGACTGCTGGCTGAATGGAAATCTCTGGAGTGGACCCTCAGAAATCCGAATATCGAACACACACGATCCAACTCCTGAAGAGTACTGCTCCAATTAAGCTGGAGAACCTCTGGTACAGTGGGAAGAACGTGAGCCTTGGGGATAAACTGACCAGAGACCAGATCTCAACGGCTCTCCCACTAGTGCGTGGGGCCACTGTCCACAGGTTCTTAACATCCCTGTGCTTCAATTTTCTATTAATTAAAGGAGCAAAATCATATCCATCTTATAGGGTTATTGTGAAAATCAGTGGGCCCAATTCAGGTTAAGGCCCAGTAGCCTTCAGAACCCACAGTAAGCAACTGTTCAACCCCCATCAGTCTACTCTCTGTCTGTCTGACTGTCTGTCTTGGTCTCTTAGCAGTAAATCTCATCTCTCTGGATGGACTTGCTGAACTAAAATGCTCAGAATTCCTGAGACTTTGTCCAGCTTATGAATAAACATTTTTATGACTGCCTCTGTTCTCTACCACACAGAGAGATCTGTTCTAAACGCCGCCACACAAGAGAGCACAGATGAGAGTGAAGCGGGTTTCCCATCACCTCCTTTCGCAGGCCTGGCAGTCACCGAAACTCACACACGAGAGGGCAGACATGCCAGCCTGGGGGACTGGATGATGCCAGCCTGTCAAAGATGCAGCAAAAGGCTCCTTGGAATAAACAGCACTTTGATCACAGAATGCTGATTCACTGCAGAGGGCTAAGGACAGGCATTGCTGGGAAATGCTCTGATGCCTAGAAGCCTTAGTTAGGATGTGGGTGCCCAGGACTCTCCTTTACAGGTGAAACTTGTGGTCATGACTCCCAGTGATGGGTGTTCCACTGAGGAGGCTATTGGCACAGCCATGGTCTTCTTCACGAAATGCCTGTCATCAACAGTGGCCAAGGCCCCTTTCTGACCCTGCACTCGACTTTGTTCCTTGGAGTTGCCCATTCTTGGACCCCAGTGGCCTTTGATGTCATGGCCCTGGGCTTCTGGTCTTGTGTTCCTGTTGTCTCTGGGTACCTCGCTTTGGTGCACAGACTCTAAGCTGCAGAGTGGTAAGGAATACCTAACCTTCCCTTGTCATGTGTGTGGTCCCAACTAGTATGTGTTTGCCTTCATGGCTCCTATTTTAAAAACATGTGTAGTGTTTTACCCTTAATAAGCTACGGTCTATACAACTGTTCCATGCTGTGGGAAATATATATATTACCTTACAGGTATTTATACTTTGGCAGGTCTTTGGATAGCATCAATACAATGTATATGGTAATTTTAATCACTTAACACTTCATTCAGGAAAGAATTTTCAGGCAGACACCTATGGCATAAAGATGGGGTCCAATAAATGTATTTCTTATATTTCACGGAGTTTAATTTCTAATCCAGGGAAGACCAGGCCTGCAGAATGTGGGCCCAGGGCACAGGCCTGTCCTGTGTGGCATGCAGATCTCCCCTGTCCTAGGAGAGGGACCCGAGCATATGCCAGAGGGACCCGGATCGCAAGTGGCTGCTGGGGGCACAGGGGGCAGAGGTGAGCAGCACGTTTTCTCTTCAGACCGGAGTCATGAGGCTAGTTGTTTCAGTTCTCAGGGGCTCAATTTATTTTCTCATTTGTCCAGTGGAGGAGACAATAATATCTGATCTGCCTATTTCAGAGTTGTTTTGAGTTTAAAAGAAAATCAATATATTATAGAGCTCTAAGAAAAAATAAACAACACTCTAAATATAAGATACTAGGCTAAGCTGTTTCCCTTCACACTGACAGGTAAGACAGACATCAAGTTCCCTCCCACCTCCCAGCGGGGAGCAGGAGGGCTGCTTGCTGAGGGACATGTAGGCCGTTTTCTTTCCGATGTTGTCAGAAGTTGTCTTGCATTCAGAAGGGGACAGGGAAGAGCTTTGTGAATTTGGACATCTGAAGCCTTGCACTTAGCCCCAAATGCTGGCAGCCCTCTTACAAAGCGAAAATATTAATTAAAAAACAAAAACAAAAAAAACCCACCCAGATGATCTCATAGGTCTTTTCTACCTCTGAAATAGATGGTATGATTCACATACATTTGACATAAACGTACCAGGTTGTGATGATTTGCCTCATTATGCTCAGCTGAAGAGTGGATTAACAAACAATAATATGCTGAGAGTGTAAAGCATGACCTCTGATTAAAACAGAAGGTGTGAGTGGGTTGTTCCATGGTTAAAGCAATGAACTATGACTCAAGGCTCTGAGTTTCTCATCACAGATCTGTAACCTTGTATGTGACACTGGGAGGCTTTCTAGAGACCTTCAAGAGTACCCTTAATTTGTACATGCGGATCACCGCTTCTTAAAAGCATTGTAGTAAGCCCTCCCTCTGCAAACAGTGGGTGATAATTAATGGCTAATAATATGAAAGAGAGAGCCATCAGTAAAGATTGCCAAATGTCCATGCTACCTTAGGAAGTATTCAGACTACTCCCTAGAGATGCTATAAAAATGCAAATCCCACCGTTTCCAGAAGATCTGTCTGTTGCTGTTCCCCTTCATGTCAGCCATCTACCTGTCCCGCACTGCCCAACAGACATTCTGCGAGGATGGAAATATTTTCTATTCATTCTGTCCAGAGGCAGCTACCACTTATGGCTATGGAGCACTTGAAATATGACTAGTGAAGCGTAGGAACTAAATTTGACATTTGATTTAATTTTAATTCATTGAAATGTATATGTAAACAGCCACATGTAGCTAGGGGCTACCATACCAGACAGAATAGCTCTAGCCAATTCAAACATCCTCAAAGCAACAGGATGAAGATAAGGTTGGGGGAGTCATAGAAAGTAAATTAACTAATTAGTCAGTCTTTGTGTTCATAACAGGTTTTTTCCTCCTCTTTTTTTCAAGTTGGAGGGAGGAATGGCAGAAATCAGGGGCTGAAGCGAGAGATCTTACCAAAAAATAGTTTCCCCACACCTCTGTACTATTTCCCTCTCTTTTCATGCATATTAAAATGAGACAGCACCTAAACTCATTAATAAAAAGCTAAGCTAGATTGCTTTATTCTACAGCAAAAGTTTTCCACACAAACCTGAGGAAATAACCAGTGAGATAAGGTTCAAGAGAAATGAGCCTCACTCTGTACCATTCTCAGATCGCCTCTGAGGAGACCCATATGCACATATTTTGCCTCGGGTTGTTCTCTGTCTGCTGCTACCCATCCCCAGCCCCACTTATCTCTGTGGCTCAAACTCCACTCCCTTCCCCCACGAGACACATCAACTGATAACCTACGAGTCAAAATCATAGGTGAAGTGCTGTCTCCCATTCCCTCCAGACCTAGGTACCTTTTCATTTTTGCCCCTTTCGTGTAAATTCTGTGCCAGGAAACTGTAGTACATAATACGCAGAGCCCTGAGGTCTTGTCTCCCTGCCTTCCCGCAGCATTCCCACGCCCCCAAAAGGGGTTTGCATAAACAGTGGCTGTTCTCCCTAATCTACGTCCTCACCCTTGAAGTGAATTTACTCAGACTCTATGTGGTATTAGGTGGGTGCAAAAGTAATCGCGGTTTTTGCAATTTTCTTTTTAAAACCTTTTAAACCGCGATTACTTTTGCACCAACGTAATATAAAGAATCTATTCTTCCTGCGCTTCGTTTATTTCTGCCCTGTCTTTTGTATCTGTTTTCTTCCTGACCACTGCATTTCTCAGATATTCTGAGCTGAAATAGAACAGGGGTTCGGTCCCTAATTCTCCTTGTGCACTGCCTAGCACAGCGTCAGATGCCATGAGGGGCTTCATCAATGCCTCTTGATAATGGATAAAAGACTATTAAGCTCAGTGGGATTTTTATAGCTTTGGGATGTGAAGGTACTTCTTTAGTTCAACATATTCCAGGAAGCAATGTAATTTTTTCCCTTGGCGGACTTGTTGAGGGGAGTGGGTTAGGCTTGGTTCTTTTAGGGAAGGACTTCAGAATCGGTCCTGTATTTTTCAGGTTGATGTCATAATAATTTGAAGGAAAACGGCCCTGGACTCAGCCAGCAGTTGCATGAGTAGCATGGAAGGAAGAAAGAAATCATGACAAATACACTGTGGGTCCCTCTTTTCTCAACAGTGAAGGGAAAAGGGAATAAAAATCATTATTCATGAAATAGTCACACTGTCCCATTGAAGACCAGTAAATATGACTACCAAGCCTTGTGAGGAACTTTGCAGTTTATTCAAATTGGGAATGAGGTAAAAGGAAAGTACACGATGAATAACAGCTCACCAGTGCCATATTTCCACTAGTCTCTATGGTCTCCTAGTATAATTTGTGGCATGCATATTTTCTAAGGAGATTATTTTGAAATAGAAAACCATTCATTCTGCTTCCAAAGTCATCCTTAAGTGAAGGATGAAAGTTATAATAAATAGAAATTTAATTAAATTTTAAGGTTAAACTAGCAATAATAAAAATGCTCCCTCTTCTTCAAGTTAAAAAACGTACAACAAACAATAAAGCAAAGCAGGGTTCTTGGATCAGTGCAGCAGCGTCACCTGGGCATGTGTGAGAAATGTAAATTCTTGGGCCCCACCCAGACCTACTGGAGAGAAACTTTGGGGGTGGGGCCCAGCAATCCCCATTATAAAAAAATCTCCACGTGATTCTGCACTCACATTTGAGAATGATTGCTTTAAACCAATGTTGAAATCATCAAAACTATTATTTTCAATGTCATACTCAAGTGTACTAAAGGAGTGCCCCTGAAATGTCAAATCTTTTCCAATTTTATAAGGAAGGTCTGAACAAGTGCAGCCAGGATTCCCTAGTTCTGAGTTCTCACAGATCTGCACGCTGTGCTACCTGAGATCTGATCAAGATACCCCCGCACTCCCAGAGCCGGGGCGCCGGCTGGGCAGGCACTTCTGAGCTAAGCCACCAGCTCATCTGCTTCACAGTGGGAGAGGGAGGGGTTCCAAAAGGGGGTGCAGGGATGCAGAGGGCATTGGTGATGCTGGAAATCTATGACTTTTCCATCAATTGTGATCATTCCTTTTTGGGAGGGGAGCAAATATTTAGTGCCTTTCAATCACTCTTTCACAAATAACAATCAAAAGAAAGACCGTGCTTATAAAAAAAAAAAAAAAAAAGGCATCTCTGCAGATAATTGCTTGTCAGCTACACTAAACTGTGCATCCATCATAGTGAGTCCGGGTGAAGGCAAAGTGTAGCGTCTAGATAATTCACTGCCACCGTGTGTCTGTACTCTTCTTCCCCAGGTCCTTGAACCTCAGTCGCAACGCTTATTAACCAGGACCTGCCAGCCAGACATTCTGGCTTTCCCCGATCTTCTCCTATTTCAGCATAATTACCCTCCAGATTCTAAAGGGAATTTTTAAGACGTTTTTGTCCAAATGATTCAAAGACTTTGAAATTTGTTTGATAACAGTATTTATCATGTAACCTATTCTTTGTATGCCCCAAGAACACAAGGACAGAAACAAGTCAAAGTGCCAGATGCTCAATAACATTTTGTGACATTTTTCGCCAGAAGAAAAACTCTGTCCTAAGAAAAATGGGATGCAAACTCTCCTCAGTAACTTTTCTCACTTGAAATCACACCTCGCGTCACGACCTATTACACCCACATAGTCATGTGCCATAGGCACTGCACAGTCTCCAACATTTCAAAGGCTCAAAAGCTATTTTTAAAGCCAAAATACAATCTAGGTTGCTATTCTATAAAGTACTTTTTAAGGAAGAACAAAGTAATATAGTGATTTTTATACATGTGGGCAGTTAGCCAACTCACCAAAAGATTGAATGCAGCTGTCGATGAGATCGTCCAGACTGGCTCCTTTGGCTAAATGTCCCAGAGACACCATCATTCGGAACTGGGTGATCTGGGCCAGGCTGGGATGGGAGGGAAAGGGGCTGCGGGCTGGCTTCGTCTCTAGTTTTGCTTTAGGGGCAGCTCTGCAGCCATGAGGTTTCCTGGGGCAAAACAGAGGAGGCAGTGAGTGCAAGCAGAGCAGCCAGGGGACAAACAACCTGGCAGCTCCGTGCTCTGGAGGCAGATTGGAGAGGAAAGGAGTAGAGATAAAACAATTAATCCCGGGAGTTGGGCTGATAGAAGATATACCCCTCCCACTTGGCAAATGCACCAAACGGACTGGTTGGCTGTTAAAGAGACATCTCCCAAGCAAATAACAAGGTGAGATTTCAGGGTTGCAGCTAGGGCTCGTCCTCCTGGGGTTAGGAATGCTTTGGCCTGCTGTCTCCATTTCTCGAAGGGGAGAGGCAGAGGCAGGGCTGTCGGCAGTCCTCAGCGCCTAGTAGTAATTTTAAACTTTAGCCTCAAGGCCGCTGACTTTGGCCTTAAGAATTAAGTTTCAGGTAGTCTCACCTTCAGCTAAACTGATTCATCTTGAGCAACACCAGAGATGCTATAGAAGGTCAGGTGGCCTCAGAAATATCTTCAAGGGCTTCAGTGGTAAAGTCAGAGATGGAGGACTCATGTGCAGGGGGTGAGGAGTGGGGAGGAGTGTGGTATTTAGATTTTAAGCTAGTCCTGCCTGTCTCACAGATGTTGGTTGGTTTTAAGATTCTGTTTTTCATGATTGACAGTAATCATTAGGAGTTATTTGTAGTCTTAACCATCGTTCTATCAAGTCCTTACTTGGGTTCTTACCTACTGAAAAACAGAAACCAAAACAGAGCCTAGGAGAGCTTTATTCCAAAACTAAAATGCCAAAGGACAAGCCAGGACCTGGAAATGGCATAGGAGACTGAGAAGTCACCTTTGGCCACTCTCATCTAGCTTTACCTTTGGCCATGACCTCGCAGTATAATTCAAGTTGTTTGCAAAATGATATATGAAGGTTAATTAGCATTTTGTTTTCCTTTCCATTAAAAAAGATAAACATACGCAGATACATTTCTATAATCTTTAAAGGTTTAATAGTGATAGGTGTTGTTGCTGATAACTTCTATAGTTAATTCTCTTGTCCCTACTGTGGTTTGGTTATTTCATAGTTTACAAAAAGTCAAGAAGAAACAAGAACTATGCCTCAGATCCATAACTTTTGCTACTCACTGTATATTTTGATGAACACATGATGGCATCAATTAATCAATAATGCTTATTCCATGACACTGTCATAGGCCAGAGAAGACCAATGAGATTGTCTATGTGAAGGCGCTTTATAAACTGTAAAACGTATTTGTTAGATGTGAGCTGTTGTATAAAGATCATCTAGCAGTTCCTTAAAACAAAAATCTGGTTGGAGAATCAGCCCCAGACCATGACAAAGACAAATCTATCGATCTTAAGTGTCCTGTGAGTATCAAGGGTAAGAAGTGGGATATTCTCAGAGGAGGGAGAACCAGTTCCAGGTCGAGGGCTGGGGGAAGCTTCTCTGATAAGATATAATCTCACCTAGAAGGGGCTGAAGAAGTGATGAGATCAAAATAAAATGCTGGGGCACACATGGAATTTGGGAAACCAGCCGACCTATGAAAAGATTACCGAACTACGGGGCCACTCAGTACCCAGCCAGGCTTATGGACGGAACACCCTGCCCTTCATGCTTCATTCCAAACTAGCTCCAAAGCCCTGGGCTGGCAGTGGCTGCTGGGCTGTTCCCACCTAGTGTGGGCCCAATGACATCGAGTCAGCAACTGGCTATTGGGAGCCTGCTAACCCAGGCTATAATTTCTGAAAAGTCAAGTAGATGTTAACATGACTTGATCAAGTTTCTTCTGGCCATTACTGATTTTTACCCAGGCCCTATGATAGCCCCAGGATCGTATCAGTATCTGTAAATGGGAGGAGCTAATAATGGCCACCCATGACACGGTGCTGGGGATCTTTAAAGCTTATGGCCCAGAAAGAAATCTCCATTTCTTCAGGATGTTGGAACTGAGTCTAAAAGAGGCCAAATGACAAAGCCAAGGCTGTACAACTCATATGTGCTAGATCTGGGATTTGTACTGGGCGCCTCTCTGGCTCTATTTGTTTAATAAATATTTACTGTGTTTGGAACTGAGCATCAGAATTAGCAAGAGGGGCTGTAAAGGTCAATTCGACTTAAAACAAAAGTAACATCCTCCAAAAGCAGAGCTGCTAACATAGAGACTGAATGTCAGGCCCGAGGCCTTCTGCGGGTCCCTGGAACAGTTCTCAGACCCCAGAGCTGGATGGACTCTGCATGGTCATTTACCAAGCCCTTCACCTAGAGGTGTGGAGGTCCAAGCTCAGAAGGGCAACATGACTGGCCACAGGTGCTGAGCCAGGTAGAAGTCAGGCCACCTGTGCCCATGTGCCATGCTCCCCAGCTGGGCTCCCTCCCCTTCTAGGAAACATTGACAACAATCTAAACCAGGGGCTGGTTGTTAGGTTGGGATTAACCAGCTTTCTGCCTTAGCTACAACCTTTTTACCCAAAGCAGAGTCGGGAAAGCTGAAAATTATGTCCTTCTCGGTACAAGCCTCATTTTCTCTTAGGCCTTCCACATTACTTCTTCCTGGCCCCTGGAGAAGAGGCACTTGTAAGAAGAGTCTGGGCCCCCACATACAGATCTTCCCTCTGGGGCTGGGAAGTGTCTACCTCTCTCTCAGCTGAAGATCCAAGGAAAACTCCATTTCTCTTTCAGTTGGTGGCATTTACCATTTGGACTCTGAAAACTGCCCTGGTTCTCATTCTAGAAATGGTTCCTAGTGTCAGCAGTAGGGGAAACCACTTTGGTTCACAAGGTGAGATGCTTTTACCAGAACTAGGAGGAACTGGGGTAGATTCAAGTAGAAAGAAAGATCTTGAAGGAGGCAGGGAGGGGAGGCTAAGAGATGCAATTTGGGAAGTCTGTAGCCCAGAGAGACTCAGACAGCTTCGGCATGAGAAACCAGGGATTAGAAAAACTACTGAAAACCAAATTGCAACCTGAGAGGTCTAGGAAGAAGCGGGTAATCTGCACCATAAACAGGGAAACTCAGCTTTTCTGCTGTGCAGTCTCTTGATTGGCTGCTTTGTGACAAACCTTCAAATCATTTGCTTCTTCTGGTGAAATGGCTGTAGATAAGGATTTACAAAATGTTTCATTATAGACAGGTCTTGAGGGTGTTTTAATCCATAGAACGAATAGCTTCTAGAGTGCCAAGACCTGCTTTTAAAGGATAGTAGCCAAGTGTTTCCTGGCCAGTTCCCTGGTGAATTAAAAAAAAAAAAAAAAAAGGAGGTGGGGGGAGTCGCAAGAGAAACAAATTAACTTGAAGGTGTTTTTGAGGCTAAACTTGGCTAAGGTCTCAAGTTTGCTGAAGGAGATTGTCAAAACCTGGAACTGGTTCAAGTGAAATCCTCTCAGGGCACAGGTACCTCAGAGGAGGTCACAATTTAAGGCTGAACTTTTTATAGAATCTTCCATGACTTTCTTTGCAGTGGAAGACGGTTTTTATTGGCTTCTAGTGAGTCTTCCTTCCAGGCCTGTCCTCTCCCCACCCCCATAATATAGACTCAATTTAACTTACTAAAGCCTTTCCCCTCAATCTAGTGCAAGGTACAGTGCTGGACTCTAGGGGATACAGGGTGGGATGGGGAGGTGCATAAAGGGCTGAGAACCTTTAGCTCCAGAAAGTCCAGCAGAGCAAAGCTTCCTGCCTCTAATGGGCACGCGTGTGCAGGCTGGGCATGGTGCAGTCACGCCAGAGTCCATGCGGATGGAGGTGGGAAAGGCACAATCTACCCAGCCCTGTCCTGAACCCAGGCCCTCATCCAGCCAGTTGTCTGGTTCTGGCCCTTTGGAGGACAAACCCAAAGTTGCCTGGCCCCTCCAGGCCTTTCTCCTGCCAAGAGCATTCACTCAGTTACTCTTGTTTCATCTTCTGTCACCCCAAGATCCTTCTAAAATATCTCTCTAGAATCACAGTGGGGTGGAGGAGAGTACAGGTTTCCACCCAGAATGTTATATGGTTCCCTAACCTCTGCTTGCTTCCTGCAAGCACAGTTGGCCTTTCCGAGCCTTCCCGAGATCCGCAGGGCCGGGACTGGCCGCCAGGTGGCGGTGCCGGAGCCCCGCGACCGCACCAGGTGCTGGCGACCGGGAAAGTCCGCGAGTGGGAGTCCCAGGTACGCGGCGGCGAGGAGGTCCATCAGTGCAATTCTGGAGCTCGCTGGGCGAACTCTGGCCACGCAGACCTCACAGTCTAGCTCCCTCCCCTACTTGCCGGGTGCGACGCGCTGGGAGCTCCCAGCGCGTCCGTCCCTTGTGCGCGTCTCCCCGGACTTCAGCGGAGACCCCGGCCTGCCGCCGTCCGCACCCCAGCGGGCAACTTCCCGTAGGAAGAGGCGCCCGTGTGGGCCGCAGCACTTCCCATCCCCGAGAGATCTCAGAGGGCCGCTGGCGCAGTGGCCCCCAACCCAAGGATGGAAATTGGCACTCCCGAGGGCCCGGGCCCCTACTCACCGCGGAGCCTCTCTCGCCTTGCCCAGGGTACCCATGGCCGCGGCCGCGCTCCTGGAGCCGCCTCACCTAGGGCGGCGGGTCGGGCTCGGCTGGGCGCAGCGCATCGCCGCCGCCGCCGCCGCCGCCGCCTGCGGAGTCCTGCGCCCCGGGCCTCTCCACCCCCGGGCCGCCCACCCGCCGCTCTCAGAGCCGGGTGAGCCTGCCCGACGCGCACCCGCAGGCACAAACTTTGTGTGCGCGCGCCCTCTCGCCTTCATCCGCGCGCGCACACACACACTCGCCCGCACGAACCACCTGACACACTGATGTTATCGGCTGTAGGAAGTGTGTGGCGCTCTTCAGCAGCTCTTCTCCGAAATGTTCCCCCAGTACTCGGTAGGGTCCGTAGGCCGGCGCCTCTCGCAGTCCTCGCCCGTTACCCCTGCCACCTACCTCTTCCAGCCGGAGGGTGCCGTCCGGAGGGAAGCTGGAGGGCTGGGGAGGCTCCAGGTGCCCTGGATCCCACGAAACCTGTGCTAGGAGAGCAGGTGTGCGCCCGATGGAATTCGCTTCGCCCAGCGGTTCTCGGGGGGAACCCCTGCCCCCCTGCCGTCCCGCATTTCAGTCCTGGCTCGCGAGGACCCCCTGTGCCCCTGCAGGCCTCTTTTGTATATCAGAGTGCAGAGCCGGGGGCGGGGTAAGGAACTAATACACAGTTGTGGATTTGCCTTAGCTTGCGTCTTTGGGGGTCTTCTTCGTAGCGATTTGCAAGACTGGGCTAGAGATACGTGCACTGTACCCTGCAAGAGGCGGCGGGTTTGGAGGTGCGCTCTGGGGCGTGATCTCCCACCGTGATCCGGTGCGAGACAGCTGCCTGGCTTCTGTGGGTGTAGGAGATATGGGGAGGGGGACATCGAGGTGGGGAGAACTTTCTTAGAGCAGATCTGGCCAGGGATGGCGGCCTACCCCTGCGTCCAAGTGAAGATAACAATGAGAACTAATTTGATTGAGTGTACTGTGCTAAGTGCTTTCTGTGCATTGCCTCGTTTAATCCATCTCCCCCAAATACCAAGAGGTCATTAATTTAAAGATGAGAAAATTAATGTTTCCAAAATAATATGCCTCCCATTACATAACTAGTAAACAGCTGAGAGAAGTATGACTGGGCTGAGATCTGACTCCCTGCAATCACTGCTGGACTGTCCAGATAACTCACCCATTATTGTCACATGCCATAACTCCAGCCACAATAATAGGTCTCTTCCCAGCTATAATGTTTTGGACCTTAAAGCCTCCCTTTGCGACTTTATCTATACATTTCCTTATATTTATATGCCGTCTTGTCCTAGAAAAACGCATTCAAGATAGCTTACAGAGGTACGTAACCCACAAAAGAAATGTGCGAAATGAAAAGTGAAAAATAAGGTACATAAAATGGAGCCAGAAATGAAAGGTGTTTGTTTTTTTTCCACAGAAATGCACCCCATAGAGTCCAATACACTTGCTACAAGTGGGACAAAAACTTGTCTCCTGGATTTCTAGCAGTCAAGTTCAAAAGGAAGCCTTATCTAAAATTCAATTCCTGTCACATGCAAGACAAAAAACAAAAAAAAAAAAAGAAAGAAAATTGCTCAAGAGAAGATCAGCCCTTGTTGATACTGAGACCAGAAAGAAATTTCTCTAGAGAATCCTCATGAACTTGGAGTGATAGAAAGAACCAAATCCTCAGTCACAGCCATATACATATAGAAGGGGCATGTGGATGTTTAATAAATATTAAATAATGACACTCCTCTAGACTTACACTGTATTTGTATATGTATATATGCCAAATGGATAAACATATACCTTTATGTAAATGCACAATTATATGTAAATGTGTGTATGTGTAGATTGATAGGCTATTTGGTGCATACATACAATACTAAGCACAAATATAGGCAGCTGCACACACCTATACACTTGCAGTCCGTATGTATATAAGTATAGAAATTATTAGCTTATTCAAGAAATGAGTCATGCCAAGTTTTCTAGGGAAAGAGGCCTGCTTCTGGCCTGGAAGCTTTTTCCTTTCCAGCTTCCTGAGAGCTCTGCACTCCACTTGCACCAGATCCTGTTTCTCTGCCCACCTGAACTCTTTGATGAGGCTTTCTGGCTGTTCCTACTTGAACAATTTGTTTTTTCCAGACATCTGAAAAATTAGAATCTCTTCTTTCATCTTCTGCCATGTGATTAGTCTCCCTGGCATTGTATGCGAGGTCTCTGACCTCAAGAACAAAGTTCTCCTTCTTTTCTCTCATCCTCTCCTCTTACCTTCTCTTCTGCTTATCTAACCGCTTTGATGGGCAGTAGTCAATGTCTCTGTACCAGTTGAGAAAGGTTGGGGACCATTGTCTTCCTCTGCCTACCCCTTGGGTGAGGTCATTCCTTAAGACTCTTTCTCTGTCATTCTTCTTTTCATTCAGGCGTTCTTAACTGATGGCCATGGAGTTTTATTTGGCTTTTTGGTGGGTATTGTGAAATACCTGCTTTCCTCAGATTTTCTAAATGATCCATTGCTCAAGTTAGGTATTTTTATTTTCTTCTATGACTTCAACAGGATCCATATGACTTATGTCTGAATATCCAACCTTGATATCTAACATCTACACCCACATTTCCAACTGGTCACCAACTCCTTTAATTATTCCACAGGGCTTCCTCTCCATCTCCATGGCCACATGTTGATCTTGGCCCCAATTATCTCAGAATCTGGACATGTGTAATAGCCTCAAACCTGGCCTCCCTAATTACAGAACCTCCTCTTGTCTTCACAGATCCTTCTTTCATGTTGCTTACAGAGTCACCTGCTCATGTCATATCTCTGCTTCTAAGCTGCCAAGGAACCCCTGTTTCCTACAGAATAAAGTACAAACTTATTAACATCGTGCCTCTTCACAGCTGGACTTTACCTGTCCAGCCTGGCCTCCAGCCACGCCCTCCCAGGCACCTGACCTTTTAGGGTGCACCTTGGTCACATGTGGTAATTGCTGTGTCCTGTGCCCCTGCAAGCCTCAGTGCTCTTGCTCGTGTACTTCTTTCTGCCTGACATCTGTTTTCACCTGGGAAACACACAAAGGCACAGTTATACCGAACTCATGTCAAACTGGCAAGTCACCTTAGAGGGAACACATAGAGCTGCCTCCCAGGTGCAGAGGGGTGCAGACTCACCTTTCAGAATCTGCCCGATGACTGGTGGTGCTTGGAGAACCTATTGGCTACCACAGCTTCCATCTGTTGTCTACCATTTATTCACCCATTTAAGATATATTCACTAGGTATCTACTTAGGGTCAGATGCTGTCCTTGTCATTGAGAGCCTGGTAAAGAACAAGACAGACAAGATCCTGGTTCACAGGAGCTTACGTGTCTAACAAACAGACAGTAACCAAGTCAACAAATAAACAGATAAACCACGGTTTTACACCCTGATTTCCAGGAGCTGCCTCTTCAGAGTTGGGTTACCCCTGCCTTCATGGGGACACCATGACCTATCCCAGTTGGGGCCCCCACATGGACCTATGAGGACAAAACTGCCATATTTGGGGGCACACAGCTGCAAAGAAGAGTGGAGAGAGATGGAGAGGGAAAAGAGGGAGGGTGTGTGGCACCATCCTTTACTCTGCTGCTGAGTGCTACTCCTATTTCTGAGGCGGGGAGTGTTGGCCTCATTATTTTATGGTTGTGACTGGCCGTCCATCACAGCAGCACATTGGACACTGTCAGTCCCTGCTGTTGTTCACCTTGGACCAACGCTAGAGGAACTGCCCACGTGAGCAGCGTCTCCTTTTGCTCATTGCCTATAGATGGGGGGCTCCTGGTTGCATGCCTGCTTGTTTCTTTGTCCTGGGCATCTTCTCATGGATGTAGCAGGTTGTCTCTCTGACTGTGGACCAGCTATTCTGCGGAGTATTCTGTCTCCTTGAGGTACTCCCAGGATTCTCCAAAGGGAATTTTATGAATGTCGTATCAATTCCAGTTTAATATAGGTCATCCGACATATAGGCCCTAAATGTGAATATCTATTCTTGTTTTCACCCGCTGTGAAGAGTGCTGCCTTTTTCTGTGAAGTCCCTTCCCAAAGCCCCCCCACCTCTGTTCATATTTATTTACATCAGAGCCCATATTTTCAGTTAGATTGGTCTCAATAGTCTCTACAAATTTGATTTTGTAATATTTTTAGGATGCTAATACAACGAACAACTAGAAATACATGTTTTCTCATGCTTTTATTCCTAGCGACATAGGAGTCCCTGGAGAACTTTGAGCAGATGAGGGACAGGATCTGACTTCTGCTTTATAGGATCACTCAGGCTGCTGAGTTCCAAAGTGACTCTTGGGAAGTAAGGGCAGGAGGTTCTTGGTGGAAATGGCCTTCATAATTTCCTGCTGGGTGGGTCTGCCAGGTCGGCAGCTTTCAAACTGCTTTGAACATTACTCTATGGCAAGAAGAGTAAAGTCAAATTTTACACTCTGTGACTCAGCTGTACATTTATGTTACGTGTAAAACTGAAACACAAGCTGTGTGAAACAGGACCACGCTACATGTGGTCCACTCTGATCCTTTCAAATCTTTTTTGAAAAGTGACATTGAAAAATAAATGCTGGTCAGGACCCACTAAAGTAATCCATTACTGGGTTGGGATCATAGTTTACAAAATACAGCGCTAGGTCCACCTCTCATGCTAACAATAGGTCTCCATAGTTACCTCAGGAAATGGGAAGTAGGTGGCTCTGAGTAGAGGGGGAATTTTTTCATTGTTTCCCCTTTGTAATTTTTATTTTTGTGTTATGTGCACGCATCTATTCAATAAATAAATCCTATTTTGAATCATGGGAAAAAATTTTGTGTTTTTTTGATTCTGACCTAAATGGCTTTAAAAAATCAGAAGCTGGGGCCAGCAAAGGTAAGTTGTCAGTGAATTCGCTGTGTTCAAGTTTATAAAAAAAAAAAATCAAACAATGCATATATTTTTTACAAATATTTGGGAGACATATGGCACAGTGGTTAAAAGTGTAAGCTCTGGAGTTAGATTGACTTTGAATTTAACCTCAATGCTCCTAGTAATGTGACCCTGAGCAAATTAACTTTTCTAAGCCTCAGTTTCCATGTCTGTAAAAATGGGTGTAAACAAGGCATACCTCATGGAACTTTGCTAATGATTGTATGGACCTGGTCTACACCTAACCTGTAGCAACCACTGAAGACATGTTAATGTTGTGATTGATTACTCTGTGCCAGGTTGTGGGCATACAAGGTGAATGTTTCAGGAACCTAGGAAGTACTCACATAATCACAACCAAAGGACACCTATCCTAGTTCTTGGTTGATGGAGCCAACTTCTCAGAGGAAGTAAGCTGTAGGTTAAGATGCAAAGGGTGAGCTGAATAATGAGCCAAAGAGAAGTGAGGGGAGAGGAGAAGTGAGTGTTGCAGAGAAAAGGAAGATGCAGGTAAGGGAAAGGAAGAGCAGAGTGCTTTGCTGAACAATAAGACTCAGGAACTTAATTCTGATGCAACACCCCCCCCCCCCCCACCCAGCCGATATAGAAATAAGGTTCTCAAGTCTGACTTAATTTTACTGCCTTTGCAGAATCCCAGAGGCTTCACACCTTGAAGAGTCAGCCCCCATGGCTCTTTACACACCCCTCACTCCACTTTAGTTATGATTCAATTAACACAGCTCCTCAAGTTTGTCTTGGGGTGCTTGAGATGAGTGCTGCTGAAAAGAGGACTGAGTTAATTAAAATTCAACACTGGACTTCTTTTACATGGCTGGCATTGCAATCGAACGGCAATAATTTAAATACTAAAACTAGTTTAGTAATGCAACCACTATTTTAAAAACACCTAGTGTGCACCCGGCACCATACTAACATTAATACTACTTAATAATTTAACACCTACAAAGACACATGGATAAAAGCTGGTAAAAAAAACAAAAACAAAACCCAGTTCATAGAAAGATTCAAATAGCCTGGACCAGCCCAAGGATGTGGTTGTCTGGGTACAAAAACTATTTAATATGCATTGAAGAAAGTACTGTGATAAGCATTGCACTGAAGCGAAAACTCCTCAATATGAATAGGTGTACCGGTGAGCAGTGAGAAAATCATTGTAAATTCATATGGGTGGGTGCTTCTCAATCTGGGATCATCTACAGATGCATCCTTAAGTATCTAGAAGAATTTTCTTTTCCCTTTAAAAAGGGTAATGTTTTACTTATGTTTCAGAAATACCAAATTATGCCATTTCACATGCAACCTACAAGCATTTTACCTCTTGATTTCAATAGTGGAGTCTAATACTCCATCCCACTCCCCTGTGCTAAAGCCCAGTCTTCCCCAACCCCACATGGGGGGTGAGTATCTTTGTATTCAGTCTGTTTCTTTGTCATGGGACTTGGGAGTGAAACAGTTGTGGCCTTAGGAAAATCTAAATTGGGATAGAATAATCTTTTCTATTTCTCTGGCTGGAAGCGGGAAGCGAGGCTCTTGCAGCCCTAATAAGGAGGGTGTGTAACCCTGTGGGTAAATGTGTTCTCTGAGTACAGAATTTGTGTTTCACAAATACTAAAGTCACAGCCCAGAGAGCGTCATGAAAATTAGAAATGCACTGATTAGAAAACAAAACTGAAAGCTTAAATTTGCTGCAAGTATCAATCAAGACTGATCTGCCCCCGTGTGCAACTGGCAACTGACTCAAACATCCTGGTCACAGTAATTTCTCAGTGTCCATCCAAATGATAGCCAAAATTTACTGTAAAAGAAAACTGTCCTTTTTGTATTGTATTGGGTTGGTGTGTGTGTGTGTGTGTGTGTGTGTGTGTGTGTGTATCTTGCATCAAACTGAGAACTTAATTCTAAACAAAGCATGCAGCTGGCGGAGTCTGCATTGTGGTTTCATGAGTACAGATGGAGACCTAACGGTCAATCAAGATAGTCAACCAAGTGTTCAGCTTAATTGATTTTAAATTAAGTTAAGCAATGAAAAGCACTGCCATATGTTACGATAAATCCAGTTAATGCCCATTTATGTGTGATTTTCAAGTGCTCCAGAAGTGAGGCTTTGCTCCCTGAGCAAGGTTACTTCATGTTGGATCTTAATTTGGCCCATGCAGGTGTGATCCTGCTGTCGTGTTATTGCTTTGATGTTGTTAGTTTGTATTTGGGTCGGGGGTTGAAGACATCTGGGTGAGACTGATGATGGAAATAGACCAGTTATATATAATCAATGTTGGCGGTTGTTTAAAAAATCCTCTTGAAGTTCTAAGTCAGTAAGTGACTTTTGTCCTGTAACAGCTAGAGGAAGTAAATGGGTCAAATTGGAGGTGAGGGTGGGAGGAGGGTGAGTTTGCTCAGACCTTCTCCACTTAGGACCACTCTAAACTCAGCAGGACTGGCAGGGCCATATTTTAACATTCATGGGCCCTTCCTTCATAAAAATATATTAAAAATATTTTATGATTGTGTTGGCACAAAGGTGAATATAATCCAAACTGGACTCATTATTATATATCCATTCTTATCATATTCATTTCTCTTCTGATTTTAAAAGAAATTAAACTAAAACACTTACTTAATTTGACATGGGCCCCGATAAGTACCATAGACTCTAGGCGCTGCCTCTCCTGGATTAGTCGGCCCTGGGAGGTTGGCTGGCTCCTTCACGAAAGACAAAATTCTCTTTCTTGGCTCCAGGAGAGTTCATGGCTTCTGGCTGTTCAGAAATGGTGTAAAATGAGGGGAAAGGTGAGTTTCGAAGAGGAGCACCCTCTCTGCCCCTTGTGGGCAAGCAGTAGGGAGGAATATGAAAGATTGCCTGGAGAGCAGTAAGGTGAGAAATGGGATGAAAAGGGAAGGTTTGTGTGGGACAGAGTCCCAGAGAGCAGTTTCCAGGCTCTCGGCCTCATGTGGAAAGGTGCTGCCTCGGGTAGCAGATGGCCATCAGCTGTGACTAGTTGGCCATCAGCTGTAACCAGTTAGCCATTGGCCACTGATAAAACTGCCGTGGCTGAGCTAGCAAGCCCAGATTGCTGTTAGCAAGGGGGTTTGTTGGTGGGCAGAGAAGTGAATTGTGGATTGCGGATCCTGTGGATCCTACTTCCTGTGTCTTGTCCGGCCGCCAGTGAGACTGGGGTGCAGGAAGACCGCCTGTTGGGGTACTGGTGGATGTTTGCTTTTGTGTCTCAACCAGCCTCCAGGCGAGATTATAGTGGTATGAACCCCCCATCCATGGCTCTGTTGTTGCTTTTTGGCCTCACCATTATCCTGTGTTCTGGTGCGGGGAGCAGGGCCAGAGACCCTGCATGACAGCTTGCCTGGGAAGGAGAGAGAAACACATGACACTGATTAAAATAGGGCTTCTGAAGGGTGATCAAGGCCAGAGAGGCCAAATTAAAGGGGCCAAAAAAATAGTACTTACTGACCAACTGTCTGTCAGCACAGTGAATTAGGGATGCTTGTCCTGTATCAGGGAATGAGTAAGAACTTATTGCTTCCATGTTAGACTTGAACTTGGAGCTACCATCCAGAAGCTGAACCAGAAAGGACCTGACAATCTCCAACTATTGCAGAAAGTCGACTAGACGATTGCACACAATTGGTGGTTGGCAAAAACAAACAATAAATGGCCTGACATATATTAAACTATGCTGAGCTGGAGTCTTTCTTTGATCAAACAGAATGCTTTTTACTTTTTTCTCTGTATATCTGTTGATCCTAAATTCGTCATGATGATTATATAAGCCGCTATATTGGGTACTTCCTACATGTCAAGCACTGTGTCAAGAAATCAGTATACATTATTTCACTGCATCTTCACAAAAAACCTTATGACGATTTACCATTGTGGCCCCCCCTTTATAGATGGGGCATTCAAGTCTCAGAAAGTAACTCACCCACGGATGCATAGCTAGTGAAAAGTGAAGCTGGGTTTCAAGAAAATGTGATTCTGGAGTGCAAGCTTATCACTATTTTGCTGCACTGCCTGCTCATAATATGTTCGATTTTGCGCCCAAAACAGTTGAGCTTGTTGGGTATTACCTGTTATGAACATCTGGGTGAGGTAAAGAGGGTAAGTAACAAGTACTAACTATATTGTTGATGGTCTCAAAGAAGTGATAAACTTTTAGCTGTCTTAACAACCACAACTTACAACCTTGACCGTACGTAGTGGGTCAACATTTTGGTCTCGTTACATAGATGCTCCTCAGCTCCGCTCAAGCTAAAATTGTCTCTAAAAAGACTTGGTCATTGATGGGGGAGGGGGACCCCAGACTTAAGACTTCTTCAGGCTCTACCTCAAGTTTTCAGTTATTTGAAAAGTGAAAGTAAAAGTGTTGTCAAAGTGCTATTAATATGTTGGTCAGAGCTGTTACTTTTATGTATTAGTTCTCAAATGACAGGTACCATAGCTTGTGTGTGTGTGTGTGTGTGTGTGTGTGTGTGTCTACACATGTGAATATTTCCTTAAATTGGGCTAAAACCAATGGTTCCTGCTACATTCTCTTCTTCATGATTCTATTTTTAGGTGCTTTGGTCCTTCTCTTTAAGAAATGGGGATTTATTAGATCAAGTGGTTAAAGTATTATTCCTTAGGACTTTCCTATTACAACCCAAGAAGTTTTATCTATTTATTTACTTAACAAGAGTTTTAGCTCATTATTACAGTTGTCCCCTTTTATTCATGGGGGTTGTTTCAAGACCCCCCCAGTGGATGCTTAAAACCATGGATAGTACTGAACCCCATTTCTCTCTCTATATATATTTTTTTCCTATATACACGTACCTATGATATAGTTTAATTTATAAATAAGGCACAGTAAGAAACTAACAATAGTAACTAATAATAGAACAATTATAACACTCAGTATACAGTAATAAAAGTTATGTGAATGTGGTTTCTCTCTCTGAAAATATCTTATTGTACTGTATGTACTCACCCTTCTTCTTCTCATCATGATGTGAGATAATATAATGCCTATGTGATGTGGTGAAGTGAGGTGGAATTTTCCATTTAATACTTTTGGTGTGCAGTTGACCATGGGTAACTGAAACTGCAGAAAGCAAAAGGTAGGTAAGGGGGACTACTGTATACTTTTAAAACAATTCTTATGACTGAGCTATTAATACAATTATACTTCAATTTCAAAATCTACTTTTAAGAGGTATGAATATTTTTCTGAGGTGCAGATGTAAATTCAGACATTTGGTCGAATCTGTTCAAATTAGGTGTTAAGACTGATATTGACTTTTCTCCTTTTTGGATTATTTTATCCAGTCCCTCAAGTTCCCAGCCTGGGCCATCTTTTCCTGGAACATCACAGAAACCCACAGTTCTCAGTATCTTCCTGCCTGTTGGCCTACCCAGCCTGCTTACAGCTTCTGACAGACATCTGGGCACTGAAGAAAAAGGGTCTCTTACTTGCCTTGCTCTCAATAGAGGGCAAATCACATGTCACATGCTAGGATGTTCCTGAATCAGTGGTGCTGCTTTTCTTCCTGGTCCCCAGCCTCTTGGGAAGACTCACATAGACTTCTATTACCTGCTATTCCATCAGTGTCTCACTTTTCCTTTTCCTTTTCTGGAACATTCGAGGACCACTTTTTATTTTATCTTCTACTTAACGTGATGGTTGGCATCTCTGACAGCCCTGAAAGTGCATGCCAAATCCTGTCCTTACAAACTCTGGAGCACACAGAGAAAGGATCAGATGGTCAACTACCCAGGATGCCTATGAACCAGACGAGGGGGCTAGAGATAACGAAATACATGGAGCCGCAGTGAGTAGGGTGGCTCACCCACTTTCTAGCTTCTGATACAAAGAAGTATGATAGGTCCAGGTTCCTGGAAAATTATTTAACTATGTCCCACCCTACTCCGTGCTCTGGGGAAAGATTTTTCCTCTGCTCAGACGTTTGTTTTTGTCCTTGTCACTTGGGACCAGAGGTTTGAGCTGCCTAAGATAGACAACTGTCTTAATATTTTTTATGCTGTATCTTAACTAAGGTTATGGGTATCCCAAACCTCAGACAGGCTTCTGACAGTCAGTGGTGGCTTTTGATTCAGATGCTCCCAGTCTAATGTTTTGGGCCGGTGCAGCTCTTTCTGGACAGTAAGTCATTGTTGGGTGACATGAATAAGTCTAGATCTAACGAAAATTAAGGTTTCAAAAGATTGTCAAAAACAAAAGTCCTTTCAGTGCCTGGTATTCAGGGTTTCAGCGCTCACTGAACCAAGGCTGCTCATTTTGCAGAGAGAAAGCACACGAAACTGCGTTCTGGAATGCAAGGGCACTTGGCTTGGGAGGTCGGCTGCCGTTTAAGGATATGAACTGCTCATTGCTTGGCATAAAGTTTATCTGGAAGGGGCAGAAATTGATAACCCTTTCCTGTTATTTGCACTTATTATTATCTTGTATTTCATAAGGGAAATGACTGTAATTACAGGTAACTAGCAAATAGAAAACACTATCATTCCAGTTTACTAGGTTCCTTCCTCCCTATGCTTTTTTTTTTCTTTTCTTTTTTCTTTTTTTTAACTCATTTTGAAAGCTGTTGAGGTCTAGTTGTTTCTTAAGATTTAACTCAGATCTCATCTGGAGGACTCAGGAGGGTCTTATCAATTGTGGTGTTGACCTTAGGAAGTGACTCCTGTCTGGGCCTGGATGGGGAGGCCCAGCACCCTGAGACCTCTAAGGAGTCCATGGACATTTAAAGATGGACTGATTCCCTGGGGGAGATTTCAAGACGTGAGAGGCCCCTGGAAACATGGTAGATTGAGCCTTCTCAACTGGGGCATGTCTAAAACAGGGCAGTTCCAGACTTTCAGGGTTGAGTAGCGGGGAATCCCAAAATTTCCTAAATTTTTCTTGGAATTTCAGGAGACAGGTGATTTCTCTTACTTCACAGAGGACTTTCCACCCCTGTTCTTTGTTCGTTGCTCACAAGAGTCCTTCCCAAAGCACTGAGATAAGTGATTTGTGTTGGCCCACAGGCTGAGTCATTAACAAGTTGAGAATTGCATCATGTCTCAGTCTAGCTTGGCTTCTTGACCAAAATATCATCGAGTCTTTCTTGAAAAGATTATGTCACAGTTCTCTTTTCCTTTCCTCATTTCATTTCTGTTTCCTGGTTTTTAGCAGGTATTATCTGAAATGTCTGATTAGCCTTTGTAATTGATCCACATTATACAATTTGATTTTCATATGCTCCCTCTCTGCTGAGCTATTTTGTTTCACTAAAAAGACAGATATTGGGCAGACAGATGGCTCAGTTGGTTACAGTGCTAGCTCTGAACAACAGGGTTGCTGGTTTGATTCCCACATGGGCCAGTGAGCTGCACCCTACACAACTAGATTGAAGACAATGAGCTGCCGCTGAACTTCGGGAGGGGCAGCCAGATGACTCAATTTGTTAAGAGTGAGAGTTCTTAACAAGTTTGCTGGTTCAATTCAGCAACTGGACTTGGAGCTGAGCTGCACCCTCCACAACTAGATTGAAGGACAATGACTTGGAGCTGATGGGCCCTGGAGAAACACACTGTTCCCCAATATCCCCCAATAAAGAAAAAGGCAGATATCTATGTAATAAAAACTAAATAAAATGACATATGAAAACTGGTTATATCCTGGAAATCATCCCTATTGCAATCCTTGCTCTGTGCTGTACCTGGTCTTTAGTTTAGGGAAGCAAGTACTTGATACCTAAGAGCAGTTTTAGTGTTGACCTTGAATATGTCACTTTTGATTTTCAATCAGGGACTTATATATGTAAACTGAAAATATACATACCTTTTTACTATGAATATAATGTTAAACATCTTTTTAATTTCATAACTTGTTTTGCTGAGAAAAATATTCGATTAGGAATCTGATGAATTTCTGGAGGGGCCAGATGGTCTCAGAGGTTTAGTCCCTTCTCTCCTTCTCTGGAGCTGCCCCAGCCAGGACACCTATAAACTGGTTTCAAAAAGGGTAGGGTCTGAAGAGGGGTCAAGGGCTTTCAGACTTTGAGTTTTGCAGCATTTTCCTCAGCTTTTAAGTGAACGTTTAGTATTAGGTTGTTATAATAGTTCCCATCTTTGTTTCTTTGCTTAACACACTAGATAAGTCACTCACTTCTGAAATCTCAGATTTCCTCAGTCTGCTCCAGGTGGTGGCATCTGTGCTAATTTTCACCTCCTTAATTTTGATTGATGAACTCCATGCTCTTTAATTAGATAAGTGATACAGTAAAGCAGGGGTGTCGAAACTGCCGCCCGCGGGCCAACTGCGGTCCACAATCCATTGTTAATTGGCCCACAGCAAATTCCAAAAATATATTTAGTTTACTTAAATAAACCAGGTGAGGCAATCCGTACTTCACCTCAAGTGAGTGGCCCGGCTGTTTGTGTATTTTACCGCATATGGCCCTTGGTGAAAACCGTTGAAAAAAGTTTGGACACCCCTGCAGTAAAGCATCATTAATCCAGACTCTGCACTTTGAGAGATTAGTATTCCAGAAATATGAGATGAAGTTTACTATTTTAAAAATACATCTGTGAAGAAAGTGTTTATTAAGCCTAAGCATATGATTGTAGGAGCAAATACCGTGTTTCCTTGAAAACAGGACCTAGCCAGACAATCAGCTCTAATGCGTCTTTTGGAGCAAAAATTAATATAAGACCCGGTATTATATTATATTATATTATATTATATTATATTATATTATATTATATTATATTATATTATATTATATTATAGACCCAGTCTTATATTATATTTTATAAGACCCGGTCTTATATTATAGCAAATATTATATTATATTATATTAATTTTTGCTTATATTAATTTTTTATATTAATTTTTGCTACCAAACACTCATTAGAGCTGATTGTCTGGCTAGGTCTTATTTTCAGGAAAACACGGTAATTAACCTGCTTGAAGAAAACTACCTTTGAAGATGCAAATACTTTTAAATGCTGCTATTACTAATTACAGAGAAGTTTAGCAAAATAGACTGAGCAGCACTCTAAAACAATCTTAGATTAATATATGTCCTCTGAAGTTAAAACAACAGAAAACTCCATACCTCTAAAGATATTCTGTAGATGAGACTTAAGAAAAAAAAAAATATGACATTGGCCTTCACATCAATTGGTCCACGCTTGAGAAGTTTGGCTAGATGTCATAATGTTACAGAAGGTTTGGAATAACTTATTGGACCATGACTTTTTGAGGGCAATCTAAGAACCTCTGGGATTTAAGTGTGGTTTTCAAATGTGTGAGTCTCTTTAGGTGCATATGTTTGTATGTGTGTGGGTGTGTGCACCATGCAGGTGTGTGTGCTGTGACGATAGATTTCAGTGTGAAAGGAGTTTAAGGAAGAAGACGCAGGGAAATGAGCAAGGGCAATAGAAGTTACCTGTATGGAAGAGGAAAAATCATATCAGAATTTTGAACTTAAGTAAAAGCAAGAAAGAGTGACTTCACAACATAGAAATAAAGGGGAATGTTAAGAGGCTGACATAAATTCCTCATAAATATTAAGATCTTTGGCAGAATAAAAAATGGAACCCATCAGAGCAGAATTTCTGAGGTAGACGGTTATTTCTACATTTGGATGGTGTTTATGTTTAGGGATAATAAATGAGTTTTGACGTTTGTGTCTTAGAACAAGAGACCTGTATTCTATTCCTGACTCTGGTAGTGAGTAAAAAAAATGGAGTCCATTTCAACTAGCTTTTAGGGAGCACATAGACAGGCAAAGCTCCTTTAGGAGCTTTTCGCGTAGTTCGTAGAGTCTTTCTTACTCAGCCCTTTGCTGCTGACAAATTGCCTAACTCCTCCAAGTCTGAGTTTAAAATCACAGATATGGACAGCACGTGTCTGCTTTCTCATCATCTTATGCTGACTGTGCTACTCTGAGGATAAATGAGATTACCATCCAGAAACAAGTATTTTTGTGGACGTCAAGCATTCTTTGTCCACGGCAGTGACTCCTTCCAATAGTGTTTGTAATTTTCTATTTTCAGAATTTATTAGACACTTTCTAGTTTCAAAGCCATTTCAGTTAACCCAGTCCGCGCTTCTACTTCTCGCTGCTGGTTCTGCTTATCAATCCTGGAGCGGTGGGGCTGATACCTGCACATCGCAAAGGCTTTCTCACCACAGCTCAGGAGCGGGTGCCCAAGGGCAGGGGCTTTGGAGAACCTTTCTCTTTTCAGGATACCAGCATTGTGAATCAAGTGGACAGATACCAAAATGATATCACCGAGTTCTTCCTCCAAATAAAAATAGCTTCCTCACTCACTGGCTTCAAGGCCTGGAATTCCTATAGGAAGAGACTTTGACGTTCAAAGTTCCCTTTAAAAGGCCATACTAGTTGCCCTTTGTGAAGCAATTTAATATTATATATAATGTGAGGTTTTCTATATATTGTATAATATAGTATATATTATATGAGTATAAATTAATATATAATATATAAGTATATTACATGAGGTAATATATATTATATACTATATGATAATAATATATGATAATATTTTAATGTAATAATTTATGTATATATAGGAATTAAAGCCTTCCAAAATAGGGCTACTCAGATTAGATAACTAGTAAATGGTAAACCTAGAACTGGAATCTGGATCTTTTGTCTGCAAATTTAGTGTTCTTACAATTAACCATGCTGCCTCCTCCAAAAATATTCTACCCTAAAAAATATTTTAGCACAATTAGATCAACAGATTCACAGCCTTCAAAAGATAAATGGTGCTTATTTAGAACGGAGTCTAGGGCACGTGTGTGTGTGTGTGTGTGTGTGTGTGTGTGTGTTCCTGTTTTATTATGAACTTCAGACATAGAGAGAAGTTGAAAGAATAGTATACAGAACAGCCATCTAGCCTCCACCTAGATTCAATAATGAACAGTTTGCCATATTTGCTTTCTTCCTTTTAAAAATATTCTTTCCAAGAAGAATTTTCAGACCTCATAACACTTTACCCATAAATATTTCAGCCTAAATCTCCTAAGTATAAGGACACTCTACTCTCCCACATAGCCATATTTCACTTGTAACTAACAATAATTGTATAATAATATCTAATAACTGGTCCATAGTCCATTTTTTCCCAGTTGTTCACTCCCTATTTTAATGTTCTCAGTTGCCCTCTCAAATGTTGTATAATTGTCTTTTATAGCCCTTTTCTTTAGAACTAGGATCCAAACTAGACTCATTCACTGACTTGGTAATTAGGTCTCTTTAATTTCTTTTAACCTAGAACTGCACTGACCAACAGAGTAGCTACCAGCCAGAGGTAGCTATTGAGCACTTGAAATGTGTCTAGTCCAAATTGAGATGTGCCTTAAATGCAAAATATACATCAAATTCTGAAGGTTTAGCATGAAATAAAGAATGTAAATTATCTCATTAGCGTAATTGTTGATTAAATAATATTTTGGCTATATTGAGTTAAATAAAATATATTATAAAATTTAGTTTTGCCTAGTTCTTTATATTGTTTTTTTTTTAATGTGACCATCAGAAGATTAAAAATGACATATGTAGCTTGCATTATATTTCTATTGGGCAGAGTTGGTTCTAGAATGGGTCTCCTTCCTTTTTTCCCCAAGACATTGATTTAATGATATGTCTATGACAGTTATCCTTAGAATAATATAGGTATATTTTGGTGGAAAAGAAAGAGCTAGGAAAAATCTGCAGAAAGAGCTGCTTCTTGGGAGGGCCCGGATAGGATGCACTGGTGGGAGGAATACTAAAGAGTCTGCTGAAAGGAGATGCTATACACATCCTGCCTGTGTCATGCATTTGCTCAGTTGATTGACCTTGGCTCTGTCTGCCTCCTTCACATAGATTTGTAAAGTGTCTGAGGATTCATTTTCACGTAATATTTTGATTTTTCTTGTTTTTGTTTTGTTGCCTAATTTTTTTTTTCTCAGTTCTTTCCTTTTTTCTTTCTATGGCTGCTCACTTCTAAATTCATTCTCTCAGTTCTATTATCACATCTCTTGTTTCTGACTTTGTCCCTCCTGCCTCCTATTGTGATTACATTGGGCCTACAAGATAATCTTCCCTTGAGAAGGATCTCAAGCTCCTTCTTCTCCATCTGCAAAGTCCTTTTGTCATGTAAACTAGCAGATTCACAGGTTCCAAGGATCAGGATGTGGAAATTTTGCCCCCCCCCCCTTATTCTATTACACCTTCCCAAACCCAAAAGATATTCCCGACCCTTTTGCCTCCATTTATGTACATGCAAATGTTTATTGTTATAAGTTGAGGAATAGTGAAGAGTTTGTGGTTTGTTTCTTGTTGGAGGAAGGAAAAATAAAAGCAGGAAGAGAGAGTGGAAGGTTCTTTGATGTCTACTCTAGTTTTGGCCGAAGAACTGAACTTGAGACCTGCTGGATAGGAAGTGATGGCAAGAAATGGATGGAACCATTTAAGAAAGGCTGTGTGGTTCTAGGCACATTTCCCCTTTAAGATCAGGGGAAAATGTGGCTCAGAGTTACTTTTTTTTTTTTTGGCCAGGTTTTTGCCAAGAACCCGGCAGACTTATGATGTATCAGGGATGGAAGCGTTGAGGCATCTTGATGTGGCAGTGTCACACGGACATGCTTACGCTTATGGAATCGGTGGTACAGGTGTTGTATGAGAGCGCTGGTAGGTAAGAGAAGGGACAGGTGAATGCCACAGGTGAACTGTTGATGACCATGGGCACCGTGATGCCCCATTGAGAAGCTCCCAGACAGTCTTCTTATGAAAAGAAAAAAAGACATTAGAGGTAGAAAACATGTGTGTGCGTGCATGCATATTCCACTTAGCAATATATAGGAAAACTTTTTTTCATATAGATTATTTCCTTCTATGATATGTGAGACTTCCTAGTGTTCTATGTTTGGAGATGTACCAATATTTGTTCAACTACTCCTCTTTTGCTGGTGTTTCCATTTTTTTCTCTATTTTGAACGATAGTATCACGAACCTTCTTGAGACGTTCACTAATCCATAAATAGTTTCTTAGGATAAAACTTACCTGGATGTGGAATTGCTGGATCTAAAGGGTGTGGGAATTATTCTGAGGCATTTGAAGTATGAAGTACAATTTCCTTATCTGTAAAATGAAAGGGTTAGATGAAATGGGTGACTTTCAGGTTTTTTTCTGTTCTTTTTAGCCAGTAGACTCTTCCAGCAGGAACTTTTGCAGAAACCTAAGAAGTGAGTCAGAGGTGAACCCACTCTGGTGGAGTGGGCCTGGGCTGGTCTGTTTGTGCCTCCCCATCCCCTCAGCTGCAGGGACTCTGAGGAACCTCCGGGTCTCTGAGGCACACACTTTGCAAACCACAGGGTGAGGTGACCTCATGCTTCTTTCTACTGACATCTTTGCTATCAGGCACTTTGATTGAATTGCTGGCTGTCTAGTCAGGTCTGAGATTCCATCGCTGGGTCCCCATTGTGCCTTTTCCCTAAGTGGTCAGTAGGTACTAGTTAATCTTAGATAGCAGCCATTGCACAACAGATCAGAAGCAGGAGGGATCCTGCAGGCCAATTTGAAGGGAAAGAATCTGGGCTACACCCATTTGAGAGAGATGACTTTGGAGTCTGGATGTGACACATGACTTGGGGGGAATTGCTGTGACTCAGAACTTGGGGAATGTGGACCGTCTATAATAAAAAATATAACTTTAAATATATAGGTGACTTTGGGAATATCAAATCCAACCTCCTCGATTGTAAACAAGGAAAAGGAGCCAGAAAAGGTAAGGGTCTCACCCCAGGGCACAAAGTAACTTAGTGGCATAATAAGGCATCCTGAAAACTACACGAATGTTCTTTTGCTTTTACTGTGTTTGAACTTCCCCTTCCTCTCCCCTACAAAGGGAAAAGAAAAGAGGGGAAGAAGAAATGAACATTTAAAACACCAATTATGTGCCGGACAATTATCTAGGTATCTGCCTTACACTTGGCTCACCCCATGAGGGTGGGCATCGTGCTGTCTCACACATGAGGTCTTTGCCTCCCAAAGTCAGTCCTGGGTCCAGAGGCCCCAGTGGTGAGTGACAATGCTTCGATTTGAACTCAATTTCTGACACCAAAGACCATCCTTCCCCAACTTGGATACATTGTATTAACCTAGAAAGTTACCTGCTGCCTAAATATCAGATTGTGGAAGAATTTGGGAAGTAATTTTAAGACTAAATAAGGTAAAGTTTGATGAACAGGAACCTGATAAGAGACAAGACTTTTAAAAAGACATAAACACATCAATTTGATTTAAACACATCAATTTAGGAACAGAACAGGACCTGAAACTGCCCAGAACACAACCTTGGAGGTCCTTTCTTGGCATGAAAGTTGGTGCCACAGGAAGTGGTGTAAGATATAAAGAGAAAGCCTCTTCCTCATGTCAGATTCCTCTGGGAAATACCATGCAGTGTCCAACATTCTAATGTTCTCTCTGACTGGGGAACCCAGCATACTGTTCATAAAAATGTGAGGTTTAGGTTCAAATCTCCAAAGCCATTCAGAAGATTTGGGCACCCAAACTATAAATAAGGAGATATAGTCCTTGGGGACATAAGGGGCTGAGGAAGAGGAGATGTGCATAATTACCTTGAGTTTGAACTCTAGCACCACCTTTTGTGCAACTCAAATCTATAAGAGATCTTGCCATGATTTGGGGGTGGGGTGGGGGGGGGAGTTACAGGCCTTCCACCAATGTCTTGGAAGTTTACAATGCTATAGATCGGGGATCATTTGCAGTAATCATAAGAGAACATTAGGAATATTCTAGAGTTTAGCAATGGGATTGGGTTTCCCTTGCAGAAAAGTTTTATGATTCATGAAGTCCACGGTAATGCAGCTCATGAGCCCATGGTTTCATGAATAAAATAGCTTTCAATGTCTCTCCGAAAGTCAAATGTGGCTAGAACCCTTCACTACTCCTCCCAAGCCACTTTCCTTTGCCCACGTCACGTAAGGGTAGGTTTTTATTCCTGAAAACTAAAAGCAGCGACTCCAGTCTGGCACGCTCTCCACTGCCCCCCCACCCCAACTCACACCTCCCCGGAGCCCAGCCCCTGCTGCCTCCCTGACACCACCTGACTGTCTCCCCCACACTCACTCAGCGTGTTGGTTACTTCTTTCCTCTGTTATACCACTGAGACTGTCACTAGCTGCTGTATTGTACTGTTCTCTAATTTTTCACAAGTGTGAATCCCACTGAACTCAAAATTTACACGTTTCTTGAGATTAGGGAAGAGATGGGGTGATGGATTGGATTACCGTTTTAGTGCAGTAAATCTTAGAAAATGGATGCAGGAGAGTAGGGCTTTGAAGTCAGACTGCCTGAGTTTGAATGCAGGCTCTGCCCTGGTCAAGTTACCTAATTCCCCTGGGCACCAGTCACTGCATCTGTAAGATGGGCACAATAATGGTGCCTACCAATTAAATCAGAGTGTTCACATAAAGTGCCATTCCCAAAAGTTACCTGCTATTATTATTCCCATGTGTCAGGCACTAGTGGGCCATTTTCATCCATAATTTCATCTATGTATCACGAGAATTTGGTAGGATGGCGTAATAAACATCATCAGTTGCCTAAACTCCAGCCAGCTACTGCTTTCTCCTTGTCCATGAAGTCCTACTATTGGTTAGGTGTTTGTCCTCCTATCACCCTGTTCTTGGGGAAGTAATTCTGCTCTCAGTCCAGGGGTAAGTGTTGAGTAGTTCAAACCAATTATGGCATCCACCACCAGCGATTGGCTCAGAGGTGGTCACATGACCCTATTTAAGCCAGTGAGGCATGAGGGGAAGGCTGGCTGAATGGTAGGGGTTTTTTTCCTGCCCTGGGTGGGTGGATAAAATCCTCAAGACAGAATCTTACACTCTGTAATATTTAGAAAGTTAAGTTTTCTCTTGCCCTGAGCGAGAAAGAGAGATAAAAGAGATGGTAGCATACTGGACTCTCCAGAAATGTGACTAAAAAGTGCTCAGTGTTGGCCATACAGTTCTGACCAAACAATGGAGCGAGGTGGTTTCTGCTCCAGGGCCTGAGTTCTCAGAGAGGGACTGTGAAGGATCTTATTGGGAAACATCTGCTTATTGGGACCCGGGAGATGGAGGAGGAGGCGAGGAAGGTGGGAGTGGGGGCTGTGGATCCCCACATCCAGTACCCAGCTGATGGTCAGGGGGGCACTAACCCATCTGACTCTTGAGAAACTCTCCTATAATAAATACCTTCCCTGGTTGTGGCGAGAAGCCTGTGCCACTAAGGAAGTGAATCTGCAGCCTGCAGGCAGGAGGGGGTGGGGGCTGAACTCGGGCATGTTGTCTTGCACTTGGAGACTATTTCCTGGAAGAACTGCTCTGATAGTAAAGAAGAAACCTGAGAGATGAGAACCTGAGTGAGAGAAAGGTCTCTGGGAGGCCAAGGCCATGTTGGACCACATGAGAAGGAAAACACAACTTTGCAGAAAGTAGCGAATCTCAACTCTCCCGAGGCCCAGGGTGAAGCCAAAGACTAGAGAAAACATCCTCAAACACGACTGCTCCTGGGACCAGCCAGAGGGAAGAACGCGCATGTATCTCCCCAAGTGGGAAATACGTGCCGTAAATTGGCAACTTCATTCAATGAGTTTAAGTTAAAGGGGTGGATTCAAGGAGTTCAAAATTAATTCTTTCAGAGAAATTGCTTTAGTGCTTTAGTAGGTAATTGGGGAGCTATAGCCACGGATAAAAAGGTGTGAGGAAGTAGTTTCATAATGAAAGGGCTCCCTCTGTTTGTGCCATGAATTTCAGTTGGTTGGATAATTGATTCTTGGTGGAGGTTACTGAAAGGCATGAAAGTTACATTCCCTTTTTCTTAATGCCACCATTCATTGTTCCTGGCAACCACAGGGTGACCTTTCCACTTTATATAAAAGATGTTGATCTTCATGAAGCCAGAGATTTCTCCCAGAGGATTAGAGGCTGTTTTCTTTGTGGGGAAAGCCGCAAGGTGAGGAAGGAAAGGAGAAATGTCTCACTCCTCACACTACTGACATAGGTCTAGATAGATGAAAAGCTATGCAGGTAGGGAGAGAAAAATGAAGAGAGATGGCCACCTGGAGATTTTGTAGGCCATCAGGAGGTTGGAGATAAAAGCTCTATTTCGACATGAATCGGCCCTCCTAAAGCCTACTTCAATTCTTTAAGCTAGCCTTCCTAATAGCATTCTGTATGTCCAGAAATCTTCTCTAGAATTAGTATGACTTCTAGAAATTAGTTTGGGCGTAAGAAACTGGGGATCAGGCAAAATAGAAGGAAGCATAATTTTTCAGTTAATTTACTTACGTCACTGAATAATTGTTTTTAATGCAGCCTAAAATATTTTCCAAAGAATATTCCTCTGTGTGATATTAATAAATAATACTCATACAAAGAGTTTTATGGTCAAGTAAGTTTGAGGTACACAGGGTTAATATAAATTAGGTTTCTTTCTGGTAGAAATTTTCAGGACTTGTAATGAGCTAATGCGAATTATAAATCAAGATGGACTCTCTGGTGAGTAGTAATTCCCAAGCTTATTCTCAGAGCATCATGAAACAATAGTAATTTAAGGAGCACACTTTAAGAGATGCCAAATATTTTTCAACAATTGATTTTACTATTGGTAAGTTTCCTTTTATAGGTTTCACCAGGGACATAGTACACAGAGATATCATGGGGTCAGTGAGACAACATATTAGTCGGGCGACCCGGGTTCTAGTCCTACATATTTCTTACTGGCTGTGCCAAGTAGTAGCAATTTTATCATCTGTAAAACCGGAGAACAGTGGCCTTACTTTGATTGTAGGGCAATAGTTGGGAATATCAAATGAGAAATTTGAAATAAACAAACGTAAGTTGGTGGTTGTTATGACGTATGGGTTAAGAAATCTTTTATTTTGTTTGGATTATGCTTCATGTCAGCTGTGCCTCTCCTTTTTCTTTATTTTCTATGAAGTCAACAGAAGTCTGAATGCTTTTTTGTATAAGGCACTGCTTAGGTTGATTTTAGAAGAGCTATGCTGAGATCCATAGCAATGTCAATATTTAAATTCCCCAGATTGCTGTGGTGGCATTATTTAGGGGAATTGTGCAAGTGCCTAACTCATGTCGGCTGTCTGGACAAGCTCAGCCTGATAGTCCTTTTTGCCTGTTTTTCATGGTCATTAATGAATTGCTTCCTTGTTAACTGGACCAATAGGACAAAACACGTGCCTTCAGGGGCAGAATTTGTTGCAGGGCTTTTCTGCCTATCACTTCTGTGAACTCAGCTTTCTTTAGGGCATGGTTTTGAAA